>NC_045619.1:134555472-134870972 GCF_009829155.1 Mustela erminea
ATGGACGAATGGATAAAGATGTGGTCCCTATACACTATGGAGTATGATGCCTCCATCAGAAAGGATGAATACCAACTTTTGTATCAACATGGATGGGACTGGAAGAGATTATGCTGAGTGAAATAAGTCAAGCAGAGAGAGTCGATTATCATATGGTTTCACTTATTTGTGGAGCATAAAAAATAACACAGGGGACATGGAATATGGAGAGGAGAAGGGAGTTGAGGGAAATTGGAAGGGGAGATGAACCATGAGAGACTATGGACTCTGAAAAACCATCTGACGGTTTTGAAGGGGTGGTGGGTGGGAAGTTGGGCCAGCCTGGTGGTGGGTATCATGTAGGGCATGTATTGCATAGAGCACTAGGTGTGGTGTCTAAAGAATGAACTCTAGTACACTGAAAAGTAATTTAAAAAAATAAATAAATAAAAAATAAATAAAAAATAAAAGTTCTAGTATCATTTGATAGATATTTTCATGTTTGGAAGAGTAAATATGATTAAATGTTGCAAGTTAATGCCTCTCATATCCATTAACATTAAATATTTGAGGATTATTATCTTGGATGGAGTTTTGTTTCTTATTTCAATTCCAGGACAGCCAACATACAGTGCTATGTTAGTTTCAGGTGTACAGTACAGTGATTCGACAATTCCACACGTCACCCACTGCTCATCACAAGTGTGCTCCTTAATCCCCATCACCTATTCCAGCCTAGACTGGCATTCTGAATATAAATATTCAGAGAACTCCTTGTAAAACATGGCCCAAGTAACAGGTTCAATAACCAGAAGGCAGAACAAAGGTTGATAGAGATAGATAGCAGGCAATCCTCATAAACAAAAACATGCAAGCTAGTCGCTCTAGGAACAATAATTCTACAGCAGTCTATTATGAGAGCTACACTGTGATAGCTTCCTATCACAACTGCTGTAAGTATAGAATGTTAAACCACAGACTTAGGCAAAGATTACAAAAAATTAGTAGATCAAATTAAAATATGAATAACTTCGTTGATAAAATTTAAAAATTTAAAACTGCTATAAATTTTATTTTAAAAATGCTCTCCACCACCCCCAGACTTTTGTGATATAAAGTTGTCAGAAGATTCTTTTAACAACTTTACTGAAATTTAATTCACACGTCACAGAATTCAAAGTAGATAATCCAGTGGTTTTTCATATAGTCAGATTTGTGCAATTACCAACAATCTAACTTAAGAATATTTTTATTCCCCCACTCCAAAAGAAATCCCATAGCCACCAACAGTCATTCTTCATTCTTTCCTCCTTCTGGCAGCCACTTATCTACTCTCTGTTCCCCCGATTTGCTGATTCTGTACATTTCACATAAACAGATCATATGTGATGTTTGGTGATGGGCTTCCTTCTCTTTTAAAGTTCATCCACGTTTCAGTATGTATCAGTACTTGTAAAAAACAGTCTTTTAATACATACTTATCAAATGCCTCTGGGAAGCTTGGGGCTCCTATTATAACTCCTATTATAACTCCTTCACTGGGTTTTTACTTTCCTTCTTCCAAAGAAGGAAAGTAACATTTCACTGAAAATTAAAACAATACACATATAGAAATGCTCTACACGAAACTATCATTAAAGTTAGTAACACTAAAGAAAAGGGACTGATCCTTTTTATACCCAAAGTGATAAGACATCCCTATTATTTTTTTAAAAGAACAAATATTACTAGGCCAGTACTCAATAAAACTGCTAACAATAAATCACAAAGTCATCTATGATTACATGCCTTCACAGTATTTGTTCTACTTAGGAAGACATGACCTGACAGAAAAGGCTAGGGAACCTAATTTGTGAAAAATTATGCTCAAGCTTACCAATTCAAATTATTTGCTCCTAGACTTCCTGTTTGGTTCCAAAAGGTCATACATGGTTTTAAGAAGTCTTTCCTTCTGGGATACCTGGGTGGCTCAGTGGGTTAAAGCCTCTGCCTTCGGCTCAGGTCATGGTCTCAGGGTCCTGGGATCGAGCCCCGCATCAGGTTCTCTCTGCTCAGCAGGGAGCCTGCTCCCCACCCCACCCCGCCTGCCTCTCTACTTGTGATCTCTCTCTGTCAAATAAATAAATAAAATCTTAAAAAAAAAAGAAGTCTTTCCTTCTTCCAAAGCAACCCCACTTCTTGCTCTTTATATTATAAACACTGATGCAAACTTTTAACCTACCACAACACTAAAAGCGAGTCACGAATTTTGTAGGAACCAGCAAACACTCTTTATGTCTCCAAACAGACTAGTATTCTCAATGGGAATCATCACTTTCCTGTCATGATACAATCAATGAAAAAAGGTATAGAGTCACCAATTAAGAAAGGTTGATACCTCAGTCACCCCACTAGTAATGGAAAGAACACAATACAGAGAATGCAGCTTGTCTTGACTTCATACACAGAGACTACTCTGTTGCCTACAATTTTTCCTCTTTCTTTCTATTTTTGTTAAGATTTTATTTTAAAGTAATCTCTATACCCCACATGGGGCTCAAATGTACAACTCCGAGAGGAAGAGCTGCATGCTCCACTGACTTAGCCAGATGCCCCGCTATTTCTCTAATGTTCCCAAATATATTACCATATCCCAAAGACAGATGAAGATTCAATTACCCATTCATTTCAGCAAGAAGCCAATTTATAGTCTGCCTTGAATATGGATGCATTGGAGACTCAATTCGCTTCCCACCAACAGAATCTAATTCATCAATAAATATAACACAAGGAGCATTTGCTTTTGCTTCCCCTAGGAAAAGAGAAGAGATACAAATAACCTTAATGAAATCAATGTTTTTTGAACAAAATCATGTAAGTATTAAAAACCTGTAAAACTGTCAAAGGCAACAAAAGACATTCATTAAGGAGAAGTCCATAAAAATGAGTTCTCTTTCTTTTCTTTAAAACTGATTTAAGAATGGTAGCCTCAGGAAAAAAACTGTATCATACAAAATGATATATAATAAAAACAACCAAGTATTCATTCTTCTGACTGTACAAGCCACAGTCAGATCTGAGGCTAACTATTCCTTAATTACATACTACTGAATTAATGAATAAGATAAAAAGGACAACAGAAAATCCAGCTTTTCAACAGGCCCCAAGCTCACCTAACACTTCTAGCTCTCTATTTGGGAAAGTACAGTTCTGTTTTAGGTCACACATTAAATTACCTAAAACCAAAACCCCACAATGGCGAGGTCAGCTATCCGCTCAGCGCAGAGCCTGCTTCCCCCTCTCTCTCTGCCTACTGTGATCTCTCTCTCTGTCAAATAAATAAATAGTATCTTTTTAAAAAATTGCCAAGGGAAGGGAAGGACTACTTGGTATAAAATTATCATAGTGTATATGTATCCTGATACTTTATTTATCAGTATCCTGATACTTTATTCCCTAATAGTCGAGGCTGTGAAAAATATTTATGCATAGATAGGGAACAGAGTGTGGAAAGAGTAGGTGCTCTCATTCTACTCCATATTAAAGTGGCCTTTTGACTGATCAAACAAGTCAGGCACATTAATTCTCAAGATCTTTGCTCTCTCTCTTCCTCTGGCTAGAAGTGTCCTTTGCTCAAATACATACATGGTTTAGGCACACCTGGCTATCTCAGTCAATAGAGCATGTGATTCTTGATCTCAGGGTTGCAGGTCTGAGCCCCATGTTGGGTGTAAAGGGTTTCAAGTTTGAGCCCCATGTTGGGTGTAGAGATCACTTAAAAATAAAGCCTTAAAGAAAAAAAAAAACACATGCATGGTTTACTCCATCATCTTCAAATCGTCACCCAATGTCACCTTCTCAATCAATCAGACACTGAGTATCCCCATTTAAAATTGTGATCTTTAGGGGCACCTTGGTGGCTCAGTGGGTTAAGCATCTGCCTTTGGCTCAGGTCATGATCTCAGGGTCCTGGGATTGAGCCCCACATCAGGCATGTATATTAGAAATTCCTTCATTAGAAATTATGTCCAGGGGCGCCTGGGTGGCTCAGTGGGTTAAGCCGCTGCCTTCGGCTCGGGTCATGATCTCAGGGTCCTGGGATCGAGCCCCGCATCGGGCTCTCTGCTCAGCAGGGATCCTGCTTCCTCCTCTCTCTCTGCCTGCCTCTCTGCCTACTTGTGATCTTGTCTGTCAAATAAATAAATAAAATATTTAAAAATAAAATTGTGACCTTTCACTCAAAAATCCCAGTCTTATTCATGCTGCTCCATATTTTTCCTATAATGCTTCATCACATTTGAGCATACTTTATTATTTCCTCATATGCAATATTATGGTTTAAGATGAACTTAGTACTCTTGTCATTTAGAGAATTACAAGAGTTTTAGTGCCTCGAACTAGAGGTAGAGACCAATATATATATTTTCTATTTTATACCTTTAAAATCAAATATTGACCTTATATAATTACATAATATTTGAAGAGTGCAGGGTAAACTTTTTAACTTACTCCTTTAACATCTTCAAAGTTGACATTTTTCATCTGGACAGGATCTACTGCAGAGTCAAGCCCTGTTGTCCTGAAGCAGACTAAAGAGAACAAAAATAATTGTTTATATATGTGTTAGTTTCCTAAAATTTCAACCACCCTATTATTCAGATGTAAGAAAGTACAGAAAATTATATCTAAGTTTATATACATTAATTCATAGTGAAGTAAAGAAACTACATCTTCCAGATTTCTAGACCATGTTCAAGAATAAATGACTCACATTAAAGTGACATCTTTTTTTTTAAGATTTTATTTATTTGACAGAGAGAGAAACAGCGAGAGAGAGAACACAAGTAGGGGGAGTGGGAGAGGAGGAACAGGCTTCCGCCAAGCAGGGCGTCTGATGCGGGCTCCATCCCAGGACTCTGGGATCATGACCTGAGCTGAAGGCAGACACTTAACAACGGAGCCACCCAGGGGCCCCTAAAATAATATCTTTACACCTTCCAATTAAAATAAAAAATTGGGGCACCTGGGTGGCTCAGTGGGTTAAGCCTCTGCCTTCAGCTCAGATCATGATCTCAGGATCCTGGGATCGAGCCTCGCATCAGGCTCTCTGCTCAGAAAGGGAGCCTACTTCCTCCTCCCCCTCTGCCTGCCTCTCTGCCTACTTGTGATCTCTCTCTCTCTCTCTCTCTGTCAAATAAATAAATATTTTAAAATGAAAAATTATTTCCCTCTTCCCCTATCATATCTAACAAGAGAAATTCTCAAACTCAACTCTGCATAAAAATCACTTGAGAAATGTATAAATGCAAGTTCCCAGGCCATGGCCCAGAACTTCTGGTTTGTAGTTCTAGAAAAAGGCCCAGGACAGTTTGCAGTTTTAACCATCACCCTAAATTATCCTGATACAACTGGTCAGGGATGCACACCACAAGATACACTGCCTTAAACCCAATATAAAAACTGGCACTAACATTTTTTTTTAAAAAGGGAAAACCTTAAGAGATTATTTCACTTTTCATGCAGCCTCCTCCTCTAGCAACTGTTATTACTTGCCCTCAGATGATATATATCAGTAATGACATCCTTAAGAATGACAGTGAGAACTTCGAAAGACAGTAAAACACTTCATCAGATCAACTACAGGGAACTATTACAAAACTTTCTTAAAACCTCTCCCCTTTAGTTAAACTTCCCTACTGAACAGATGTAAGTGAGTAAATAGAGCAATTTCTAATTTCCTCAGAAAAAGACAAAAATATTGTCTTTAAGACAGAAATTTAGGTGCAAAAAAAAAAAAAAGATCAGTAAGCAAAACTAGAGTTTTGTTGAAAACACTTAACATACCAAGAATACACAAGTTGGCAGAGCTAATGTACACTGGACACTAACCGTTTTAGCCCACTACATTGTTTATTTAAAGATCTACACAGGGACGCCTGGGTGGCTCAGTTGGTTAAGCAGCTGCCTTCGGCTCAGGTCATGATCCCAGGGTCCTGGGATCGAGTCCCACATCGGGCTCCTTGCTTGGCAGGGAGCCTGCTTCTTCCTCTGCCTCTGCCTGCCTCTTTGTCTGCCTGTGCTCACTTGCTCTCTCTCCCTCTGTCTCTGACAAATAAATAAATAAAATCTTTAAAAAAAAAAAAAAAGAGGGGCGCCTGGGTGGCTCAGTGGGTTAGGCCGCTGCCTTCGGCTCGGGTCATGATCTCAGGGTCCTGGGATCGAGTCCCACATCGGGCTCTCTGCTTAGCAGGGAGCCTGCGTCCTCCTCTCTCTCTCTCTCTCTCTCTGCCTGCCTCTCTGCCTACTTGTGATCTCTCTCTGTCAAATAAATAAAATCTTTAAAAAAAAAAAAAAAAGATCTACACAGAGGGACTTTATAAATTATGCAAATTAAATTTATAGCCAACCACTTGAACCTTATAAGAAATTATTAGGCAATGCATTTCATATTTTGATATATATTTTGGTTTAATATAAGAAATTAAGAAACATAAAACAATAGCCAGAACTAACCCCACCCCTCCAATATTGATCATATGGTGTCCCTACACTGGTTGTGTTTTGAAAATAAGGAGACAAAAGAAGGTGACTCTAACTATAAAAAGAATATTCTGGGGGTGCCTGGGTGGCTCAGTGGGTTAAGCTTCTGCCTTTCGCTCAGGTCATGAACTCAGGGTCCTAAAACTGCTCAACAGGGAGCCTGCTTCTCCCTGTGCCTGGTGCTCCCCATGCTTGCATTCACTCTCTGTCAAATAAATAAAATCTTAAGGGAAAAAAAAAAAGAATATTCCTGGAAGTTAAAATCTCATCTAAGGTTTGATGCCACAAAAAACTTAAAATATCTGGGGTAACATGCAAGTTCTGGGATGAAGTCCTGATCCAGACCAACTGTTATTCTTTAATTGCTATTAGTTTTTTTTCTCAAGGTAACCAATCATAAAGAACATAGAAAACACGAGGTAAAAACTGAATAGCTGAGAAAGCAACAGGAACTACTTAGGATGGGCATTAATACTTCATTTTAGACTGGTAAACTGAGAACTACGAGAATCACTTGAGGCAATTCTTAATTATATACTAAATTTATATATGTGTGTGTATATATACATATATATTTTTTAAGATTTTATTTATTTGAGAGGGGGAGAGAGAAAGCACACAAGTGGGGGAAGGTGCAGACGTCTCTATCCCAGGACCCTGAGATCATGACCTGAACTGAAGGCAGATGCTTAACCAACAGAGCCACCCAGGAACCCCAAATTTTTATATACTTATGTATTATATATAAATTTTTCATAAATTTATTAGTGTGTCTTTGAAATAGCAGACTATTTCACTTTGTATTGTTATTATAAAATTATTCTACATGTTTTTAAGTTTTATAATTGGACAGGTGTAACTTTCTAAAAGTCTGGGAAACCAACCACTAACAGAAGCTAAGCTAACATTTTTGCTCTAACATAATCCTTGGAACATTCACAAAATATTAATTATTTTCTCAAAATAAAACTTGCAATTCGTACAATGTCTAAAGGAACTTTTCTTGTAACCCACAAAGCAATGTAAATATAATGAGCCCTGATAATGCAGGGCTCATTATATTGGCATGTAACCATAACAGATTAAAACTTTTCTACTCCAATGCAAAAAACCACCTCAAATTGACCCAATCTGTGAAGTGTTGACTTAGGAAAGAAAGGCCTAGACACCAGAACAGTAAATGCTGGGGTGCCCGGGTGGCTCAGTGGATTAAGCCTTTGCCTTCAGCTCAAGTCATGCTCTCAGGGTCCTGGGATCAAGCCCCACATCAGGCTCAAGTCATGGTCTCAGGGCCCTGAGATCAAGGCCATCAGGCTCTCCGCGTAGCAGGGAGCCTGCTTTCCCCGCTCTCTCTGCCTGCCTCTCTGCCTACTTGTGATCTTTCTTTCTCTGTCAAATAAATAAATAAAATCTTTAAAAAACAAAAACAAAACAGGAAATGCTTCTTCTCTCCTAAGGCAGACTATGAAAAAAAAAGTCAAGTATTTAAAAGATTAAAAATAAAAGTCAGATAAATAAAAAGAGCCTTTACCAGATAAAAATGGATTTTTTAAGAGTCCATAAATGTCAAACAGCAGCAGAACGAAGAGAATCAGACGAGTTTGTCTCAGAGAATCTGGAGGAGGAAAAGAAAAAAAATCCTTAAATCAAATAACAACAATGACAAATGACACCTTGACGAAAAGCAAGAATTAGGTTATTGACGGTAATCATATTACATCAAATGCAATTTTGGAACCTGACATTCTTTTGTATAGTTTCCATGATTTCCTTTCAGCACCCTGTTATCAAAAACCTCATGAAGGCACTCATGCTTCTGTCCTTGACTCTAGTTCTCATTTGAAAAAAGGGAGTGTCAACAGGTATTTCCATTTTGACGCAGCTTAAGTTACAAATATAATGGAATATAACCAATGAAAAGATGCATAGGTGTTAGAAAAAGTATGTGTAACCACTTAAAGGTAGAACTATGACTTCCTTTTAGATATTCTTTCCAAATATGGATGGTGTCTAATCAACTTACCGTTGGTTTTTTGCGTTAGGGCTTGAGATTTCAGAAATCCCTTGGCAAAACCAGTTTAAATGCATCTTGGTGAGCTTCAGGTATATTTTTGGTTTTCATGAGTTTGTCCAAACTCTTAACATCTGATCCCCTGTCCCGCAATAGGAACCTCTAAATACATAAACAAGGCATGAGTACTGACTTACTATATAGATAACACTTCCCAATAATATAATGATCACTTACAAAAAAATCCTTTCAAAAATTCTAGAATTTCTAGTTTTGGTTGACCATCAGAAGAATTACACTAAGACTCAAAAATAAATTACTTAATCAACGGCAAGGAAACTAACCCTGGAACTTACCCTTCCATCAGTCGATTAAGAAAGAAACTCTCTGTAAGAACACAATATTGAAAACAATAGGTCGTCTGTGGACTCAGGGTTCCAATGGTTTGAGGTTCACACTCCTTTATCTCTACTAGAGGAAAAACCTCATTAATTTATTAAATGTTTACGGAGTACCTTTTACAAACTTGGACTTGTACAGGTTGTGAAAATGTAAAGATAAATAACCAATGATCAAAATGTTTTCAGTCTACTGGGGAGAGATAAACAAATAACTAATTTTTTGAAATCATTTTGATATCATGTTAGAAATTCTAGGTCTGGGAGCACCTGGGTGGCTCAGTCGGTTAAGCATTCGACTTTTGGTTTAGGTCAGGTCATCATCTCAGAGTCATGGGGTCAAGTCCAACATCAGGCTCTGAGCTGAGCAAGGAGTCTGCTGAAGATTCTTTCCCCTTTCTTTCCCTCCCCCACCTTGCTCCTCCTCTGGTCTCATGCATTCCCTCTCTCAAGTAAAGAAAATCTTAAAAAGAAAAAAAAAGAGGTTCTAGGTCTGGTGGCAAAATAAATGCTACCTCAGAAGTCAAGAGAGGCATCACAGAGAATAGGATTTCTAAACCACAGGGAACACAAAGCATAAACACTGTGACAGAGCCAGGAAATAACAGGCCTTAGCAGTCAGGAACGGCAAGCGATCTTGTATGACAGGACTTTAAATGCCAAGAAACAAGTCGGAGCAGAGGTTCAGAGGGGGTGCCATATTTAAAGATGAGAACAGAAAAATGGTTGGCAGAGGCCAAATGGATACTACAGCAGGAAACTGACAAGAAAGCAGGGGAATACAATTATTACATTAAAACATTTTAGACAGATGGTGGGTTGGTGGCAGTCTGGAGGCTGGAGTCTGGAGAACTAGGCTGCAGCTCAGAGCTTTCTACCTTGCCTCTCTGCCATGCTCAGCATGTCTCTCATCTGCAGACTACTTCCCACATCACAAGCTGGCTGAAGCCTTCTCAGGACCCCATTCACACACAACAGCATTGAGCAGAAGGAGGGGGACTGTTTATCTAGGTGCCTCTGATAAGAAGAGAAGAGCCTTTTCTCCAAGAACACGAAGGCCTCTCACATGCAGTGGCATGCCCGCATCAGATTCAATAATTGACAAGGAAACCGGGTCACAGTGATTGGCTTAGATCCATTAGAATCTCTTGCTGGGGTCTGTATACTGTATCTTTCTCAAGGCACATGAGTTAGGGTTACACACTGGAATGTAATAAAGGCTCTACATCCCCAGAAAAGGTGGGAACAGCTTTTAAGTAGGCAAACAAGATTTTTATTTTGGGTAACACTTCTGGAAACTTCGACATGCTTCCCAATGTGTATGGAAGAACACCAATTGCAACTGTCCACAGCCAATCTCAGACCACCTTGACTATCCTATAATGCTATCCCATTCCAGGAATAGTGTGAGACTTCATCTGAAACTGTGCTAAATTAACTTGCTCCATTTAGTCTGCTTTTTACGTGGCTAGAGAGGAAATAAGGTGGGAGCAACATCTATTTCTTCTGAGCAATTGGGCTACTCTATCCACAACCTCCTCTGGAAGAACATACACAGTAGCCTGCAACATCCCTTTCATGTATGCCATTGAAGGTTCTGCTGGCCACTTCACAACAATGCTCAAGACAGCCCAAACCTAACAGTAATCACACACTGCTTTCTTTTAGATAGAAAATAAGTTGTAAAGCAATATAAGAAACCTTTCATCTAACTATTTATTGAGCTCCTATTACATTCTCTTGCCTGGGACTATGGAATTAATGATTGGCAGACATAAGTCATGACCTTGTAGAGCTTGAATCCAGTAGGGAAGACAGGCATTATTGGCTAACAATAATAATAGAAGCAAATGTAAAATTATCAGTGATAAGCGCCAAGAAAGAGCTGCAAGGCAGGTCCACAAAGGCATACTTGAGGAGCTAAAGCTTGAGCTTATATTGTAGGAAGACAGGAGTCTGCCTGGTAAGTAGTGGAGAGGTAGAAGAGTGATCCAGACAGAAGGAGCCTCATGTAAGAAGACTCTGTGGCAAGAGAGAGCATGGCCAGAGAGGTCGGAGCATAGAGGAGTGAGGGAGTTGGTGCAGGAGAAAGGGAGAGGCCAGATCATATAGGCACTGGTGACTTATGTTTAGAAAAAGAATCTTTATCTTCAATGTAAAGGGGAATTTCTGAAGTGTCTTGTCTAAGTGGTGGTATCAACAGATTCATATTTGAAAGGGTTATTCTGCCAGGGTGAAGGTCAGAATGCATATAAGCCATTTTTAAGGCTAATAATGCAGTGTTCCACATTTTACAAAAATGTTATTCAGACTATGGTGGAAACTGACAGAAGAATTCAAAAGATGTTTCAAAAGTAAAAATTACAGAATTCAGTGGTCAATAGGATGAGAGAAAAACTAGCCTGTCCAAATGAATGGTGGTGCCAGTCAATGAAAAGGGAACATCGAAATAGGAAGTGGAGTAGAGCAGATATCAAAAATACATGAAGATCTCATACAACTCAATAGCCAAACAAAACAAAACACAGTCTGATTTTACAATGAGTAGAGGCTCTGAATAGACATTTTTCCAAAGAAGATATACAGATGGCCAACAGGTACTTGAAAAGATGTTGGACATAATTTTTTTTTAAAGATTTTACTTATTTATCTGACAGACAGAGATCACAAGTAGGCAGAGAAGCAGGCAGAGAGAGAGGAGGAAGCAGGCTCCCTGCTGAGCAGAGAGCCCGATATGGGGCTCGATCCCAGGACCCTGAGATCATGAACCGAGCCGAAGGCAGCAGCTTAACCCACTGAGCCACCCAGGCGCCCCTGGACATAATTTCTAATGAAGGAATTTCTAATATACATGCCAGGTTTTCAGACATTGGGCCTCGTTAGCCCACTAAGAATGGATGATTGTCTATCTCATTTCCTTAAGATCGATAGGACAATTAACAGGGTAGAAATTATTCCTTAAAGTCAGGCTTCTTACCTGGTTTTTGGTTCATACCACTCAGATAGAACCTTTCTTTCCACAGCTTTGCTGTCAAAGTAAATGTTAAATACTCTGAGAATGCTGTGTAAAATAGTGTAGGAAGTATCATTGTAAGACTATGATCAATTCTTTCAAACTAAGCAATCTAGTTTTCATAGTGAGGGGGAGGCAGGGGGACATTTTATTATAAGTCTGTTTCCAAGTTTTCCACAAGAAAAGCACAGTAATCATGCTAATATAATGGGTTGACCCTTTATAAAATAAACTTAACCTAAAATATATGAGTATATAATTAAACTTCTCAGTATGCTGTTGAGCTCTACAAAAGCTTCTAATACCTGGTACCAAGAACGTTTACCCAGAAGAACTCTTCTTTTCTTATATTCTCCAGATTTGGCAAGAGCCATCTTCCCAGGCACTCACTACAGAACACTTACTACCTTTGTGAGTGGAAATTAATGAAAGTAACTACATCTAAAGCTTTCATTATTGACACAATTACATGACCACACATCAGTATAAGGAAACATCTCCAATTCCCCGCTTTGAACACAAAAATTTTAGTCCCAAGATTTCTGTTGGATGTCTCATTCCAGGATTCCGAACGAGTCCTACATACAATGGGTCAAAGGAAATCCAATCACATTTGGTGATGGGGTGGGAAGGCACAGAGGGAGGGATAGAAGGAGGGAGAGGGAAAAAGACTGATTTTAGTTCAGGAGACTCTGAGACCAGAAATTCTTCTCGAGTCAATCTGCCCACCATTATGCTTACCCATATAAGTAAATGGCTAAAAAGAACGGGAAATACTAGAGGGTAACAGCAGATCAAACTTTTAATTCTCTCTAAGAGACTTTCCTCCTAGGTTGAAGATCTCCAAACTTAGATCTAGTCCTTATCCATAATTATAAGCTGTGCGTTTTCCCTGCATTTAGTAGATTAGTTCTTACTACATTGGGAACATTGGCCTGGGGCCATGTTATTATCCAGATACTTTCTTAGGAAGATATAATGGACATGGGTTACATTTAAAATCTGTCCATAAACCTTTTCTTTTGAGTATTGCATCTTGTGTGGTCCATATAATTCTTGTGCCAAGTGGACACACAACCCAGACCCATCAATAGGGTCTTTGTAGGAATACTGGGAGATAAATTAATAGCTTCTGAGATTGATGGCTATGAAAATCGTGAATGTCTAGTGCAGCTGGGGCAATCTTTCCTGCAACCTGGACAGATGTGAGGAAGAATGAAGACAACAGGGGGAAAACAACAACAACAACAACAACAACAACAACAGAACCGACAGTAGAACATCTACATGCAGCTGTTTGAAGTTATTCAAACCCTGAGATTTTAAGCCTCATGCGTGGATAAACTCCCGTTTGTTTAAGCTACTTTGCACTGGGTTTTACTAACTATAACCAAAAGGGATTGGACTGATGAAGAGAAGGAGAACAGGGAATGAAGGGACGGTGAGGACAGGAAGGTCTTAGAACTATAGCTAGACTAAAGCCTTACAACAGCATTTATGACAGGAAGTTGGCTGGCTCCCCATTGGTTCCCTTCATTTGTCTTTTGTAGGCCCAGGACAGTTTGCTAAACCAGAATATGGTAACAGAGTTAGGTCAGAGCTGAAAAGTGATTGGAATTGCCTTCTACTTTTTGCTTCTGCTTTAGGCACGCTTAGGCACACTGATCTCTTCCTTCTCCTTCTTCAAACACAACCTCAGTACTCCCCTCACTTCAAAATATCATTTCTAGGAGAGTTCAACTCTCAGCACAGCTGACATTCTTACCTTCCTTCTCCTCCTGCCTATATTCTCTGCCAGCTCATACCCTTGGACCAGACAGGGAACTCCTGGCCAAGACCACTTTACATCTGACTTCTCGTGGTGTAACCCAGTTTAAGTTGCCCAATGCCCTTTCACTTACAAAACCCCCAGGAAAAACTCCTTTCCCTTGGGCTGAGATTCCAACCATTTAAACCAATTAATCCCGTGCATATGTGATGCATATTATAAATCTTATTCCACCTACAAATTCTTATTTAATACTGGAACTCTAGCCTTATAGTCTATGAGCCCGTATTTGAGGGAAAGTTATAACCAAATGTCCCCTAACAGCTCGTAATCTTTAAAAAAAATGTAAAAAATGAAAAACAGTATTGTCACACTTTTAAAAATAGGAAACTGGTGCCATCTTGTGGTTACAAAGAAGTAAAAATAAAAATTTTATCTCACATTTTCAATATATTAAAGAATCATTGCCAAAATCAGGCCCACCTTAAACAATCGTTTCTCACAGTGTTCTGAAATTCCCAGATAAAATCTCTTTATTCTTCCTTCAGAATATTGATCATGTGGAGAGTTTTCCTTGTCAATCAGACTTATTGCTATCTCAGCCAGGAAAATCTAATTTCCTGAAAAAATAGTTTCTATCCGCGAAGCTGACTTTTTACCTAAGCTTTTTACCTACATTTTAGTACTTTTTTTTTTCTCAGAGTGAAGAGGCATAAAAGCTTTCATGTTTATTTTGTTTTCCCCTATTTATTAACAATTGTATGCTCCATTGTTTGATTTTCTCACATCATTTTTGGGAAAACATTATTTAATAAGAATTCTGGTAACTGTAGTAACATTGGCCAAGGGGCAGTCTGTAATCAACACGCTGCTTAGATAATCTGTAGGGTTTTAATGATTCAGGAAGCAACTTCCTGCCCTTTGTTTAATTAAAACAGCTTCTCTTGAAAAAAAAAAAACTCTTTCCTGACCAGTATTTACATGAAGAATTGCCCATGTTAAAGGAGGCAGCAATCCATGCGACAGCGTCATTAAGCCAGCTCCGTGTTGCACTGTGCCAATGGGCACTGTCCACGGGGAAATGAGAGCTCTTATAATCTTGAAAAAATAGAAAAGCCTGCCTTGGCCACAGTGATCAGGAAGTGAGGTTTAGCTCTCCCCACAGGGTGATAACAGCTTCTGGGAAATTGACTCTGGGCTGTGTATCTATCACTTGCCCTAAATCAACAAATTTGCCATCGATTGTGCCATATTGCCACTGTGCCTAGCAAAGCTTGATTCTCTTCCTCATCCTCCAGCCAAAATCTACTCCTGGTGCAAAGGATTAAGACGATGCAGCAAAGAAGGCAAGTTCCAATTAGATTAATTGAACCGGTTCTCTGTCCAGCAAACCGAGCCAATGACTAATGGTTCTACTCTGGCAGGGAGCATCCCCCAGAAGGTTGTAGAGGCTCCGTCATTGCTGATGGTTACCTGGGTCTCTTCCCATGCCCCAATGTCAAGGCTCTACCATTTGGCTCCAAACCCAATGTCCAAAGTCACCCTAAACTTTTTCTCCCTTACCTCCCACATCCAATTAATTGTAATTTCTGCCAGATTAGCCTTCTAAATCTGTCTTAGTTTAGCTCTTCTTTTCATCTTGGCCCTTGGACATGACAGCTCTTTTCAGTTCTTACTTACAAATAATTCTTTGCAGCAAACTAAGCTGTAGAAATCTGGGGGGAAAGTTTGAAACAAAGGTTACCCAAGTTCTTTGTTTAGTAACAAAACCAAAAACCTGGCACTCCTCTCCTTCAGGTTCTCATTCTCTATTGGGGGGTAGCCTCCAGGGGCCTTGCCCTTTCAAATCTATCAGATCTTCCCTTAATGAATCTTCCATGGCTCACTATGTATGCCAAGCTGAAGTCTCCTCCTCGACACGGACTCTTGAGCCTCCTGCTCTGGCCAGGCACACTAGCCATCCCTCTTCTAACCTCTGCCTCACACTGCATGCTCCCTGTGTGCACCTGCTCTGGTAGCTGGGCCTCAGCCCACGTGCCTGTCTCCAACACCCCATTCACATCCCGTATGTGCCTCATGACCAACTCCTACTTGTAATTTATATCTGAACTCCAATATCTCTTCCTTCCAGGCCTTTCCTTATTCACTCACACCCCCAAACACACCCACGGTCCTCTGAACCCCTGAAGTGCCTGTGTGTGTCTACTATAACACTTGGCATGTTGAATTAATAGTATTCTTCAATCATCATGCTTTTTCTTATGGAATATTTAGTGATTAAATGTATAAACATCAAAGAAGAAAGACAGTGACATTAAAGTTTTGGCCAAAAGATACAAGATTTTTTAGATAGAAAAGATGAATCAAAGACAAACTTCAAGAGGACAACATAGGAAGATCCTGAATGTTCCTCATCCCACAGACACTACAAATCTACAGCTATGTGTGGAATAATTTCCTCTGAAGAAGTCCTGAACACTAGATGAACGGTGCCTCCACAACAAGGAATAAAGAACCACACTGATACGAGTAAAAGAGGCAAACACACCAGCCTACACACAGTGATCCACGATTGGGAAGGATCTCCAAAATAAGCAGCTTTTCTCTGAGGAGCAAGGAATTTGTGCCCATACCAGGCACCCTAGCCCTTGGGTCCTGAACTGATGAGATGAGACCCCAAAATGTAAAATCAATGGAGATTAGATCCAAAGGAAGCACAGAATTGTAGGGAACAGAGAACCTGTCCTTAAAGGGCTGGGGTACAGACTCATTAGCCCTGGGACCCAGCAGTTTGAAAAGCACCTAGACCATATGTGAAGAAGACTCACTTACTAATTAAAGTGACTGCCAGAGAGGCAGGAAGCTATGAGGACTCCCTTCAGAGAAGGAGTTGTTGCCAGATACCACTTTTGTGATCTCACTCTCCCTCTTGAATGCTGGGGCAGGTAGGTACCATTTTGGCAATCTTCCTCTAATTTGCTAGTGCAGGTGGGTGTGCCCCACTTCCCCCACACCACAGCTGCACCAAAGCCAGTCAGGCATGCACCCCACCTCCAACACACTACACTTATGCCTCAGCCAGACAATTCCCCTACCCCTGCACACACTATACAGATGTGGGCCCACCACAGCCAGCAGGCATGTGCAGCCCACACTGGGGACTCCTTTGCAATGCCTGCTGGACAAGGAGATTGAGTTTCTGGGCCTCATGGTCATTTTCTATATAAGGTCCCTCCTTCAATACTGTACAGATAGCCATTTCACTTAACATAGACAAACACAGAGAATCAGGCAAAATAAGGAGACAGAGGTATATGTTCCTAAATAAAGAATAAAACAAAACCTAAAAACAAACAAAAAAAAAAAAACCAACCAAAAAAAAAAAAACAAGAAATAAAGAAAACAAGCCTTAATGAAATTGAGGTAAATAATCTACTTGAGAAAGAGTTCAAAGTCATGGTCATAATCATGCTCACTGAACTAAGGAGAAGAATGGAGGAAAACAATGTAAGAACTCCAAAGTTCAGAGTATAAAAGAAAGTACCAAGCAGAAGTCACAGAGCTGAAGAATACAATAACTACATGGAAAAAATACACTAGAGGGTTTCAATAGCAGACTGGATGAAGCAGAAGAACAGATCAATGAGCCACAAGACAAAGCAAGAGAACTCGCCCAAATAGAGCAGGTAAAAAAAAAAAAAAAATTTAAGTGAAGCTATCTTAGGGTACTTGTAGGGCAACATGAAGCTGAATAACATCTGCATTATATGGGCTGCAGAAGGAAAAGAGAGAAAGAGCCAGAAAACCTATTTGAAGATGTAATGGCTGAAGACTTCCTAATCTGGCAAGGAAACAGACAAACAGGTCCAGGAAGCCCAAAAAACTCCAACCAAGATGAACCCAAAGAGATCCACACCAACACACATTATAATTAAAATGTCAAAAGTTAAAGATAGAATCTTAAAAGCAGCAAGAAAACAACTTGGTATGTACAGAGGAAGCCCCATAAGACTATCAGCCGATATTTTGGCAGAAATTTTGCAGGCCAAAAGAGTGCCATAATATATTCAAGGCACTGAAAGAGAAAAAACTTCCAACCAGGAACATTTTCCCCAGCAAGATTATCACTGAAATAGCAAAAACAGAATTCTTTGGATAAGCAAAGGCTTAAGGAGTTTATCACAACACTGATCTTACAAGAAATGTTAAAGGGACTTCTTTAAGCTGAAAAGAAATGGCTTTAAAATAGTGGTGAGAAAAAAACAAAAAAGTTAAAATCTCACTCGATAAGGTTAATATAAAGTAAAGGTAGTGGATGAATCACTTAGAAAGCTAATGTGAATGTTAAAAGACAAAAGTAATAAGATTAAAACTGCAATAATTTGTTAAAGGATAAATAAAATTTTAAAAATATAAAATGTAAGATCAAAAATCTAAAACATGGCAGGGGAATAAATTTTTTAAGAAAAAAATAGATTTTCAATAAGGGATACATTCTTATGGTGATATTTAAAAGATGCATTAAAAGATTATTTATAAGGGCACCTGGCTGGCTCAGTGGGTTAATCCTCTGCCTTCAGCTCAGGTCACGATCTCAGGGTCCTGGGATCGAGTCCTGCACTGGGCTCTCTGCTCAGCAGGGAGCCTGCTTCCCGACCCCCACCGCTTGCCTCTCTGCCTACTTGTGATCTCTCTCTGTCAAATAAATAAATAAAATCTTAAAAAAAAAAAAGATGATTTATGAGCTAGCAATTTTCCTATCATGCAATTCTGATTTTCCTTTCATATTGCCAATTCCTGTTATACAGAGGACAAGTTTCTTTAGAGATTTATATAAGTAGTATTTATAATTTCAGATGATTATTATAAAAATTATACATTTAATCTGTGGGAGGAAATCAAAATAAATATTAAGAAATCTAGAGAAGGTTCTTCTTTCCTAATTAAGGGACATCTTTAAGAAATTGAAAAGAAGAAGTAATAGAGCTACATATAGAAGAACTACAAGAATGTCCACAAAGCAAAAGAAATTTCAACATTCTGGTATTACCCCAAGTGGAGAGAGGAATTTGGGCAGCTAAAATATCTAAAAAGTAGAAGTCACTGAAAGAGAAACTAAAATGAAGAGAAGGACAAAATAGAAGGACAGGAAGTGTCAGAAACAAACCGGAAGTGACTAATGTCCAGTTTCATCCAGTTTAAAACAAAACAACTTTATGTATTCAAATAAGATATTGGTAGCTGCTCTGTTGAGTCTTCGAAAGTTCTGAGTGGGTGGGGGGTTTCTTCTGATTCTATTGCTGATTTCCACACTTGCATCAACTGTGATCTTCTCAACAAAAAGATGTCCCATTTGTTGTGTTATTTATCTATTGCTGGGTAACAAAATACCCCAGAACTTAGTGGGTTATTGTTCAAGATTCCCTGGTTGTCAATTTGGGTGGGACTCAGCTAAGCAGGTCTACTGCAGGTCCCACCTCAGGTCATTCATAAGGGTCCCCAGTCATCTGATAGACTGCTTGAGATGGATTCATAGGTCTGGAAGTTGGTGCTGGCTGGCCCTCTCCACACATTCTCTGATTCTTAAAGAGACCAGCCCAGACTTCTTTACACGGAATTCTCAGGCAGCAAGAGAGACCAGCTCCAATGCACAAGAACTTTTTGAATCAACCAATGTCATGTGTGCTAATGTCCCATGAGCCAAAGCAAGTCTCATGGTCAAGCCCCTGTTTAAAGAGAGTAGCAAACATACTCCAGCCCTTGAGGAAAGGAGCAGAAAAGTTCCATAGCACAGGGCATACACAAAGGGAGAGGAGGAATTTAGGACTATAAACAACCTCCCTCAAATAGCATCTAATTTATTTCTGAGGGTTCTGCAAATGTTCAAGATGCCGGTGGAATTTATATCTGGCACTTGCAGAAGTCAGTGCAGTCTACTGGAGGCCAATAAGGAAATCAAATGCGCAAAGATCTGAGACCAACCTTTTGTCTGTGGTTTGGAACCTGTCTCCTATGGATTCCGTGCTTGAGCTCATCATGCCACCTTCTTTTTAAAAATTGTCCTCTGGATCCCTGTTTCTGCAGTAGTAAGCCCGAATTCCTTGGTGTGGCATTTGAAGCCCTTCACTATTTTCCCTTCTTGACTGTGGTTTATTTATAGGAAGCTAGTTGATTTATAGTTAGTAAATATACAGTAAGCTATTAGATTTAATACATAATGAGTCAAAGACAATGGAATCAATTCCTTCCTCACTTAAAAATATTGGTGGTGAAATACTGGTAGGGTAGCCCTCTTTCACAAAATCATTAAGGTTGCCATGTCTCTTCAAACATGCTTTTTATAGCTACCTAGGAAGTATAAGTATCCTCATTCCAACTATCTGGAAGGAAATAGAGCCTGAGAGAGTATGCATGGAGAGTTTTAACAGGCCAACCTTGAGTGATGCACACCCACTCTGCTTCATTCCTTTAGAACTTAGTTGCGTGGTTACTGAAATAAAGCCTTATAACCCCACTTCCAAATCATTCATTTCTTCCCCACATCTTGGTGTCTAATCCTCTTCTGTCTTTTCTCCAACTTATAAACTCATGCTTACTATTTAAGATCTAGCTTTAATGTCACTTTCCCTGCAAAACGATTCCCAACTCCAGAAAGTCATTCACTCTTTACATTTATCCCCATCAAAGCACTAAATGTACTGATTAACTAGATGTATTATTAAAAGGACTGACTAGTTCCATTTTAAAAAGATCATAAGCCCTTCCCAGTAGGTCGATGCAATATTCACCATCGTCTAGAGATTGCACAGCTTTGAGTCTAGATAAAGTAGAAAGCTGTTGACTGAATGAATCCAGTCATGGTTTCCAATTCAGGTTTTCAGGTAAATCATATAACGCTCTGCTCCCATTCAGCGCTATTCCAGACTATCCCCAGTCAGACAATGGAGTGATCATGTAGGCTTGAAACTCCCAATTTCTGCATTGTGACAAAACTGTACCGCACACTTTTTCTCCATGTTCTTTCATATCTGGGAGACCGTACAGATCCAGACGAAAAGAGGAGCTCGGTAATAGCCAAACCAAAGTTCAGCAGTTAGCCTGAGACCAGAGAACCATTTAATTGTACTTATTCCCTCATCAAAAAGAAGGGAAAATGTGTATCTGAACTGTTGATAAAACACAAATCAAAATACACACACTTTTTTTCTATCCTCTTAGCAAGTATTTTTTAAAATTTAATGTTCCTCATTGCTGGAAAGGGTGAGACATTTTTCCTCTTAATTTAAGAAAACTTTAAAGGAGTTTTAAGGCTTAACACACAAAGATGTGCTGAGACAGGCGCTGCCCTAGTCTTCAGATAGAAGTAGAACCTTAGTACACCAAGGAAACAGCTTGGAAGTACACAGCAAAAACAAAACACAACAAAACCCATTAAAATGTTCATATCTTCTGCTCTCAGATTCTCATTTTGAAACATGTATTAAATAAATAAGCAAAGATACCGGCAAAAACTAAATGCACACTTGTTCGTGATAACATTCCTTATAATACAACAAAAAGAAACAACCTAAACTGTAGGTTTAAAAACACATAAACTTTTGAAAGACTAACAAATACACAGAATGTATAAATACCATGAGTCAATACCGATATAAACAATGGACTAGCAGACAACTGGGGGAAGAAGAGAAATCTATGCAGAAGAAGTTGAAAAATTTTATGTAAATACTCCTTTTTCGAGGAGGCGAAGCGTAGCTCTCACTCCTGACATGTGGGCTCTGCAGAGTGGTTTCCTTCCAAAGAGGACAATGTGGAGATGAGGGTACTTCAGCCAGATTATGCAAATGGGCATCAACGGTGATCAATTACACAGACAGCATGTATCCTTGACATGATGTGATGAGAACAGTACGCTACTTATGTGGTCTTCCTCTGCCAAAATCCATAGTGCCAGTCCAGCCACGGGAAAAAAAATATCAGACAAATCTCAATGGAGGTACATTCTACAAGGAAACTGACCAGTACTCCTCAAAATTGTCAATGTCATCAAAAACAAAGAAAGCCTGGGATTGCCATAGCCAAGAGCAGACTAAAGAGACATGACAAATAAACATAATGCAGTATCTTGGATGGGATCTTGAAACAGAGAAGAAACATCTGAAAAAAACTAAGAAAATACGAATAAAGCACAAACTTTAGTTAATAATAATGTGTCTGTCAATGTTTGTTCATTATTGTAACAAATGTGCAGATGTAACAAATTAAATCAAGATGTTCATAATAGGGAAAATTTGGTGTGGGGTGTACGGGAACTTTTTGCACTCTCTTCTCAATTTTTCTATAAATCTAAATTTGTTCTAAAAAATAAAGTTTATCTTTCAAACTGCATTTAAAAACCCACAGAATGGTGTATAACTAATATGTAGCTTAATATGTGGATTACAAATTAAGGTCGTGTCTCTTTATTCAAATTCAGTCATTCCTAGTGTCCATGTGGTTACCATGAAATTATCTTTTCCTTCCTTATCCTCCCCCTTAAAAACAAAAAAATGTTGTGCTTGGGCCTAATGACATTGGTAATAACAATAATTATAATTGCTAACATTTATTGAGTGCCAGACACTGTTTTAAGGACTTTATGTATATTAACTCATTGAATCCTCACACCATCCTGAGAAAGCCCTATTTTATTGCATGCCCATGATGATGTTTGGCAGTTTTGTATAAAATTAAACATATACCATTTGGCCCAGCCATCCTGCTCCTATTTATTTATCCAAGGGGAATGAAAATTTACATTTATACCAAAACATGTACACGAACACTTTTTTAAAATTTATTTTTTTTTATTTTTTATAAGCATATATTTTTATCCCCAGGGGTAACACGAGCACTTTTTTTTTTAGTTTATTTATTTTCAGTATAACAGTATTCATTATTTTTTCACCACACCCAGTGCTCCATGCAATCCATGCCCTCTATAATACCCACCACCTGGTACCCCGACCTCCCACACCCCCGCCACTTCAAACCCCTCAGATTGTTTTTCAGAGTCCATAGTCTCTCATGATTCACCTTCCCTTCCAATTTACCCCAACTCCCTTCTCCTCTCTAACACCCCTTGTCCTCCATGCTATTTGTTATGCTCCACAAATAAGTGAAACCATATGATAATTGACTCTCTCTGCTTGACTTATTTCACTCAGCAGAATCTCTTCCAGTCCCGTCCATGTTGCTACAAAAGTTGAGTATTCATCCTTTCTGATGGAGGCATAATACTCCATAGTGTATATGAACCACATTTTCCTTATCCATTCGTCCGTTGAAGGACATCTTGGTTCTTTCCATAGTTTGGTGACCATAGCCATTGCTGCTATAAACATTGGGGTACAGATGGCCCTTCTTTTCACAACATCTGTATTTTGGGGGTAAATACCCAGGAGTGCAATTGCAGGGTCATAGGGAAGTTCTATTTTTAATTTCTTGAGAAATCTCCATACTGCTCTCCAAAGAGGCTGCACCAACGAACACTTTTAATAGCATTATTCATACTACTGAGAAACTTGAAATGACCCATATTTCCTTCAATGGGAAAACGGATAGACAAATGGAAATACATCCATACGATGGCATACACTCAACAGTATAGAAAAACCAACTACTGGTCTCCGTGCAACACGATTTCATTCTCTACATGATCACAATACTGTTTAACATGCTTCTCTGTGCCTTGGGTTCCCCCTAAACAGGAATTCAGCTTAGTTGTTGAGATGTTGAAGAGAATCAAGTTCAGTTTTTTCCCAAGACTACTTCATAATTTCTTCTATTAGGAGAAACATAATTTCTGATGGTCTCTTTTGTGAGGTTAACACTGCTGATGATCATTGCTTAGAGACAGTAATTCACTAAGGATTTGCAATATGAGGAGATTCTAATTCTGTCCTCCATTCTGGAATATTTCTGCAAAAAGAAACTTCCCTTCCCTTCAACCACAGACCCAAGATAAATGTTGAATAGGGATTGCGCAACTTAGTGCAAAAAAAAAAAAATTCTTAGTACAAATATATATTACTTTTGTAGTAAGAGAAACAACAAATCTTTTTAACCATGAAGGCAGAAGGGATGCTTCAGTACTTTACAAGGGTCAGTCCTCACTCCAGACCGGGGATCCTAGCCTCCACCTGGACACCTACAATGGTGTGAACCCCTACATCACAAAGCAAGGTCCCCAGGCTAACACACACGACAAGGTGCCTGGCTGCTAATGATGGAAGCTTGATCCCATTTGAGGGCCAGAGGAATTCCAGGCCGGGCTGCTCAAGGCACAGCATCCAGCTGCCAACATTGCTACTGTCCCTCCCAATCCCTAACTATGAAAAGCTTGTCCCAGGTTCCTGTCTGTCCCAGAAGCCTGACCATATGGAGCCTTAATGCTTCTCCGGCCACGTGCCTGAATAAAGGCAGAGTATTCTATCGGTGGCCCCATTTCCACAGGCAGAAAGAGGCAGTCAGGATTCCTTTCCTAACTGAAACAGAAGGAACAGAGAAGAGATTGGTGAGTTCTCCCAAAGTCCATACTGGTAAGAGCTGGTAAGAGCAGGCTTGCACCAGCCAGCGTCATTAAATTCTGGTGCTTGCTCTGGGAGCTGGAACATGCTGCTTCCTGCCCAAGCAGAGTTGGTGACAAACTCAAAAAAGAGCACAAGCTCATGAAGCATCGTAAAACCCCCACATAGGGCTTTATGGAGTGACATATTCTCCTGAACAGTCCATGAGAGACACGCAAAGGTATAGAGAAAATGCAGTCTCTGGGAGAGACTACAATGGGTTTCATTCTGAGTTCCAGTTGAAAGAATAAAAAGGCAGTGAAGTCACCTGTGAAACTCCTGGGATTTTCTAGAATTGGAGAAAAAGATGTTTCACTTGAAACCAACCATGTGCTTTTTCTATACTTCACAATTTCAAAATGCTTTGGAGAACTTAAAGGGGGAACTTTCTGTAATTCTTTGTAACTCTATGCTAGGGGTGACTAATAACTCTCAATGTCTTGACCTCGGGGACACTAAGATGTCTAAAGACTGTGCAGGGACAGCAGCAGGGACAGTGTCAGTATTCTAACAGCAATTTGGGGCAAAGGTCAGTGTTTGCTGCAGGGCTGCATTAGGTGAACATTCATGTTAGCCTGCCAGAGGGAAGGCAGTGACTCACCGGCTCTTCTGCTGAGCACAGACCCTTCTTACGCCAACACAGTTCTAACTTACTCATCAGGCTAAACCTAGAAGTCAGTGTCATGGCATCCGATGTAATACTAAAGAAATGGAGAAATACAGACCTGCAGGGAGCTGATAGAGCATTTCCTTCTGTCCAGGGCTGTGTGCTTAGCTGGCAATGGACACACACAGTGATTAATGTCATGCGTAGATCACGTAGCAAGCAACCAAGAGCATTTAGATGATCATGGTAAAGCACAAGGCTGTTGTGTGCAGCCACGCAGGGTAAACCAAAACACAAACCCACCAAAAGCCAGGAATGGAGGGGAAACGTATATCCGTTTGGGGGTTTGGACCTGAACTGGTCCTAGGACCTCCAGAACTGAATTCTCTCTGTGTCCAAAGGAAAATGAGCAGTAGGGCGGGGCTTGAAGTGCCAAGAAGAGTGTGACAATGTTTAGTCTGGAGAAAAGAAGACTGAGGCAAGACAGAAGGTTTCACATGTTTGAAGAGCTGTCACATGAAAGAGAATTTGACTGTGCTCAGACAGGGGGCAGGAGCCAGTGTGAAATGAAGCAGGGCGATTTTAGCTCCCTCAGTTCTATAAGTCAGATCTCTCTGAAATGGAAGGAGCTGCCTGAGAATAGAGCTTTTCTGCTGGTGGGTGTGTGTGAGCAGACAATGGACACACATCAGGATGACTGCAAAGGCCTCATTCAGCCCCAGCCAAAACCAGGATTGAGAATTCAGCCTTGTGCCCTCCCGGACGGCAGGTACCAGACCAAGCCCTTTGGTTTTATAAATAGAACCCTCACAGGTCTGGGTTTCATCATTCCTTCCCCATTGCAGATGAAGAAATTGGGACTCGGGCTAAATGGTCGGCCTGAAGTTGCTCCACTAAATATTGCACACTCTCCATCACACTAAATAAGGCATTCATCTCCAAGCTTCTTGAGGAAGTCAAGGTATTATTTTTAAATATTATCAAAATCCTACATTCCTAGGGCCATCAATAAAACTCTCTCAAGTATAAAACCTAACAGCTCCCTTTGGGGGACCCAGGTGGCTCAGTGGGTTAAGTGTCCAACTATTGGCTTTGAATCAGGTCATGATCGCAGGGTTGTGAGATCAAGCCCCACATCAGGCCCCACACTCAGCGTGGAGTCAGCTTGAGATTCTCTCCATCTCCCTCTGCCCCTCCCCCCTGCTTATACACCCTCTCTCTCACATAAATAAGTAAATATAATCTTTAGAAAACTAAACAAAACGAACAAACAAAACCAGCGATTCCCCAAACATCTGATGGCATACCAATGGCTCTCTGTGCTGGAAGTCCAATGGTTTCATCACTAACAAAAGGAAATAGAATGAGCAGGCTCCTTCTTAAACGTCTACTAGGGATCACAGAAATCAAAGTTAGCATTATTCATACCATACAATCACTACAACACTATTTCTTAAGCCAATGGTTTATATGTTTTTGTGACTACTATACTTGTTTTATCTTGTGACCATGCTGGCTCGACATCAGTCATTCTCAAAGTGTGGTCTGGGGATCCTAGGGGTTCCTCAAGATCCTTTTAGGAGGATCCACAAGCTCAAAGCTCTTTTAAAACAAACATAAGTTCATTGTTTGCCCTTTTGGACTCATTATTTTCTCTCTATGGTGGTTTTTTGCAGAGGTCACATGACTTAAGATACCACAACAGAGTGAATAAAGAAGCAGATGTGAGAGTCCATGTGTCTTCTATGAAGCCAGGCATAGAGAGATTTTCAAAATCATAAAATAATGCCACTTTTTGCAGTAATTTTTTTGTTTTGCAAATTAGTTATTTTCCTCGAAGTGACTTATGCTAACATGTAATTGTTTTAAATAAATTAATGAATAAATGTTTTTAAATAGATTAATGAATAAATATTTTTAAATTTCTCAGTTTTATGTTCTAATATATAAATATTAATAAACACAATGGCCATAAATAGGAGCTTTCTGGGATCCTCCATAAATTTTTAAGAGCATAAATGTATATGTGACATGTGTTTACAGACTAAGACTCAGTTAATAGCAATTTAACTTATTTTACTTTGAATTTCACACACCATTAAAGGTGCTTACCTGTTTTCTGTTTTTAACTATTGATATCCACCTTAAAGCCATCCTTCTAATGGCCTCCAGGAATCTGAATTCTCCCTGTCTCCTGCCAGATAGGACTCAGCCAAGGCACCCCAATGGAATGGCAACCCAAACACTTGGCTGTCTAGTAACTGTACTCATCTTTCTGTTTTACAGATGACACTAACGCTTGAAGGTTGTAAGGCTCCAAGTTTATTTCTTGAGCATTTATCCATCTCATCTCATTGGTACCTCCCTGTGTCATGGACTTCTTGACCATCTGAAGAGTATGTCATTTGAATCACCATGCAAAGAGGCACTGACGTTTCTTGTTATTCTATTTGCTATATTCAAGAACTTGAACCATTTGAGATTTTGCCCTATTTGCAAGCTAACAACTTAGCATGACACAATCTCATGGATACTGACAGAAGACATGAGACTCCTGGGTCAGAAACAAAGAACTTTATTACTCATAGTAATAGCAATAACCTGACTGTCAGCATTCGGACCACTTCTTCCCATCCCAATTCCCACAAGGTAATGAAAAACAGGCCAGGTGATGCTTACACACACATTGGCCTGAGTTACAGGAGAGGAGCACTAAGCATAAGGAACCCAAATTTTTTTTATAATGGGCAGCAAACCTGCCTGATTTTTGTCCCAGAAGATGATCTTTATTATGCTGGACAGTAAATAAAGCTGCCCTTTCCTTCAGGAGACACTATTAATCCTATGAGGTTGTTTACTATATAAACATCTTTGAATAGATGGTATAAAACAAAAGCAGTTAGTGTCTCTGCAGATAAGACAGAGAGAAAATGGAGACTTGTTTCTCAATAACCCCTCTTCCCTTTATACACAGTCATCAATTTTGGACCCAAATCTGCACCATTTTCTTCTTCCCCAGCGCCCCAATGTTACAAACAAGCCATAAGTCCTTCCCCTTCACTTATTTGGGTGTGATTATCCTTCCAAAGAGTTTTCTAGGTTTTTTTTTCCTTTCCACCTGACGCAAGATAGATATTTAGCCACACTCTCCATGCCTACAACAAAATTCAGAAACAAATATTTTTAAAGATTCCATTTATTTATTTGAGAGAGAATATGAGTAGGGAAAGGGGCAGAGGGAGAAAGAGGGAGAAGGAGAAGCAAACTCTCAGCTGAGCAGGGAGCCTGATATGGGGCTCAATCCCAGGATACTAGGATCAAGACCTGAGCCAAAGGCAGGTGCTTAACCGACTGAGTCACCTAGACGTACCCAGAAACAAATTTATAGAGATATCGAAGTAAGAACTAAAGAATAAAAGAGGAGAGGAGAGCTGACAAAGTAAAGAACAGATGAAAAACTCATTCTAGAGAGGCCTGGAAGGGTATGAATAAAATGGCTTCCTGTCCTTTTCAGAAGGGGCATTCTTAATTTGTAAGTTGTAAGGAAACTTCCTCCTAGACCAAATAAATATGATGTTCAATCTAACATTCACCTTTTTAAATCTACTTAAATTTTTGGAAGCATACCCAAGGAATTGCCAATAACAATGTCTTCTGGAAAGGGCAACTCTGGTCAGAGGAGGGAAAAACATTTTCACTTTATTGCATTCTATTCTGTTGACTTCTATGATACTAGCTTAACATTATTATTTGGTGTTTGCTTTATTCCCCCCATTGTCTAGGCTATCTGGCTATGGGTTTCCCAAACTGAAGCTGTCCGTTCTCTGCATCTTAACCTAGTAACTAGGTCAAGTAACTAGTAACTTTGTCACATCTTGAAGTTGGCCTAGCAAAAAGCAAAGCAGGAGATATCAAGAATGTCTAATGGGAAGAATTCTAACACAACCAATCCCAATGGAGCAAGCTTGCCACTCAAAGTAGGCTGAGAAGTGCTTCAAGCCAATTTGTCCTGGATACTCTTCTTAAATAGTCTCAGAAATGCAGATAGACCTCAGCAATACCAGGGGAATGGAAAGCAAAAATGCTGGATTAAAGTATTTGTATTTGAGACAGAAATACCATGAATTTCAAATTATCTCATAACAAAGACAACATGTACTCTAGCAATCCTTGAAAGGTGAAGGGGATACTTCTTGTCAAAGTCAAGGCTTGTCTACCTTTATTACCTTCTGTAAATTAGTAAAACATTATAATGGAAAGAAGCTAAGGTGAGGAGTCATTAACACCAGGGTTTGCAACCCAAATTTCCCATTAATCAGATGTGTGACCTTGAGCAAGTGACTTGACCTCCCTGAGTTTCAATTTCTCATCGGAAGAAATGGGAGCAAGAACATCTACATCCATTTGATTGCTGTAAGTAAAGAGTTTGCCACAGAGCCTGGTACACAGTGGGTGTTCAGTGAGGTGTTGCTGTGTAGACACGCAGGGATTACAATTTATTTGTTCTCCACAGTGTCAGTGACCTGAGTCATCAGCTCTCGTTTGCTGATGAGAATCTGTGCCCCAACTCAGAGCTCAGTGTCCACTTAGAACAGGATGGGAAAAGTTGGATGTTAAGAATGTAGATTCTGGGGGCGCCTGGGTGGCTCAGTGGGTGAAGCCTCTGTCTTTGGCTCAGGTCATGATCTCAGGGTCCTGGGATCGAGTCCCGTATCGGGCTCTCTGCTCGGCAGGGAGACTGCTTCCCTCTCTCTTCCTGCCTCTCTGCCTACTTGTGATCTCTGTTTGTCAAATAAATAAATAAAATCTTAAAAAAAAAAATGTGGATTCTGGAATCACACTGCCTGGGTTCAAATCCCAAGTCCACCATTTCCTAGTTGATGATCTTGAACACACTCATAACTTCTCACTGCTTTCGTTTCTTTGTGAAGTAGGGGAAAACCAACCTCAAACGGCAAAATGTTAGCTTGCTTGCCACTGAGACAAGACTGAATAATAATACAAATAACATTATTAATTCGTATTACTAGAAGGGCGAGTCCAGGAGTCAAGTAGAATCATTCCCCAAACCTGAAATTCAAAATGAAACGGGAAATGCTAATGTCATTTTTAGAACCAGCAGGGGTCTCAGTGATTCGGATGTTTGGAAGAACTTTCTGAGAAGAGGCTGCTGCCAGAACGGAAGGGCTGAACTCCAAAAATTTCCTGTGCTCCTTTTGGTGTGTAGAAAAATAATCTAGTTGTCTTCATAGCTAGTTTTTCATAGTCCTGTGTATGAGCCTCACATTTACATAGTAAATACTAATCAATCAATTTTGTCATACAAAATACAGCAGGTGAAGAGTTTAAACCCTTACCAGATTACGGGAGGAAGCCCTTGGGAGACATCACCAATTTAAATAGAATCTTTTGTAAGAATGATACAGTAGAGGGGCGCCTGGCTGGCTCAGTGGGTTAAGCCTCTGCCTTAGGCTCAGGTCATGATCTCAGGGTCCTGGGATCGAGTCCCGCATCAGGCTTTCTACTCGGCTGGAAGACTGCTTCCCCACCCCCCACCACCTCCCTCTCTTGCCTACTTGTGATCTATCTATCAAATATATAAATAAAATCTTAAAAAAAAAAAAGAATGGTACAGTAGACCGTTGCCATTCATGAGAATATAATTATAAGTCCCACAGATCACAACGCTGATGACAACACAAACAACACCAGAACAGACGATGAGTTTTGTCATGCATCACATTTCTTTGAGAGTCATGTTTTCTTTGTTGATCCTCCAACCACTTGTTAACTGTCATTTAAAGGTTAAAGAAGTTTTGTCACACTCAGTGGAGATTTTTCACAAAGAAACATACCCCTTTTCGATTCCTAGAGCTACCCGATGCGGACCTGCAGCCAGGCTGCCTGAATTCAGTGCCTCCTCATACTTTGGGCCGAGGGACCGTGGGCACACCACCCAGCACCTAGGGAACTCAGGTCCCCCATCCCACCATGAGACAACAGCCCCTCCATCCCAGGCTTGTTGTGGGACCAAAGCGCGGAGATCTGGGGCCAGAGTCCCGCCCATGTAAAATGTGGGCCTCAGTGAGACTTCGTTTACCTTGTGATGTTATCTCCTGCCAGCCCATAAAAATAAAAAGAGATTGTAAATCTGCAAATGTCATAGTCTAATACTATCTCTCAGAGTAGCACAGGGGTTCCAGGACCTACGTAATTAGTTCTAAGCTCTGCAGTGCTGCTCTCAGATTATTATCTTCATTTCACAGTAAAGGCAGTTGAGGTGAGCAAAGATTCATTCCCTGCTAAATGTCAGCCAACCGGAAAGATCTAAGGCTGGCCGGCCCCACTGCTATGGCCCTCACACCCTTTGGTTAGGCCAGGTGGTCTTTCCATAAACCTTTATCCACACCCTGCGCAGAACACCTGCTTTTAGCAGGCCCAGGGCCACATGGAGGCACAGACCCGGGGCGCTGAGCCAAAGAAGCCCCATCCCCTCGGTCGCCATTCACGCTCCTTTCCCACCAGTTCACCGATGATGACGCAGGTGGTAGAGCATCTCACAGCCCTGATGCACGTGCTTGAAGATTTGTTTGCCTTGTTAGCTACGGTCTGGCAAGATCTGTTACCACCTGCCAGGATAGAGTTGCACTGTCATACAATACCGGATAAAGAATAGACTTTCTCAGGGAAAGGCAAAATTAAATAGGTCAGGGGTCAGCAAGAGAGAAGGCATGACGCTTTATTTCAAGAAATAGGTACAAAAGATAAAAATAGAGCAGACACAAGCAGATTTCCTAGAGAGTGTAAGAATGTCAAAGGTTGGGGTGGTCGGGATCTCTCAGAGCTTCTTAAACAATAGGAGTTATTAAGTCCAGTGCTCCTGCATATCAACGTTACTCCCCAGAAGTGCTCCCAGGCTGTGATGTTTACCAGTGGGACCAGGCATAAAGAATTCACTCCACTTAGGCAAAGGCGATACATCACGTTGATAAGAGAAAACATAAAAGCCATATGATCATTTCAATAGATGCAGGAAAAGTATTTGGCAAAGTACAACATCCCACAGAGTAGGGCTAGAGGGAACATGTATCTCACACCATAAAGACCTTCTATGAAAAAAACCCGTAGCTGACATAATCCTTAGTGGTAAAACAAACAAACAAACAAACAAACACACCTGAAAGCTTTTCCCCTGAGCTCAGAAACAAGTCAGGCGTACCCCCTCACCACTTTCATTCAACATACCGCTGGAAATCCTAGCCACAGCAATCATACAACAGAAAGAAATAAAAGGCATCCAAATCAGTAAGGAAAAAGTAAAACTTTCACTATTTATAGATGGTTTGATACTTTATATAGAAAACCGAAAGATTCTACCAAAAAAGTACCAGAACTGATACATGAATTCCGTAGAGTCATAGGATACAAAAATCAATGTACAGAAATCCGTTGTTTTTCCTATACGATAATAATGAAGCAACAGAAAGTGAAATTTTAAAAAAAAATCCTGTTTATAATTGCAATAAAAACAATAAAATATCTAGGAATAAATTTAACCAAAGTAGTGAAAAAAAAACTGTTCTCTGAAAATTATAAAACACTAATAGAAGAAATTTATGGTACCAAAAAATGGAAAGATATTCCATGTTCATGGGTTGGAAAAACAAATATTGTTAAAATGTTTTCACTACCCAAAACATCTACAGATTATTGCAGTCCCTATCAAAATACCAACAATATTTTTCACAGAAATAGAACAAACAATCCTAAAATTTATATAGAACCACAAGAGACTCAAATAGCCAAAGCAATCTAGAAAAAGAAAAACAACATTGGAGGTATCACAATTCCAGATTTCAAGCTATATTACAAAATGGTAGTAATTACAATAGCATGGTACTGGCATAAAAATAGACACATAGATCAATGGAATAGAGCAGAAAACCCAGAAATAAACCCACAATTATATGGTCAACTAATGTTCCACAAAGCAGGAAAGAACATCCAATGGGGAAAAGACAGTCTCTTCCACAAATGGAGCTGGGAAAACTGGACAGCTAGATGCAAAAGAATAAATCTGGACCACTCCCTTACATCATCCTCAAAAATAAACTCAAAATGGATTAAAGACCTAAATATGACTCCCGAAACCATAAAAATCCTTGACAAGAACACAGACAATAACCTCTCTGACATTGACTGTACCAACATTTGTCTAGAAAAGACAAGGGAAATGAAAGCAAAAATTAACTATTGGGACTTCATCAAAATAAAAAGCTTCTGCACAGTGAAGGAAACTGTCAACAAAACTAAAAGGCAACCTACAGAATGGGAGAAGATATTTGCAACTGCATCCAAAATATATAAAGAACTGGTACAACTCAGTACCCCAAAAAAGCAAATAATCCAATTAAAAAGTGGGCAGAAGACATGAACAGACATTTCCCCAGAGAAGACATCCAGATGGCCAAAGGACACACGAAAAAATGTTCAACCTTATTCATCATCAGGGACTATCTTATGATGCAGTAATTGTTCTACTGGGTATTTACCCTCAAAATAGAAAAACACTAACCCAAAGGAATACATGCACCCCCCAAATTTACTGCAGCATTATTTATAATAGCCAAACTATGAAAGCACCCCAAGTATCCATTGATAGACAAATGACTGAAGATGTGATATGATAGATAGATAAGACACACACACACACACACACACACACACACACACACACACAAAATGGGATATTATTCAGCCATAAAATAAAAATGAAATCTTGCCGTTTGCAATGACATGTATGGAGCTAGAGAATATAATTCTAGGCAAAATAAGTCAGTCAGAGAAAGACAAACACCATATGATTTCACCCATGGGTGGAATTTAAGGGACAAAACAGACAAGCAAAGGGAAAAAAGAGAGAGAAACCAAGAAATAGACTCTTTTAAATATATACACACACACACACACACACACACACATATGTGTTTGTGTATACACATATATATTATTTATTTATCTGAAAGAGAGAGAGAGAGAGACAGAGATAGTGACAGAGACAGCAAAAGAGAGCATAAGCAGAAGGAGAGGGAGAAGCAGACTCCCCACAGAACAGGGAGCTCAACATAGGTCTCAATCCCACCACCCTGGGATCATGACTTGAGCCAAAGCAGATGCTTAACTGGCTGAGCCACCCAGACTGAGAAACAGACTCTTTACTATAGAAAATAAACTGATGGTTACCAGAAGGGAAAGGGGTTGGTGGCATGAGGGAAATGGGGGATGGGAATTAAAAAGTACACTTTCCATGATGAAATAAAATAAAATACATCAATTTAAAAAAAGAATTCTCTCCACTTTGAGTGCAAGGTCTTTCTATGGGAACCCCCTCACCTCCCGCTGATGAAACCTGCTTCACTCTGAGTTCTAACTCCCTTGTGTGACTCAGAACTGTGAGGTTTTCTCCTAAGGCCACTCTCCTCACCAAAAGTAAATCTATTTTATTACTCTCTATCGACCTCACTTTCGTGGGATTAAGCATTATGCTTTTGCTTTTCCTCCACATCCCTGTGCGAGACTATGCTTTTGCGTTCTGTTCTACTTCATTTTTCCCTATGTCCCTCACCACCCACCACATGGTTTCACAATGAACTCTGGAAAAAAAAAATCCTTCTATGGCAAAAGCTTCACTAGAGAAGAGGTTACGTCCTTCTCATTCTCTGTCACATGTCCAGCTCCGGGGAGACAGGAGAGGGGGGGCGTGGGGGTCTGTGGGTATTAAATAAATGAATGAAGAATCAAATGAGTGAAAACCACAGAAGGTCCTCTTAAACTTTAAAAGTCCAAGAGAAGGTAGTTTTCACCAATGTGTGGATCAGAGTTGGGCTTTGAGAATTCTTTTTTTTTTTATCTCTTGCATTAAAAATGAAGAAATAAAAATAAAGAAATAAAAAATGAAGAAACCAAAACTTGATTTTGGTTTCCCACTCTCTAATACCTTCCTGTTCACCCATTTCCCTAAAATGAGTTTTTGGTGGACAATTAGGATATTAAGTAATCACAACCTTAGGAGAGCCTGCGTGGCTCAGTTGACTGGGCTCGGGTCATGATCTCAGGGTCGTGAGACCGAGCCCCACATCGGGCTACATGCTGGGCATGGAGCCTGCTTAGGATTCTCTCTCCCTCTCCCTCTGCCCCTCTTCCCACATTTCTCCCTCTCTAAAAAACAAACAAACAAATAAATAATAATGATAAGAATAATCACAGCCTTAACCCACCTCAGAACAGAAGTATATCAATTAACTTTTTAAGGTACCCAGTGAAACACAAAACAAATGAAGACTTCTGTGTAACACTCCCATGGGTACCCGTGGGCATGGGTTGCTTTAGATTCGCTCAGGCTATAAACAGAGGGGTGTTCTGCGTGACTTCTCCAGGGGCTTCTGGTTCTGTGATGTTCTTTAGCACAGGCATGGCATGGTGGCTGAAGGGGCTGCTTATATCCCTAGGCTTTCCAGGGGTTGGAGAGAGAAGAGTCTGTGAAAGTGTGACCACCAGCCTGAATTTTGAAAACTCAGCACTAGATGGCGTCACCTATTTGTCCAGTCACTCAAGGAACTGGTTTTTCTATGTTTGGAGCTCATCCCTAGCTAATAAAATGCCATCGACATTTTTGGAGCAGTATTTTTTTTTTCTTTTTAACTCGGTATCCTGTGGTGACTATTTTTCAATGATCATTCTATAATCAGCAACATTTAAGCCTGAAGCAGATGCACGAGAAGCCTGGGAGAGCCTGGTGTGGAAATAGGATCTCCAGATATGTGGCCTGGCCAAAAAGCAGCTCTCTGTAAACCGTGGTTATCAAATTTCTACCCAACCCACTTTCCTATGCAAACTTCAAAGGCGGAGAGCAGAAGGACGTACACAAATAAAAGAGGAAACAAAATTCAGTTCTGAGGAACACCACTCAGTGTTCAGTTTGTGACGTTTCCAAGGTTGAGTCTGTGCCTTTCCAACAATAGAAGAACGTCGGGTTTTAACTGGGCTTATGATCTGATGCATGAGTTATTGCTCCTATTGTGCTTTCTCTCCCACAAACCTTTCCTGAATGGCGAGTCTCAAGTACATGAGTCAAGTCTAAAGGCACAAGTCTCTAGGGGCCAACAGGACTTGGCCCCTGTCATTGACTCTTTGGGCTAAGAATGATACTCACCAAATAAGTGTGCAGCCAAGACTCTCTATAACTCTTCAAGTCTCTTGCATGAGCCCAAATGCTCTCCAGGCTAAAAACAGTAATCGCTAGCATTTACTGAACACCTACTGCATGCCTGGCCATGTGCTAAGTCCTCTGAATGCATGTTTCATCCCCCAAGAAGGCTTTGAAGAAGGTACTATTAATATCACACCCATTTTATGGTAAATGAAGAGAGACTTATTTACATAACCTTCTCAAGGTCACGCAGCTAGGAAGTAGTAGATCTAGTTTCAAACTCAGGTTTAATTAACTATAGGTTATGCCATCCCCCCCACCCCAGACTAATAAACTGCCAAGAAATTTTTTAAAAATTCTTCGTGGAAATTTCCTGTAACACAACAAGGGAGATTTCAGGGGGATGGGGACATGATGGGCAGAGCTGATCTTGGAGTGTTTCTAGAGGCAGATCTGTCCGCCATGTGGCCTCTGAGGGCCCCATCACATGGCCCTTCATAAAGACTCTTAGGTCAACTTAGGTAAGCCATTTCCGTGGCGCTGGGAAATGGTGTATTTGCCGCTGGAACGAGGGCCCCCTTACATATGCACATGTGTCTCATGAAGCCAAGATGATATCAAAAGTGGGCGATCCCGAGCATCTGATGTCTCTCTGTATCTAGAGAGTGATAGAGACAGTGAGAGAGAGAGAGAGAGAGAGCCTTCCACTTTTCAGAACACTTCCTCTCACTCTTCATTTGGTTCTCACGACCAAGGTGTGAGGTAGAAGGAGGTACTGTTATTTCCACGTGATACATCAGGGTCCAGCTTTGCACAGCCCCAGCTGGATTTGCGGGCCGTCAGTGTGGTCACCCAGGGCTCACACTCAGAGGGCCCAGAATGTGGGCTTTCATTCATTCCCAACCAAAATTGTGGCTATTGTGGTCTTTGAGTTTGTGCTTTATAAAGGAAGTCCGGTAGGACGGCGACACAGAAGCTGGGATTGGAGTCTCCGCTCACCCGGGGTCTTGCCCTCCACTGGTTCCTGGCTGCCCAGTCCTTGGCCACTGCCCCTTGCTCCGGCTGCCCACCACCACCCTGGGGAGGCCTAGCAAGGACATGGACAGGGCCAGGGTAGGACCAAGAGGGTCTGTGTTCACCCTGCAAGTGTCCCTGTGCATGAAGGAAAGAGATTTTAAAGGGAAAATAAAAGGCACCGTGACAGGTTGAGAGAGAAAGAAAACAGTAGAAAGGAAACAGCTTCCCCCCTACTCCTCCCCGCCTGCTTTTAGGACAAACCCACATTTTGGTTTTGCACCTAGCCCTGACCCTCTGAGCTGTTTCGAAAAGCAATGCAGAACCAGATGACCTCCAAACTGCTGGCCTGCTATGCCTTCCATTGCAACAGGTCACGAGAGAGCTGTCGTCTTACAAAAGAAATCGGTCAAGTTTCCCCAAACCACAGTCTCTCCCTCCGGGCATTTAAAAACCAGGTTCAGTTAAAAAATGTATTTGTGCACATCTAGAATGAACATTTCCCATGCCAGGGATCTCAGGCCCAGGTTCATCACTGCTGTCTCCCACACACCAGCAGCAGCCCCTCATTCATAGCCGGTGCTCAAAAAAACATTTATTGAAAAAAGGAATTAGTTACTGTTCAGCAATCCTTCTCCCGAGAGGTGTTCTCCAGAAGGCGAGGCCCGTGTCTTTGTTCCTGTTGGAACTCAGCACAAAGCCGAGGCCGGCTCCATTCTTCCTGGTGGATCGGCTGGTCATCTGAGCAACATTGCAAAAGTCAACAGACAATGTTTTTCTCCGGTGAAGTCCCACTCGCTGTGTCTTCCTACCAGACAGCTGCCAAGGGCCCCCGAGAGTGCCAGGAGCGTGGCCCACGGGCTCACTGGCGAATGGCCACGGAAGAAGCAGCTGGGGAGGGGGAGGTGGGGGCCTCCTCAAGAAGGAACATGAATTGCTGGCTCTTCCCTCCTCATCTGTCTGGCCAAGTTCCTATCTGCCTTGGGTAGAAGACGAGGGGGCCAGGCGCACCCAGCCACGGGAGGCCTCCGAGCAGAGCGGCCCCAGGGCAGGAAGGCAGGAAGTTGCAGTGGTGAGCCACGGTGGTTCCAGCCTGCAGCATTTCACAGATTTCACAGAACGTGGATGCAGCCTCTCGTAAGGGGCTGACCACAGAGCCCTCGAGGCTGGCATGCCTTACCCCGCTTACCTGAAATCATGTGCCAGGAGGCCAGTGACGCACAGAGAAGTTCCAGCGAGGATGTCTGAGGGGCAAGCCACCTGGCCGGGTAATCCATTTCCACGGGAATGCATTCAGTTACGCAGAACTGTCAGAATAAAGCCTTCCCGATGCCACACCCAACTTCAGATGAAAATCTATTTCCCCCGCTGCTGGGGAAAAGAGACAATATTTACCTTTTCTTGGAGAAGAGATGTTAAAGAGCCATGCTAAGGATGCTAATGGCATTTAGGTGTCTAAAGACTTCACTGTTTTCAAAATAAGAATATTGCTGTCCGTTGCCCTCCATATTCACAAAGGGCAAAACAGAAGGAAATAGAGAAACAGTCTCCAAAAGAGACTTTGAGTAGATGGAGCAGGTGCTTTTTAACATAAAGATGACTAATCTATGAAACAGGCTTCCAAGAAAACTATAAAACCTCCCTCACCTTTAGACAAAAAAGGCAAGGTACTTGTATATTCACTCAACACACATTTTAACAAGCGCCCAAGAGGTGCACGCCCAAAGTGTATGTGAGACTCTAGAGCAAAGTAAGTAGGAGTCCAGCTTCGAGGAATAAGGTCAACTAGAAATTCTGAAACCCTCCTGCTACAAAGCCTCCGCATAGAAGATGAAATATAGAGTGCAAAATTTTCGATTTTGAATCGAGAAACTTGTAAGGAACGTAGGGAGCTCCCGCAAGAACAAGGGAGAAGACCAAGTTCAGGGGGGCAAGACAACCATGCCTCCGGCTAATCCAGACGAACCTCTAAGCAGCTGCATTTAGGGACACAGGAGACAAGCCTCGTGCACCACTGAAAAGGAGTCAGCTCGGCCAACACTCCTCATAATCTGAATACACACACACATGCACACATACACATATACATACATACATACATATACATACATACACGCACACACACACACACACACAGCCCAGACCCAGTGGTAATAGATGTTGACTACACTTACAGTGATGAGCACGGAGGAATGAATAGAATGGCCAAATACCATGTTGTGTATTCAAATCTAATATAACATTGGCTGCCAACACGCTTCAATTTAGAAAAGTCTCACCTTGTGGCTTTTAGAGGCTGTGCACCCTACTGATGTGAAGGCTGATCAGGGACTATGAATACTCAGGGAGGATTTTAAAACCTTATCCTAGAGCCAGCGCAGAGATAGACCTCGTCTCTTTCCTTTGGCCACTGCGCTACTGTTTCAAGCTTGGAGGCTGTCTCTCTAAAACAAATAAACAAACAAAAAAATCTTGAGAAACAAACAAACAAAAAACTAAAAGACCTGAAAGGAAGCCAGAGAGAAGATAGATTAAATATGAGGGAGTGAAAATAAAATGAACAGCTATTTCTTAACAGCAAAAGGAGAAGTCAGGAAACAGAGGAGAGCCTCAGTATTAATACAGCCAGAAAGTAAATATCAACTCAGAATGGCCTGCCCCGGGAAACCATTTTTCAAAAAGGAGTGAAATGAAGACATTTTCAGGGAAAAAAAAAAATTGAGCATGATTACCATAAACAGATCCTCCAAAAGAAACTCTTTGATGGACTTTTAAGACAAAAGGTCTGACCACAGAGAGGTCTGAGTACAAGAGTTTTGCGAGTAAAGTGTAGGAAAATTATGTGGGGAAATCGAAATGAAGTGAGCCAATATAAATTTTTTAAAGATTTTATTTATTTATTTGACAGAGAGATCACAAGTAGGCAGAAAGGCAGGCAGAGAAAGAGGGGGAAGCAGGCTCCCTACTGAGCAGAGAGCCCAATGCGGAGATGGATCCCAGGACCCCGAAATCATGACCTGAGCTGAAGGCATAGGCTTAACCCATTGAGCCACCAAGTGCCCCCAATATAATTTTTGATTGTGAAGTTCCAAAGGACTGAATGGCATTAGCATGTGAAGTAGGAGTAATAGGTTGGTGCTTTAGCACCATAAGATTCTTTGATTTGGGAGGAGAATAAATATATTAACTAACATTGGGTTTTGTAAAGTATTTATGTTAAATCATCAAACGTACCCAATAAACAGGTAACTTACCAATGGTGGGGAGAAATGAATGAAAAAGGTCCTACTCCCATGAATGAGTCTCAAAAACATAATATTGTGCCAAACCAAATTCACACAGTAGAAGTTGATTTACATAAAGTTAAAAAATAAACAAAACTAAGGGATACACTTGTTATTTAGGGATACATAAAATTTGGCAAAATTATAAAGAAAGACAAAGAAGTGATTAGCAAAATCAGGATTACTCAGCTCCGGGAAAGGAATATGAAAAGATACGTGGTCATGTTTCTTTCTTAACTTGGGGTAATACATGTATTTCTCTTCTTAGTTTTAGTGTATTAGTATTACTACTTAAAATGTACCTCAGCATTGCCAAGCTAGTTCCCAAACTTGAAATGCGTTCATACTTAAATTAGCTTGCCATCGCTGAGAAACACACCATACTAAACCTCAGTGGTTTGAAACAAGAATCATTTACAATTGTTCATGCATCTGCAGATTCTCCGGGGTTCAGCTAATCTAGGCTGGGTTTGACAAGGGAAGAGAAATAAATATGCTCTGTTGCTTGGGAGGAACTGTAAAGTCAGATGGCAAAAGTTATTAATAAAGAGAGAAGTGAAAACTTGAGGTCAATAGTGTACCATATCACAGCTCTTAAGAAATTCAGAAGTTCAATATATCAACACATTTATTTCCTGCTTTATTGCATTAAAACACACATCTACCACCTTAACCAAGGCTAAGTATACAATTCCGCAGTACTGAGCACACCTACATTCCTTGCCGCCATCACCACCATCCATCTCCTGGGCTCCTTTCGTGGTGAAAAACTGAAAGTCTCTACTCACTGAACAACAACTCCTCGGGGTGCCTGGGTGGCTCTGTCAGTTAAGCATCTGCCTTCAGCTCAGGTCACGATCCCAGGGTCTTAGGATCAAGCCCCACGTTGGGCTTCCTACTCATCTGGGTGTCTGCTTCTCCCTTTCTCTCTGCCCCTACCCCTGCTCCTATGCACTCTCTCTCTCAAGTAAATAAATAAAATCTTAAAACCAAAACAAAATAAAACAAAACAGCCATTCCTCCATCCCTCCAATCCCTGGAGACCACCATTCTACTTTCTGCCTTAATGAATTTGATGTTCTAGTTCTCTCATCTAAGTGGTCTCATATGCTTGGGTTTGGTTTTTTTTCTTTTTTTCCTCATTTCACTTAGCATCATGTCCTCAAGACTCATGTTTCTGTACAGTGTGTCAGAATTTACTTCATTCTTAAGACTGAGCAATATTCTATTGTATGTACATGTTACATTTTGTTCATCTGTTCATCCATAGGTAGAGGTATAGGCAGCTTCCACCCCTGGGCTATTGTGAATAAGGCCACCATGATTAAGAGTGTACAAATATTTTTTCAAGCCCCTAATTTTATTTCTTTGGGATGCATACTCAGAAATGGAAGGGCTGGATGAGATAGTAATTCTATTTTTAATTTTTGGAGGAACCACTATTTTGTTTCACATTGTAGCTGCAGCATATTACATTGCCAAGGGTGCACAAAGTTTCCCATCCCAATCACCCCCCTCCCATGCTAATGACACTTGCTACTTTCTGGTTGCTGTTGTTTTTTTCTTTATAGTCACCACTGTTGTTTTTTTCTTTACAGTCGCCATCATAGTGAGTGTGAGGGGGTATCTCACAGTGGTTTTAATTTGTCTTTATTCAATGATTAGTGACTTTGAGCATTTTTTCATGTGTTTATTGGCCACCTGTATATTATCTTTGGCGACATGTCTATTTAAATCCTTTCTGCATGTTCAAATCAGGTTTTAGAAGGGTTGTTGTTGAATGGTAAAAGTTCTTTATTTATTCTGGATATTAATCCCTTGGCAGGTGATTTCCAAATATTTTCTTCCATTCTGTAGATTGGCTTTTCATTGTGTTGATTATGTTCTTTGATGTGCAGAAGTTTTTATTTATAGTGCAGTTAACTTATCTATTTTTTTTGTTTTGTTGCCTGTGCTTTTGGTGTCATATCAAAAAACTATTGCCAAATCTAATGCCGTGATTTGGTAATAATTTGGTTTTGATCTAAGCTTTTCCACTGTTTTCTCCTAAGAGTTTTATATATATAGTTTTGATTGTCATGGTTAGGTCTCACTTTCTGATCTTTAATTTTTCTATATGGAACAAAGTTCCAATTTTATTCTTCTGGATATAGATATCTAGTTTTCCCAATATCATTTGCTGAAAAGACTGTCCTTTCATCCACTGAATGGTCTTGGTATCCTTGTCAAAAGTAATTTGACCATAGATTAGGGTTTATTTCTAAAATCTCTTATTTTAGTCCATTGACCTGAATACCTATCTATAAGCCAACACCAAACTATTCTGATTACCGTATTTTTGTCTTAAATTTTGAAATCAGTTCCAACTCTGCTCTTCTTTTCAAGACTGTTTCAGTTTTTCTTGAGATTACATATGAAGTCTAGGATAGATTTTTCTATTTCTGCAAAAATGTCATTAGAATTTTGATAGGGATTGCTTTGAATATGTAGGTTGTTTTGGGTAGTATTGACATCTTAACAGTATTTAGTCTTCTGATTCATGAAGATAGGATGTCTTTCCATATACCGGTATCTTTAACTTCTTTCAGCAATATTTTGTAGTGTTTAGTATCCAAGCATTTTCTCTCCTTGGTCAATTCCTAAGTATTTTATTCTTTTTGATGTTGTCATAAATGAATTTTTTTTCATAATTTCCTTTTCAGTGTATTCATTGATACTGGATACACTTACTTCCTTTTTTAAACATAGGATTTAAACATATGCCCAAGTGGGTCATTCATTCCTTTACCAATTATTTCTTGAAAGTGGATATGTTGTATAGTCATAGGGACCATAAAGAAAACTAATCAATAATTAGGTATCTTACCACAAAGAAGTCAGGCCCCAAAATTTTACAGACAAGTTTTATCAATTATCCAATTATTTAAGGATTCCAAAAGTTGAATAAATCAATTCTTTAAAAGGATATAATACCAGGAAAATTCCCCAACATATTCTATGAAATTAGTGGAACTTCATCATTACCAAATCACACAAAGAGAAAATGAGAAGGAAAATGTGACTCCTGAACACAGATGCTAATTTGTATACAAAATATGTGCAAAATGAATCCAAGCATGTATTTTAAAAGCACACTATGACCACTTAACTTATTCCAGGAATGCAGCAAGATGGCTTAATTTCAGAAATATTCATATATTTCACCACTAAATACATTAAAAAAGAAATTTTGTGTTAATTCATAAAAAGAGTTTGATCTTATAAAAGCGTTTGATAAAATTCACCAGCAACGCATTAAAAAAAAATCTTAGCAAATATTTTAGTATATGTGCTGCTGAAGCGAGCACTATCTTAGCAAATATATTAGGGCCCTGCACGCTCAAATGTGGTGGTTTGAGGAGAATTTAATGATTTGCAATGGCAAGGGCCCAGTGAAGGAAAACCAGTTGAGATGTTGCATCATGCAGGACAAGTTCCTTAAAAGGCTTGAGATGGGTTCAAGTGCATGTATTTATTGACAGTGTTCTCCAGAGAAAGGGAGTGAGGGAAGCAGGATACGGCAAGGGAAGAAGCTGGAAAGATGTGATTTACCTGGAGTCTGGCTTCAGTCTGATCCCATAACAAGTTCTGCAGCATCGTGTGCACCAGAGTTGGTACCCACTTTAGGCAGCCTAGGTAACTGGGCTTTTGTACTCATGTTTTATTCAGTTCTTGGCTATGGGCTACCCCAGCAGGGAAGTGGGAACTGAGAATTTATTACATCTCTGGCAAGGTATCTTTTCTTAGGCCAGAAGTAATTCCACCTGTTGAGGACACAGCATCACATAATGGCCATTGGTTGAAGGTTTATATCCTAGAGCATAGTTAATCTCGCCTCCCAGAGGGTCCACTCCAAGTTGGCACCTTGGCTGCCCCTTCAAGAGGCCATTCCATCATCCTTTCCAGCTCACCCCTTCTGAATGGCACAGAATACAGTAGGACCCAGAGTCATGTACCTAACGTCTGTACCCACCATCACACTTCTTGGCTATAAACGAACCCTGTAGTCCAAGACAATGCCAAAAAGAATTCTGCATCTGTGGATCCGACATCCTGCGAAGATTTGGGTAGTGGTTCTAGCCCAAGTTCTATAGGCAAGAAAGGCAACACCATGCCCCCAAACACACAAGAATCTCAGGGTGAATTATTGCCCGTTCTGGGATTAAAGGAGGTTGATTAACCACTTGCCACCAGTGACTGGGGGCCTAGTCCAAGGCTGGTTGTGTATTGGAAGCTCAGCACTGGTCTCTGTCTCTGTGAATGGCAGGTCAGACACTCAGCAGTGTTGGTGGCTGGGTCAGCCCTGGTACTGTATTAACACGTGGCCTGCATCTCTCCACTGTCTCTCCTCTGAGCCCACTGCACCACCCTGCTATGTCGAGGACAGGAACTAGCTGGCATCTATTGGCCAAGTCATCCCATCCTCGTGGTACTTTACTGCCTCTTCTAGGGTGGATGATCTTTTGAGAGCATGAACAAGGGACACAGAAAGCCTCACACTTGGCGTTCCCTCCCCTACAGACATCCACACGCCTCCTCTCCAGACCTGAGTTTCTTCAATCTTTCAGTCAGGCTTCTTCAAAGCCCCTGAGCAATCAGCAAAGCCATGTGGTCCACATATGCCCTTTCCTCTTCATTTTTCTCTCCTCACAAATTAGATGCCCCCCTGGTGGACTGCTTGAAGCTCAGTCTAGTCAGAGGATTTTTCCTCACAACTCTTCAACTCCACTCCTGAGTGGTACTCCCAAACACCAGTGGCCCCTTCTCCAATTCCCTCATCTGACTGAACCAAACCCTCTAGAAACTGGGCTGAGGCTTTTTATTTTAAGCTGGGCCCAGGAAATATTCACCCTGTCCCCCACCCACCAGTGTCCACCACATGTGTGGTCTGAGGAGACGTCTGGACCAGCCCCAGAAAGAACAAGTATTTTTGAGTTACACTGATCAATAATAAACATATTTCTTTAAAAAAAAAAAAGTGTTAATTGGTAGATGACATGAAACTTCATGTGCCTCTCGGCTTTCTCTATTTCAATCCTAGATGTGCTCTGTCCATTTTACAAAGGATTTCTGCTGATCTTTCTGACCTTAAGGCTTGACGGATCTGAATATGCCCACCTCAGGATGGAAAGTTTGGGCTTCGTGATCATTTGGTGCCACATTGTTGGACCCTGTCTTTACCAGGACCCAGGAGTACATCAGAACCTGCTTCTCAAGTGAGTGTAATGTCCTCTGCTCTAGATAACACGTTCTTGCCCCAGAATCCCAGAAACCTTTGACCTCCTACTAATACTTGCTAGAGGCTCCAAAAAGTGTTTTTAACAGTGACAGATTTTGAGTATACCAAAGATCTGAGTCATATGTCCTAAATTCCAGGGATGTTTTGTAAGCATTATATGCATCTTAGACCTGCTACAGATTATTTTCTGTATCTGGACTTTATTCAAATCTAGCATCATTCTACACCATGTGGTTCAGAACAGTATTCTCAAATACAAAGAAACTCCTGTTACGGAGGAGTAAAAATGTTACTGAGGGCCCAAGAGCAAAAGACCAGGCTGGAAAAGTCCTGGGTCATGCTAACCGACCTATAGATTGTGGAGGAAGGGACCAAAAAAGGTCCAGGGAGGCAGGCCGGCCGCTGTGGATTTGCTGTCTAAGACAGGGAAACCACCAACTGATAGTGTTCCTTGGGAGGCCCTGGAGGACTACCTGTCCCCCAAGATAATAAGGAATGTGTTGTTTAGGGGAGCACAGACATTGCGGAGAAGCTCAATGGAGGTTATCTCCTTGGGCCAGGGTGAATGGGAGGAGATATTGTTCCAGAATTGGGATTTCTTGGAGCCATGGTGATCCCAGATGGCAGCATCTAACTCTCAGAAGAGAGGTGAGCGCAATGACCCGAACAGACAGCAGAGTTGGAATGGCCTTCATCCACAGAGGCCTATAAAGAGGGTTAATAGAGTATGTCGGTCCTAGGACAAGCAAGATGGGTGTTATTCAATATATAAAATTGAAGAACCTTACAAACAGGTGGGCAGAAGACTGAGATCAGTCACCGCAATGGAAGTCAGGCCTCTTGCTCTGTTTCTAGACTTGAAATGCCCTTAGACTTAAAATTCATCAACTGATGGAGAGGCCACATTGCCATAAAGGATCCTGAAGCATCATGGGAACTGCATAAAGTAGTGATTTCCCTCGTCCCGCTCCCAGAGCATCTACTTGGCTAATCGTATACTAAGGAAAGTGATACCTTCACATCTTTTGAAGACTCCTGGATAGAGGCCCAAGTTGAGCTGGTTCCTGCCATCCCGGGTCTGTGTTAGAATAAGGGGCACATTGAGTTTAGGTGGTAAATGGAGTCCTAGCCCAGGTCCACCTCACAGTGGGTCCACGAACTGCACAACTCACCCAGGGGCTACTTCCTGGATTCCTGAGTGTGCGGTAAGAATGAATGTATGTAGTAGTATTTGGAACTCTCACACTTGTATCTTGATCTTAAGAGTAAGAGCTATTGAATCAGAAAAAGTCAATTAGCATCCCCTAAAATCATGAAGGGGCTGGTGATCAGTGCCATCCTCAGAGACAGAGAATGCAGGAACAGTGGTCCTCATCACACCGTTTATGTTGCCAGTCTAGTCTCCACAAAAAATGAGTAGATTCCGATGGATGACAGTGACTTACTACAAACTTTACCAAGTTTAAGTACCAACTGCACTTGCTGGGCCAGACGTGGCATTTTTATTAAAGCTGATTAACAGATTCTGGTATGCACTTATTCATCTGGCAAACGCATCCTTCCTAATATTTATTGGAAAATAGGATCAGAAAAAACTTTGCATTCACTTAAGAATGGACAACAGGATACATTCATTTACAGTCTTGCCTGAGGACTACATTAATTCCTCTGCTTTCTGTCACCAGGGACCTGAACCATTTGGAAATTCCATAGAAAATCTCATCGGTTCATTATTTTGATGACATCATGTTAATCGGACGAACAAAGGTGGCAGAGATTTTGAATGCTTTGGTAAGGCATATGTGTTCCAGAGGGTAGAAGAAAAACCCTACAAAAATTATAAGAAAATACTGTTATTTCTTTATCTATTCTCCCATGAAGGAACAACCTGGTTGTCTCTGGTCTTTTTGATTTTTTAACAATGTTGCTATGAACATTCATGTCATGTTTCTCGCTGCAGGCACGCAGGAGTTCTTGCGGGTGTAGACTTACAAGGATCCACCTTGATCCTGCACCCGCAAGCGTTCTTGCACGGGTGCACCAAGAATTTCTTGTAATGAAATACTATCCATTACCAGACCAATAATGAAAAATGAACAAACTACAGGTACCTCAATATGAAAGACTCCTCAAAATTTTTAAAACAGATTGCTGAGGAATACATTCAGTATGACATTGTTTTTATAAAGTTCAAAATCAAGCAAAAGAAACAATGCCTGGGGACTCATACAAGCGTAGTAAAAATTAGAAGCAAAGCAAGGCCATTCAGGAAGGCGGTAAGGCCTGGGTGGAGAGAAGGACATGGGGTCAGAGAGGAGCAGGCAGGATGTTTGATCATATCAACCCCACAAATAGCATATATGTTAGATTGTTTTTTACACAATATAATTTTTAATTAGTTTATAATTTTTAAATAAAACTTATTAGGCACAATCCTTTGCCTCAAGCTTCCTAGACCTTCATGGTCTAGGAAGAGAAGTCAGACATATAAAAATAAACCCTAATACAAAATGTATGAGAAAATAACATCAGGGAAAAAAATACCTAGTTATAACTGGGAAGCTCAGGGGAAGCTGGGGACATTTGAGATGAGCTCTGAGGAGATTTCTAAGGAGTAGAGAGAGAGAAGAAAGTTCCGTCTAGGGCGTGAGCATATTAGCATATTCCCTGCAGAGGATGCTGGGAAATGAGGGAGACGGTCCACGATTGCATCTCTTTGCTATTCCTTCCACTCCCACCCCTTAATACAACTTCTACCACATCCAGGGTGTACTCACTTTTCTCCAGGGAAATAGAAAGAGCACAGCTTTTTTTTTTCCCCCAGTGTTCCAAGATTCATTATGCACCACAGCACAGCTTTTGAGCATAAAGAATGGTGGTTTGGCTTATAGTTCCACCATTCAGCAGTGCTCACTGTACCACACTGTCCTGTGTTAAATGGAGACATCATTGTTACAAAAGAGTTATTTCAAGGGATGAAAAAGGGTGGTGGATGTCAGCTCCTTATTTTCAGGACGCATGTCTGTCAGTGACTTGGTTTTTGTCTTTGGCTTGACTCTATCTTTACGTTCCAGGTAGAACAGATAACGGTTTCCTAGGCCTCAGAGGGCAGGTGGACTCAAAACCAGCCCAGCCATGACACATATCACTGGAGGAAACGTCACTGACTTCCCAAGCCTCAGTCTCCTCACTTGAAAAGCAAGAGGAGGACCGAATCCAGGGTAGATAAATAGATTTTATCTCACTTGTCACCCACGGACAGTGGCTGCCTGGCCTGATTAAGAAAGGTTTTAAAAGCCTTTAGCTTCTGTGGGTGAGAAAACTCCTGGCCAGTTCCTGTCTGATCAACAGGCCATGAGCATGGGTGGCCGTCTGTCCTCTTTTAAAAGCCTGTGAAGTCAGAGGCAAAGTAAAACAGCTCGTCGGCTGGGCAGACTGTCTAAATAATGAAGGTTATGATGAACTCCCTGCTCAGCCAGCATTTCTTTCTTTTGAGTAAACAAGTCAATTTATGGTTTAGGCTGATTTCATCCCTAAAATGAATGTTACAAAAAAGCTGAGTGTACTTTTAGGAAATGTTCCCTTTTAAAGAGTTCTTATCTCTGGTGACATCAGACAGAGGCTTCCAGATGGAGAAGAATCTTTTCTAGAGGAAAGTTCTGACCTTTAAAGAGGGGTATTTAATTAGCCTATCCTCACTGCAACCAGGCCTCTGGGTTCCAGCTTTGATAATCAATGCCCATAACACTTAGATGTGAAACTCTGATTTGGCATGAGTCACTGTAGGCCAATATAGGGCAGGGGAATACCCTGTCCACTAGAAAGAAACCACACTATGGCATGGGTCAGGACGGGAAGGACGCAGGCGTGGAATGAGTCAGACCCAGCTACTCCCGAGAATCTCCGCGCTGCTGTTTCCCCCACTTATCTCAAGTAACGGAGGGGCTTTTTCCTTTAAAACAAAAAAAGTCACCCACACACCAAACGGGATTTCAGAAGCCGGTTTCCAAATGTTTCCATGCCAAATTACTTTGAAGGAATCTTTTTTTCTTTGCATTAACTTTTTTATGTGGGACATTTTTCAAATCCAGTGGAGTTCTAACACTTGGGCTTCCCAAGTTGAAAAAGTTATGACTGGGGAACCTGGGTGGCTCAGTCAGTTAAGTGTCTGCCTTGGGCTTGGGTCATGATCCCATGGTCCTAGGATCCAGCCCTGCATCTTGGCTCAGCGGGGAGCCTGCTTGTCCCTCTCACTCTGCCTGTGCTCCCTCTGCTTCTGCTCTCACTCTGTCAAATAAATAAATAATATCTTAAAAAAGAAAAAAAAGTTCTGACCAAGCAAGTCAGCGCTGTCAACATTAATATCGCATCTGTTACTACTCTCTCTTATAGACCAGACTGACACTGACTCTGGGTCATAGGGATAGTAAGTGACAGAGCCGGAGCTTAAACCCAGGCAGTCCAGCTCAAACCAGAAGATAAATTATTTAAACTCAGAACCCTTATCTGATTACAAGTGACTCCCTAATAAGAAATACTGAACATGGAAGGTAGCTGCTAGCTTGCATAATACACTCAACTAATACTTTTTCAAACACCCAGTCTGTTCACAGTAAGGATTTATACATAAATAATGCCTTGCAGTGTACAAAGCTGTTAAAACTTCTGGACAGCCCTTGGCTAACAATGACTGCATATGTTACAAAGTAGCAAACTAAAGTTCTGAACAGCCCACTCAAACATTTGCTGCTAAGAGGTCTCCAACTCTGACTTCAAGGACAAGTCTCCTTTCAAAACAGGGTCTGTGTTGCTATCAACAAAAGTAAAGCCTGTGGGCACCTGCGTGGCTTGGTGGGTTAAAGACTCTGCCTTCAGCTCAGGTCATGATTCCAGGGTCCGGGGATCGAGCCCCACATCGGGCTCTCTGCTTAGAAGGGAGCTTGTGTCCCTTCCTCTCTCTCTGCCTGCTTCTCTGCCTACTTGTGATCTCTGCCTGTCAAATAAATAAATAAAATCTTTAAAAAAAAAAAAAAGGCAAAGCCTGGAGAAGTAAAAAACAGTGTACAAATGTTAAGTTACATGTCTCTGTCTCTACCAAAAAAAAAAAAAAATCTACCAAAAAGAACAAATGAACAGCAAGGAGCCCCTATAGGAAATTCTGAATTACCGAAAAACACTCATCTCCAGCTCGGCCCCACCCCATCCCAAGCCCCTTGGCCTGGCCCTCCCCATGGGAGGAATGGGTTTGTTTGGAGATGCTAGACATGACACAAAGCCACATGGGGAACGTCTGTCTGAGAAGAGCTTCAAGAGGGAGAAAAATTGCAGTAGATAAAGGAATCTCAAGAGGCTACAGGGAAAAAAAAATATGAGTACTGAAGTTTCATTTCCTGCAGTTTCAGGAAAAACATGCACCGTCATCATTCTGTGAAACATGGTCCACTATTCTGCCTGCGGGCAGGGAATGGGAGGAGAAGGCTGCAGTGTTTCCTGCCGTCTTCACTCCTGTGAACTCACAAAACCACCCATCCAAGTCAGACTCTGAAGCCTCTTGACCAGAATACTTAAGTCACTCTTTGTGCAAAGTGCTCTATCTGTACACTGAAATCAAACGATGCGTGTATTAATTTTTTCAGTGCACCCCAAGAAAAACATGTTTCCTTCACTTAAGCTCTTTAAGACGGGCTTCCTTGAATTACTTTTGTATGAAATACTAAAAATAGATTTCTAGACAATCAAGTATGTACTACAAGTGCATTTTTTTTTTAAGATTTTATTTATTTATTTGACAGACAGAGATCATACATAGGCAGAGAGGCAGGAAGAGTGAGGAGGAGATGCAGGCTTCCCGCTGAGCAGAGACCCCCCCCCAATGTGGGGCTTGATCCCAGGACCCTGGGATCATGACCCGAGCCGAAGGAAGAGGCTTTAACCCACTGAGCCACCCAGGTGCCCCTACAAGTGCATGTTAAAGCAATTTAAGGTTTAGGATGTTCTAGTGAATTATTTCCTATATTGCAGATTTAACTAAAAAGAGTCTCTTGAAAAGTCTTTTTTTTTTTAAGAGCTAAATATTCAGTCAGCTTGCTGAGCGTCTTTGGCTGTGATTTTTAATATTTTTTTTTTTTATTTTGTCCTAGCTTTTCCCCAGATATAAGCGAGAAAAATCTGCTGTGTCTGGAGATAGTTTTTTTTTTTTTTTGATGGTTCTTCATTTTTCTTTAATTTATTTTTTATTTATTTTCAGCATAACAGTATTCATTATTTTTGCACCACACCCAGCGCTCCATGCAATCAGTGCCCTCTATAATACCACTACCTGGTTCCCCCAACCTCCCACCCCCCTGCCCCTGAAAGATTATGGACTCTGAAAAACAATCCAGTGGTGGTGGGTATTATGGAAGACACATATTGCATGGAGCACTGGGTGGGGTGCTTACACAATCAAGTATGTACTACAAGTGCAAAAACAATCTGAGGGTTTTTTTAAGATTTTATTTATTTATTTGATGAGTGATTATATATATATAATATATACATTATATAATAATAATATGATAATATAATATTAATAATATATATAATCTATATACTATATAAAGTATTATATTATATAATAATTTTATTATAAAAATTATTATAATATTATATAATAATTTATATGATATATATATGTGTGTGTGCATATTCATTCACCCACATCATCTTCTTTTTTTAATTTATTTTTTTCAGAATAACAGTATTCATTGTTTTTGCACCACACCCAGTGCTCCATGCAATCCGTGCCCTCTCCAATACCCACCACCTGGTACCCCCAACCTCCCACCCCCCGCCCCTTCAAACCCCTCAGATTGTTTTTCAGGGTCCACAGTCTCTCATGGTTCACCTCCTCTTCCAATTTACCCCAACTCCCTTCTCCTCTCCATCTCCCCATGTCCTCTATGCTATTTGTCATGCTCCACAAATAAGTGAAATCATATGATAATTGACTCTCTCTGCTTGACTGATCTCACTCAGCATAATCTCTTCCAGTCCCGTCCATGTTGCTACAAAAGAAAGCTACAGTAAGATCACCAATGCCAGTGAGACAGGTAAAACAGTTTCTCCTATGAGAAAGGTCTAAGATGTGTGTCTTCCAGGGTGGGAGAATCAAAGCAAAGACATTGCTGGAAAGTCTACAACGACAATGAATCTTGTGGACAAGTGGCACGAGCTTGCTCTCATCATTGGCTTTTGCTTCCAGTCCTTAGAGGGTCATCCCCTGCTGCTTTCCTTAAAATGAAATGTCCAAGCTCTCCCTATCTCACTCCCACCCCCAAAAAACTAACAATTTAAATTTCAGTTTCATTGTTACAGTTATTCCATAGGATCCAATCAGACACTTTTTTCTCACTTGAGCTTAGCCAACATTTGCTTGTTACTGTGTTCTGGTTCTCCGGAGCCATGGAACCAGTGGGGGGTGGGGTCTCTTGTCCAGTGGAGGTACAAAGGGTCAATAAACAGTTAATGACGATGTGAAGTTGAAGTTTATTTTTTATGTGGTGAAAAAATTCATATTTAGATTTTGTCAGCTGGATTTAGTTTACATGATCCCAGTTTGGTTGGCAACACCTGAAGTATCATGGTCAGGAGCCAGCTGTACATCTGTCTAACAGGCCTGATGAGAGTATTGACCTTGACCATGGCAATGTCAACAGAGCTTCTTCACAGCTTATTTGATGTGGTGCTTGTTGGCCTTGACATCCATAATGAACAAAAGCGTGTCGTTAACTTCTATTTTCTTCAGGGCTGGCTAGGTAGTTAGGGGGAACTTGATGGCATCACAGTCAAGTTTCTTTCTCCTGCGGGTGCTCTTTCAAAGATTTCTGGGCTATCTTCGCAGACACAGTATCTTGAGCCATCTGAGTGTTAGGTGGTGTGCAGATCTTATTTTTGTGACTATGGACTCCTTGTGGTACTGTTTTCCAACAAAGGCCTTCAAGAGCCTTTATTTTGACTTCAGCTTGGGGGTAGGGGTGGGATGGGGGGCCAGGAGCTTCCTTCTTCACCTTCAGCGCCATCTGCATGAAAGCTATCTTGATGTTTAGATGCTGCGGACCATCAATTTATTTTTTATATACACTCTTAAGTAACAATCTAGATCTTGTGTATTTGAAGAACAGAGCACTAAGGAGGGAACAAAAACACATATACCAGATGTATCTCTGCTCCAGAGGAACCAGAATGAATTTGCCAACCACATCTCCTTAAATCCCCAAACAAGGGAAGGAATGGTTGACCTGGTATCCTCATTTTCTATGTGGGAGTCTGAAGATCCAAGTTCTCAGAGAGTGAAGTCCACTTCTAAAGCCATATCTCTCCCATTATAAAGCCTGGCTCTTAACCAAAGTATAGACCCCTGCACACTCCACACACTGAGTTTTGTGTACTTTATGTATCTGGGCAACCTAATACTGCACATGGAACATTCGAGTGACCTTTGTCTGGTCTTACGAATACAAACAAGAACAGATAGGCTATGACAAAGAAGGAATATGGAACTTCTACTTTTTCAGAGCCATTAAGAAGGATTCCAGGCTGAGGTGTGAATTGTTATGAATGGTTATTTGCTGAATTATCTGTTTGTTCAGCTAGTGCTTAACATAAGGAGTCATCATTTTGTGGCAGAGCATAGATAATAAATACAGCATATTCTACAAACTATAAGTAGGTAGTTTACCACCTTACACCGAATGCCTCTTTTCCTATTGTGAAATGAACTTGGTAGAAAGTAAAACCTACATACATGGTCAAAAAAAATTAATGTATAAATACTTGGGGGGACTTAAGAGAAGTTATAGAGCTATATTGTTACAACAAAGGAGAGATTAATTGTGCTGGAAGAGTGCCTTACTGACTTCCATTTAAAGATGGTCAACTCAGCGCATGTTTCAATCTCCCTGTTCTCCTGAAGCTCCACTAATAGGAAAGGATTTCTTATAAGCATAAATAAAGACCTAAACAAATGGGGGGCATTGGAAAGTTATACGGTAACAGGCTTTGCAGAACCAAGAAATTGAACACTAACCCAGTATTGAGAAAAGTCCAGAAAGAACCTGATTTAAATGGTAGACCTCCAGAAGGCTGAAGAAATGGCCTCATCTGATACTTCTGAAAGACTAAACACCACAAAGTTGGTTAAAAGTCTGTTTAAGTAGTAGTAAAAACTCCATATCTAGGGGCACCTTGGGTGGCTCAGTGGTTTGGGCTGCTGCCTGCGGCTCGGGTCATGATCTCAGGGTCCAGGGATCGAGCCCCGCATCGGGCTCTCTGCTCTGCAGGAAGCCTTCTTCCCTCTCTCTCTCTCTCTCTCTCTCTCTCTCTCTGCCTGCCTCTCTGCCTACTTGTGATCTCTGTCTGTCAAATAAAAAAAAAAAAACTCCATATCTAATCCCTTACTTCTGAGATTGTCCCTCCTTACCTGCTGTAAGCCTGGGGGTGTATTCTCTAGAAAGGGCAGAACAGAAGGCATCTGGGCTGGGGGAAGCGAAGCATCATTGAAGGTGATGCTTCATTTCCAAGGAAGAAGGATTCAGTGAAGACATATGAAATGTTGATACCACACTTGGCTCCCGGAGGCTGACAGCCAGACCTGAACCACCCAGACAGCAGACCAGACAATCCAAAATCCACTTCAAGAGGAAAGACCTAGAGATACAAATCCTGGTACGAAGAGTGAGTTTTCCCCAGTGAAACAGCATTTATTTGGATCATGCTAAAGTGCACCCCACAGTTAGAAAGCATCCTAGATGTCCAGCACGGCCTGTCAGCTCTGAGCACCAGCCGCTAACCATGAGTGGACAGCCAAGGAGAGGCCAATGTCTGCAGAAGTCTTTAATAAGAAAAACAGAGGTCAAAGCAAATGAATCAGCAATAGAAACATAAAGGAAAAAGAGAAGAAAACTTTAAAAAAAAAAAACTACTGTCAATTTCTCTAGAATAAAATAAGACAAGATACTCTCTCTGTGAAATAAGGACAAAGTTTTCAAAGAGGTTTTTCTAAGAACAAAGTGCTTTAAAATTGAAATATAATCAGGAGAAAAACAATTTAATCTCTGGAGAGTTCTGAAGTTAAAATTGAAGAAAAATCCCGGAAATTGAAAAGGAAAAGTAGAAAGAAACACACACACACACACACACATAAACACACATATATGAAAATTGTATCATCTAATGAAGAGTCCAGACAAAGCTAACTGGAAAAAAAAAATGAATAGAAGAATATTAAAGAACTTATGTATATACATTTCCCAAGTCTGAAAACTGGTTTCCAAATTGAGAGTCTAGAAGTCCAGAAGCATGAGCTAAGACACTTTGCCATGAAGTTTCAGAGTACTGCAGTCAAGGATCAAGAATCTGCATGAGGGGCGCCTGGGTGGCTCAGTGGGTTAAGCCGCTGTCTTCGGCTCAGGTCATGATCTCAGGGTCCTGGGATCGAGTCCCGCATCGGGCTCTCTGCTCAGCAGGGAGCCTGCTTCCCTCTCTCTCTCTCTGCCTGCTTCTCTATCTACTTGTGATTTCTCTCTGTCAAATAAATAAATAAAATCTTTTAAAAAAAAAAAAAGAATCTGCATGAATTGAAAGTTGTCAAGAACCTACTAGAAAGTAGGATAGAACAAAATGCCTGCAAAATGTTGCAAGGAAATTTTTTTCCTATCTAGGCTTCTATACTCAGCCAACTATCAGTTAAGCATGGGGGTAGAATCAAGACGTTTTCCAAAATACAGGTTCTTACAAATTAGTCTCCCACGCACTGTCTCTCAGGAAGCTATGAGTGAATTACTCTCATGAAATCAGCAGGTAAGAAATGTACTGATGGTAGGAAATCTCTTGAATGTGAAAGGAATGCTCAAGATCTCCAGTCCCATCTCGTGACTCTGTGGAACAGAAGGCACAATGTTGAGCAGAGGACCTAGAGATCAGCCAGTGTGGGATGGTGGGGGTGAGCCCGTCAGTGCTTCCTTCAGGAGGGCACCTGCTGGAAAGGGAAAAGTCAGAGACAGCCTCCAGCCGCCATGTTGGGCTGTGCCCTCCCCACGCTGTTCCCGCCAACTCCTGAGCACTTCTGCCAACATGGGATTCCTCTAACGAGGCTCTCAACCAGCCATGCTGGGATTTCCCCAGAGCTTCCCTGAAGTCTGAGTCTTTTCCTTCCCCCTTTCCTTTTCCAGATGTCAGACCTGCATCCCACTCTGAAGGATCTCCCTGCCTCCCCCTGTCTTCACCCTCTATCTTTCCACAGGCGTTTCTCCCCAAGAATCTCTCTCATTCTTCAAATACCATCTTCATGTCTACTTCCTAGAGGATCCAAACGAACACAAATCCAAAACAGGTTCGGAAGCTCCTGGGAAAGATCCATCAAGAAGGCAAAATTATTTGAATACCGAGTATGTTCGTTTTATTGAAAAATATTAACACAAATGGAGGCGATCTGGGGATAATCAGTGATAAATACAGAGACAATTAGTCCCCCTCTGTTGGAAAAACAGAGAGATGGGAAGTGTCCAAGAATGTGGTAGTGTCGGTTGTGAAAGAGAACTAAATTTTCACCTTTGGGCACTTGGCTGGCTCAGTTGATTAAGCGTCTGTCGTCAGCCAAGTCATGATTTCGGGGTCCTGGGATCGAGCCCACGTGGGACTCCCTGTTCAGCCAGAAATCTGCTTCTCCCTTTCCCTCCGCCCTTCCCCACTGCTTGTGCTCTGTCTCTGTCAAATAAATAGTCTTTTAAAAATTTTAAAAAAATAAGTATTTACCTTTAATATTGAGAAATCAATAGAAAATGCCTACAACAGGAAAATAAAGAAGCAGCAAGCATGTTGCACAGTGAAATAAGGTGAATGTTACGGAAAGAATCAGAATCATTGAAAGTAGTTGCCCCTGGAGAGCAGAAAATGCAAGGAGGTAGTTCAGGGAACCGGGTTTTTGGGGGTTAAAAGCCACAAGATATAATTTAACTCTTACACTATGTACAACTATAACTTCCATCCAAAAATACATTGCAAAACAGAATAATGCATTGCAAGGAAGCTAAGTGTGAAGAAAGGGGAAGGACCTAAGCAGACAGTGAAAGAGGAAAGAGTGAGCCGTGAGAGGTGAGTGGGAAAAGCCTGGGAGCTAGAGCCCACAGCTTATGCTGGGTCCACAACAGAGGGACTAGAGGTCAGTGTGGGTGGAGTGTGCTGAGCCATGAGGAGAAAGGCACGCAAGGAGACTGGACACGCAGATGGGGACACACGGGGCCTTGTCAGTCATATTATCTCAGGACCTTACCTTGGGACCCATGGGAAGGCTCCGAAAGGTTTTCAGTGGGAGGATGTCTCACATTCATGGTTAAGGTCACTTCCCACGGTGCTGAGAATATGTTGAGGGAGATGGGAAGAGCAGCAGGGTGAGGAAGAGGGGGTCATCCAGAATGATGGCCAGTTGTCTTCCTTGAGGTCCTGGGTGGGGTTGGCGGTTGGCTGTGAATTACTGGGAAAGCACATGAGGCTTATACTGAGGAGTGGCCCATGTGGGACCAGAGATAAATTCAGTTTAAGTCAAGATGTCAAGTGAGCAATTAGAATCACAGGTCCCTGGGCTTAACAGAAAGATCTCGCTTACGGGCTCCTGGGTGGCTCAGTCAGTTAAGCAGCTGCTTTGACTCAGGTGATGATCTCATGGTCCTGGGATCGAGCCCCATGTTGGGCTCCTTGCTCAGTGGGGAGCCTGCTTCTCCTTCTCCCTCTTCTCTCTCTCTCTCTCTCCCCCACTCTCTCTCTCAAGCATGATGCTGGTCACAAAGTCTAGAGCACAAGAAGAAAGTTCAAATGATACAAAAAAAAAAAAAAACAGGAAAAAAAAGGCATTGTGACAAACTGGAAATTGGCTAAACTTCTAAGAGTTTCACCACCTGACTTCATTGGTGAAACACTGTTGTAACCAACGGGTTTATTCGCTTGATGCATGAGAACTAACCTGTGTGATTTCTTTGGCTTTTGTCACTTATTTGATCAGATTGATGCAAATGCTCACATTGCTTTACCCTAGCCACTGATGTGTGTCATTTCTGGATGGTTCCTCCCATCAGTGGGAGGCCTGGGGCGTGTATTGTCAGAAACTCCCATTCTGTCTTCTGCACTTATCACACTCTGTGACTGAGGTCTTTCCAACTGCTGAAACCACATCCTAAGTATGAGAAATGAGGTGTTTTTCTACTCAGGTAAAACCTAAAATTTAAACACAAGCCCTCTTGAAAGGGTGACTGAATAATTATATGCCAAACTGGAATACTACTTGGGAAGTATTAAAATAATACGTCTTTTGCTGAAGAAGTCTTATCGATTGCTGTTTTCTTTATAGACTGTCTTAATAAAACAACATTAAAAAACCTGACTGGAAGGTGTTACGATATTTTCCTTCAGGGAAAAAAAAATCAACACTGCTGAGTGTGCACAAACTTCTGGTCTTTGGAAAGGGCATCTGGGTATATTCGCATGGGTTCTGTATGTTGTCTTGATTGTTGTGGATAGTAAATAAATAGTAAATGCCTTGGGAGAAGACTGCTTCAAAGTAATAAATGCCAACTCGTAGGAGTAAAAATGGGGTATCAGAAAAATCACAGAATAGTGGTTTTGACCACATAGGCCACAATTTGTATGGTCCTATGCTGTAATTAAAGGGGAATGCTTACTTCTCTTATTTTGCTCTCCCAAAACAATGTTTGTGAAATAATGCTTTGGAAGAATAATAAAGGAACATATATTTTTCTCATCTCATCTCATCTCATCATTTCTTTACTTCGTCAGTTGCATTCCATTATTTCTGTGGCTTGAAATTGTAGGCGGAGGGAATGGGTGAATCATATCCAAAGTTCAGCTACCCGGAAAAATCTGTGTATTTGATCACAGCCTTTGGTGGAAAACCATAAAAACTGTCTCTGATAAATGCATGAGAAACTTATTGGAAACATAGTGAATGGCTCTTGGCATCAGAAAACAGCAGCCAGGGTGCCTGGGTGGCTCAGTGGGTTAAGCCTCTGCCTTCAGCTCAGGTCATGATCTCAGGGTCCTGGGTTTGAGCCCCGCATCAGGCTCTCTGCTCAGCAGGAAGCCTGCTTCCCCTCTCTTTCTCTGCCTAGCTCTCTACTTGTGATATCTATCTCCCTCTCTCTATCTCTCTCTCTCTCTCTGTCAAATAAATAAATAAAATATTTTAAAAAAAAATAAAAGAAAAAGAAAATAGCAGCCAAAGGAGTCTAGGTAGCTGGGCATACCACAGGTCAGTTTGCTTAAAATGCTGCCATTGGTCTTTGCCCCCAGATCCAGGTCATTTTCCACCTTTGATTGGTCATCCTTCGGCCGCTAAACCCTATCCTATCACCATAGTAACCTCTAACCTCCCTGAGTCTCTGCTTCAACCCCTCAGGATTCAAGGTTTTAGCTAACCAACTGTGTTAGCTTACTAATAAGCTCTTACTCTGGACTCCAGGGAGAGAGGCTAGAGAATGTGTTTTTCTGTCTACATTTTGCAGGGTCCTGTCTTCCTCAAGTCAAACAATTGGGAATTAATTCCACAGTACCAGAGAGGGTGTTCCAATGCTGGGCAACCAAAAAATGATATGACCACCAATACAAGTTTCAAACTTTTTTGACAATGATTCCTAATAAGAAACCCATTCACAGCACACAGCAGCACGTGCACGCACACACACACACACACACACAGCATGCACACTCATACCTATGATATAAAGAAAAGTTTTATATGATACTTATCATTAATTATCAGACCTACCACCTTATGACCTGCAGTATGCACAAAAAACACTAGGGGCGTCATCCACATAAACTAAAATGCAAGTGACTTTCTTAAAATGTGCAGTGCACAACCTGCACAGCCATACCTAGCAGACTTCTCTGCACGGCATTTTGTTCACTTTTTTTCTATTTTGATTTTTGTAAATGTTCATTACAAACCACTAAATTGACTTCATAACTCATACAATGGACTGACTCTGTCCCCACCCCACACACACACCCCAAACTTCTGATGTTGCAGCCCTAACCCCCAATGCCACTATATTTAGAGATAGGATATTTAGGCGGTAATTAAGGTTAAATGAGGTCATCAGAGTGGAGACTCTAATTCATTAGGACTGGTGGCCTTACACGAAGAAGAGATCTCTCCCCATTTCTCACCCAACAAACACACACACAGGAAAGGTCATGTGACCACATGGTTAGAAGGTGCGATCGCACCCCTCTGCAAGCCAGGAAGAAAGCTCTCACTAGACATCCACCCTGCTGGCACCCTGAGCTCAGACTTCTAGCCTCCAAAACAATGATAAAGTAGATGTCTGCTATTTAAGCCATTCAGTCTGTGTTTTGTTCCGGTCACCCTAGGAGACTAAGACAATCCCACATGTGAAAATACCACATGACACTATGCTTAGGGTGATGCTTTAGAAACTTGGGGACCCCCTTAGTGGTCCATTTCTACCTGCAGAGTTTCCCTGATCATTCCAGGCTGCAGCTGTTTCCAAACGAACCTACCTATTTCTTCTTCCACCTCCCATTTCTCTCCCCAGGGCTTTTTTCTCCCATTTGCTTCCCACTGGACCATGTCATCAGTTCCACATGGGCAAATTAAACACGCCATCTTCCTTCTTTCCTGGCTTGCTTGCTTGTTTGTTCTTTCCTTTCTCCCTTCTTTTCTTTGCTCCCTCTTCCTTCTTTATTTCCTTTGATAAATAGGTTCTTTAAGACATCGACACTTCCCTAAGCTACAGTATCTGTTGAGAGCGTGTTCATGAACCCACGGTGGATATTGAGCACAAAGAGATCAGGGGTGGGTGTTTGGCTTTAAGTGCTTTGTTAAGTGTCTCTTACCATGAGCACTCTCTTATTATGAGCAAAACTGGAGCTTTTATAAATAAAGACTAGAAAGACCAATTTTGTTTCTCATTTTGAAAACGAGCCTAGCCCCACCCACTGTGTAAAATCAAATCTAATGTAGATTAGATCAAGATAGAGCCAAGACTGGTCTCTATAAAGGGAGTAATAAATTAAGAGAAATTACCTTAAAAATTGTGTTTCTTTCCCCGTGCTCTGTTCCTGCTTGTCTTATCTTCTCTCAGCACTGAGTACGGGCTTGCGCTCCAGAAAAGAATGTGTTTTCAATCGCTTCTTTCATCCAATGTCTTCGTTGCCTTCCTCTACTCCTTAAAATGTTGAAAGGCGGGAAAATTATCTTGCATTGACATTTACTACATTCCAGTTACTTTGTACGTATGATCTCACCTTATTATCTTCACACCCGTGGGGTAAATCCTCTGAACCCTGCTTTACAGGTGGGGACCTGGGGATTCAGAGAGTTCAAGTTCACGCTGGAGTGAGTTGTGGATTCATGTCTGTCCAATTCCAAGATTCACAATTCTTTGTTCTATACAACATTGTCTTCCAACTGCATCCTTTTATTCAAATTCAGAGTACTGTCTTTCCAAAATTCTGGATCCGGACATCAGAGTATCATAGAAAATGTGGATCCCATAGCTTACTCCTCGGCAAGAACTCAGGAGTCTGCGTTCTGATGTTGGGAACTGCACACAGCACCCTTGGATGGCAGCATTCATCGCCTAAGAATTTATATTCTCCAGCCCAATGGGCTTCTGTTGAAGATTCTATTAAATTTTGAAGATAATTTCACCAGGCTAAAAGCTTCATGGTTTTTCTGTTACTGACCACCTTAAACTTCTTACATATCAATTTGAATTCATCCAGCCTCGTCCTCACATTGTAAATTACGATATGATGGGCCTCTCTCTTTGTCTTTTGGACCCCGTTGTTGTAGAAGTGGGATAGGGCCTACAGGCAGAAAACCCGAGGCTTTCCTTCTGGTTTTGAGTCCCGGCAGCTCTGGGTCTTTAGACCATCAGCTTACCTTCTTGCAAGATTGTCTCAGCAATGCTGCATAAACAGAATTCTACTAAATCCTTTCAAAGGTCTCTTTTTGCTCTGAAATTCAGCGATCTTTTCATGTTATTTGCTTTCCAGGGTTTTATTGCCATAAGACTTCTAGAAACGGTGCTAAACTGTTCTCTTGAGTTCAAATAGCTCTAATTCTAATTCTAAATGCAGTTGTTTTGAATCAACACTCTTTTCTGGATTAAGAAAACTCCTTTCTCCAAAGACTTAGTTAAATACGAATACTGTAATGTTTCTAGATTGGCAAGGAAAGCCAGGGGAGGTGTGGGAAGGAAGTGGTGATGGTCAGGAGCCTGTAATGTGTTCGAGGAGGTAAACAGTGGTCAGTGAGGTCTGGGGAAATTTCTCTCTCCGGCCCTGCAAACAGAACTGCACGCTACAGTGATTCCCCTAGACGCCTCTTCCAGAAGTGCCCTGGATGCCCTCCCCTGAGACCTGCCTGTGGGCTTTGACTGACCAACTGGTTTACCTCAGGTGGCCCAGGAGAGCTGCTCTCACTCTGTCCCCTCCTCTCTCCTTTTGAGATGCAATTTCCGCTTTTCGAGCAGTAAAATTTCGAACAAAATTCAGTCCAAATCCAAGAGCTCGTGTCCTTATCAACTTTGCAACTTCATAAAAATGCAAAAAAAATCCGTCTTCCAGAACAGCAGTGCACCCACATGCTTGTAAACCTTGGCACGGTTAGGGCCGCTCAGAGTTCGATGGTTTCAGGGACCTTTTCATGTACTTTACGTAATCAAACAAAACAGTTTCCAAGGTACACCCAAGTTCAATAGTTTATACTTGAGGGAAATTTGAGGACTTGGCCAGGAGGAAGTTGGAGACAAGGGAAATCTGTAAAACTCTGGACAGCGGCACCGAACCAGCTGAGTACCAGACCCCAAAAGGAGCCTATAGGTACCCAGAGGTCACAGGAGTGCCCGGCAGAGATATGAGATACAACAAGACCAAATAACACCTCCTTCACCATAGACCAACCTTGCAGGTGGTGGGGACCCAGGTGCCTACACTATGTGCTTTGAAGGGCTTGGCAAAGAGAACCCTACTTCTGTTCTTCCCACAGAACAGTCTTCCGTACTACAATGCCTGAAATTTGGCCACCTGTCATTTGCTCTCTTAGTCAAGCACTGCCTTCTCTCAAGTTTTCATTCAGATTATAAACACTCGGGAAATAGACCACGTTCACTCCCCGGTGCTCTGCCGTGAATTAGTCTGCTACATGGTACCGGGAAGCGAGGAAGGCCAGGGGGGACGGAGATCAGGTAGGAGGGAGAGGTGCTGTCTCACTAGGGGAAAACCTCCTAACCTCACAGATGTGCCTGGAACCAGCCCCATCTCTGTGCCCATCTCACACACTTTCCTCCCACTGCAAGGGAAAATCTGAGATCATGGGTGTGTTTTCTTGAATCATTAAAGCATCTTCCGAAGATGGCCTAGATTTGCAAACAATATGGCAAAGACACCAGATAAGAAAAAGAGTAGAGCCTCTCACACAGTGCCTGTGACTTCCTAGGTGACAGCAAATAAATGTTCCTCCCTTCTTTCCCTAGTGCTTTAGTGTCTCTACTGAATTAATTCATTCCCACACAGTTAAGATTTCCTCACAGTGTAGCTTTCATGTCCAAATGGCCAGATTCCAAATAATAAAGTTCATAAGAAAATGACCTTTGAGAAGGAACTGTTGCCATGGAGATCAGCAGAGCCCCACACCTGTTCATCATTGGCTGGGCTGCTTCTGGCTTCCAGTTTAGTTAAAGAGTTAAAGAAAGTCAGCAAAATATGGGGGTTAAAACGTACCTTATAGAGAAGGCATTGGGATGGAGCTCACTTCTCTCTAGATCATTTATTACTGCTAATATTTCTGTTACCATTTCATTTCTAAGTGCTCTAACCATACAAGCCTGAGAACATAATACACTGTGATCATAGCTCCTTGGTCTCCCATAGTAGTCTGGGCGTTTAAAGGAAACAGTTCTTCCCTGTTTCCTTTTATATACATGGAATGAAGATGCCTTCTTCACTGATTCCTGAGAACGCAAATCCCCAATGGTTAAGCAGGCAGAGAAGGGGCTGGAAGGTGGGAAGGACATTTGTCAGGGCAGGATGCAAGGAAAAGTGTGTTCAGTGTGCGGGGCTTGCCAGGAGTAGGGCCGGAATGGGTAGGGCACGAGGCAGGGAAGGGGTTAGGAAACGGTCCTGGAGAAGTGCCAAAGCAAGGTCATTGTGCATGACATGCAGGGTTAAGGAATTTTAATTTTATGGGAAAAGGATGTAGAGCCTGCATGCTTAAGTCGAAGCGTGATGAGGCATGCGCAGAGTCCCCAGGCAGGAATTGCAGGGAAGCAGAGGGGAGTGTGGTGCAGGTTACAAAGTCTGCAGTGCCAGAGTGGGGGACACAATTCAGACATAGAAGACACAGGATTCAGTGAGCAAGTGACAGTTGCAAAGAGGGGACAGAGCAGAATGGCTCTCAGCATTCCAGCAAAGGCAACAGGGTGCGTAGTAATGAAAGTCCCAAAGCCTTGGGAGGAGGAGTGGGCCTAGGAAAAGAGGAGAAAAATTTCCTTCTGACCCTCCCCAGACTGGCATGATGGTGGGGGGTGGGTGCTAATGGAGCTTGGTGGGGAGTCTGGGCTGGAGGAATCCAGGATGGGGTGGAGACAGGTGGGCGCAGAGAAGGTAAACCAAGGGCTCTTCTGCCTGGAGCTTGATGCCTTCTGTGACCTTGTCCCTGCCCTCCCTGACTCCTCCAGACAGGACCACCCCTGGGGCTGCTGCCATTTCTTGCCCGCCGGGTGTGGCCAGCAAGAGCAGGCCCCCCACTCCCTGCAATACACCTGACACCCTTCGGGCTTCCATTAATATTTGCCAAATAAATGAATGAATAATGAATCCCAGAGGACTGTATCAGCAAGGCCCCCACGGGAAACACTGACCAAACTGAAATTAAAGAGAGTTTAATAAAGGGACTGCTTTTCAAGATGTGCATGAGTGAAGAGAAACCAGAAGGTACAGTGCTGTCTGTTGGGGTCCACTACCATTCCAGGGCCCAACCGGCCTGGAGGAAGGGGTCACCAGAGCCAGGAGAAAGAACAAGCTAGGGCCACATGGTGGCACCTGGGTCTTGTTAACAGGAAGGTAGGAGTAGATCTGGAGTGTTGGGGGGAGAATGCACAGCATGATGAACCCAACAAAACACACACATACACACACAGGCTCGCATCTCCCACTTGAAACTCATCAACCAGAAGAGCCTGGCTGTATGTTCACACACATATTGCAAAGGCTCCTGGAGGCAAAGGCAAAGAGGCACCCTCAACCCTGGAGAAACTGGGTCTGTTCTAAGTAGTCAAGGGCTAGAGGGATCTCATTTCCAAAGTACTTTCGTAGATGTGCGTCTCAAAAAGAAGTTCTCTGTTACATTAAAAAAAAAAAAAAAAAATGGGTGCCATAGTCAAGTAAGTTTCAAAAGTCCTGATCTTTCACTTTAAGGTGTGTGAAGCCCTTTACCATCCCAGAATATGTGGTTAATTTCCAAAAGAAAGGGCTTCTTGGTAGCATGGCATGGGCTGGTGAGGTTTTTGTTTTGTCCTGTTTTTTAATTTCTTTTAGCGTAACAGTATTCATTGTTTTTGCACCACACCCAGTGCTCCATGCAATACGTGCCCTCCCCAATACCCACCACCTTGTTCACCCAACCTCCCACCCCCTGCCCCTTCAAAACCCTCAGGTTGTTTTTCAGGGTCCATAGTCTCTCATGGTTCACCTCCCCTTCCAATTTCCCTCAACTCCCTTCTCCTCTCCATCTCCCCTTGTCCTCCATGATATTTGTTATGCTCCACAAATAAATGAAACCATATGATAATCAACTCTCTCTGCTTGCCTTATTTCACAAAGCATAATCTCTTCCAGTCCCGTCCATGTTGATACAAAAGTTTCGTATTCATCCGTTCTGATAGAGGCATAATACTCCATAGTGTATATGAACCACATCTTCTTTATCCACTCATTCATTGAAGGGCATCTTGGTTCTTTCCACAGTTTGGAGACCGTGGCCATTGCTGCTATAAACACTGGGGTACAGATGGCCCTTCTTTTCACTACATCTGTATCTTTGGGGTAAATACCCAGGAGTGCAATTGCAGGGTCATAGGGAAGCTCTATTTTTAATTTCCTGAGGAATCTCCACACTGTTCTCCAAATTGGATGCACCAACTTGCATTCCCACCAACAGTGTAAGAGGGTTCCCCTTTCTCCACATCCCCTCCAACACATGATGTTTCCTGTCTTGTTAATTTTGGCCATTCTAACTGGTGTAAGGTGATATCTCAATGTGGTTTTAATTTGAATCTCCCTGATGACTAATGATGATGAACATTTTTTCATGTGTCTGATAGACATTTGTATGTCTTCATTGGAGAATTGTCTATTCATATCTTCTCCCCATTTCTTGATATGATTATCTGTTTTGTGTGTGTTGAGCTTGAGGAGGAACTACAGAACACTCATGAAAGAAATTGAAGAAGACACAAAAAGGTGGAAGACCATTCCATGCTCTTGGATCAGAAGAATAAACATTGTTAAAATATCTATACTACCTAGAGCAATCTATACTTTTAATGCCATTCTGATCAAAATTCCACCGGTATGTTTCAAAGAACTGGAGCAAATAATCCTAAAATTTGTATGGCATCAGAAGAGACCCCAAATCGTTAAGGAAATGTTGAAAAACAAAAGCAAAACTGGCGGCATCACGTTACCTGATTTCAAGCTTTACTACAAAGCTGTGATCACCAAGACAGCATGGTACTGGCATAAAAACACACACATAGACCAGTGGAACAGAGTAGAAAGCCCAGATATGGACCCTCAACTCTATGGTCAAATAATCTTCGACAAAACAGGAAAAAATATACAGTGGAAAAAAGACAGTCTCTTCAATAAATGGTGCTGGGAAAATTGGACAGCTATATGTAGAAGAATGAAACTCGACCATTCTCTTATACCGTACACAAATATAAACTTGAAATGGATAAAAGACCTCAACGCGAGACAGGAATCCATCAGAATCCTAGAGGAGAACATAGGCAGTAATCTCTTCGCTATGAGCCACAGCATGTCTCCAAAAGCAAAGGAAACAAAAGCGAAAATGAACTCTTGGGACTTCAACAAGATCAAAAGCTTCTGCACAGCAAAGGAAACAATCAAGAAAACAAAGAGGCAACCCACGGAATGAGCTGGTGAGTTCTAACGAATCAGGCCACTGCAGCTCTAGCTCTTGAATTCAGTTCCATGTGGACACTGCAAACTGCTTAAGTCCCTGGGATCTCCTTTTCAATGCCTGCCTGTGTTAAGGGGTGGATCTTAGATGTTCATTTGTTTAGGATTCAATGCCTATCCCAGCGCCAGGGTTGCCCCATCATTCTGGATTTCTCAGAGTAAAAAGCATGAATCCTTTGGAGAACTTCAGAGTAACAGCCTCCTCGGAGGGCTCAGGTTGTCTGTTTCCTGCCCTTGACCTTAGTTAGTCTCGAACTTGCTTGTCATCAGCTCTGCACTGCTCTGGTCCTTGGCAGTGACACTGGCCTGACCGGACTGCTTGCAGCAAATTACTCATCTCGGGAATTCTGCCCCGTCTGGTTCTACCTCCATGACTCATTCTTCATCTGTGACACTTCAGTATCTCCAAGGTCATCCCTGCTGGGCCCAGGATCACATGTCCTTGTGGTTCTGAGCTCATCAGACCTCCTCAGCCACTCCACCTGTTCTGTCCTCAATGCTTTTCTTCTGGCTGCTGGTTTTGTCCCTTACCATTTTGTTTAGTCTTTATATCTCCCTCTTTTTTCCTACCAACAGTGGGCGGCAGTTTCATTTTTTTCTCCCTTTCTTCCCAAAGCTGCTCCTTCCCTCCGCCCCTGCCCCCTCACTGTTCCCTGTGGCTTTCCTGCATTCCTTTGGGTGGAAGTTACCATTAACCGCCATGTTGGGACCTTGAAGCCCAACCCTCCCTTCCATGGTGACACACTAGCAAGTTAGCTGCTTGCTTATCATTCAAAACATCCTGGTTTGAATGTGAAAGAGGGCGCTGTCAGTCATCATGCCAAAACAAGAGGTGTAAACCAGGACTGTCTCAAATAGGGTTTTATGGCCCCCTCCAGTCTTTGTAGACATACGACCTGCCTACAATACAGCTGAGATCTCATCGAATTTTCCTCTATGAGATGCAGGTATGTCCTAACCCTGCAGATCTGAGTCACTATATCTGACCGAATGGTTTCTTGAGAGGCGTCTTACATGTCTCAGGCTGCCCCTCGGATCAGCCAGATTTCTCCCCTGAATGACAAGCTCCCCAAATGGGTGGCTAAACCCGCTGTCGCTTTCACGGTCATCGTCACTGAAGTTGTAGTTGCGATAACAGCGGCATCTGCGGCCTGGCCTTCTTCCCCTCCTCTTCCCCCAGGATTCTATGCTACTGCCCCAACCTCCCAGGCATCTGCAGCAACATCCACCAGTTCATTCCCAAAGTCACAAGCAAGAACTTGTGGCTCACGAATCCCCAGACGGTAAGCAGCCTGCTTCTGCTGTGAGGTCTGTACTCCTCTTTCTCAGCAACCAGGTACCTTCTGGCAAGTGCCGCACGCATTTCACTAGCCTCACCATGTCAACGATAAGGGATAGACCCCCAAGGCAAACTAGTTTAGCTCCAAAGGGGAATTCATTGATTCAAGGATCTGAGAAGGAAGGACAGGAATGCAGCAGGGCTGGAGGAGAGCCTGGAAGGAGAGATCTGGTTGCCACCTGGACTCCACCCGCAGCTCTGGTCCTATCTGGAGGCATCAGCTTGATGGTCTCTCCTTAGTGGCTAATATTACCATATGCCAGGAAATGGAGCTTCTGAGCGCCCAAGTTTTGCACCTTGGTGGGGTGTGTTGGGGGGGTGGGGGTGTTTGTGTGTGTTTGTGCACAGCGACAGGAATATTTCCATCAATTCCTATGTGTGAACTTGGAGCACAACAACCAAGAACCCCTGGGGTCACAAATGGCTAAGAGGACCCAGCACATGTGGGCATGTCTCCTCTCAGTGTCCCCCAGGAGGACTGATGAGATCTCTGCTTGGATTCGGGGGACAGATTTCCTGACTGCTTGGGTACTAAGGTCTCTGCAAGAAATGGGCTTATCGGTGGTGTATGGACACTGGTGATGTCGCTTACATTCTCAGATTCCTCTGCCAAGTTTTGCTGATACCTGGGGAAGGAAGAACTAGTTGTGTTTAACTGCTGTTCTCGGTGAGTGTCGACATACCTTAGTGCTTTTGACCCAGAGGTCAACACTAAGATCACGGCAGTGGGTCTCCAGTCCCAAGATCCGACTTTCTATACCTAAGCAAATTAGCCAGAGCTGGAGTGAGACGTGTGGGGGGGTCGTTTCCAGGAAGATGAACTTGCCAGGCGGAGAGGTCCAGAGGCTTCTGGACGCTGAGTCTCCTGGACCCCCGGCACTGCCCACTTCAGCTGGGGAAGTCCCACTTCTCATCCCCCCACCTCCGAGGGCGCGCACGTGAAGCCTGCCGTCAGGAGAGCTCAGGCTAGCTTCCTTTCGTGCTGTTGTGATAAGCTGTCATTACATGATTGCCCTGGCCTGCCACCGAACAAGCCAGAAGTCGTCCCCGTCGCGCCCGTCCACCCAGGCTCCTCCAGGCCAACAAACACGCTCCGACTTCCGCGCCCGGGCGCGCTCCTCCCCTTCCTGCCTTCGCCCGCCCGGTTCCTCAGCGGATGGTCCCCTCATGGGGACTCACTCATCTTCGCTCCTGTCCCAAGGGTTCTTTACCTTTGACACCTTTCCTTCTGGCACTTGCCCTGTTTTTGGTAGATGGAATCTGATGTTCCGTTTTGTCAAGCCGCATGGACCCTTTGAATTTCTCTAGGGGTCTTTTGTGAAGACCCTGTTGCCCAGGTGCCTTGTGATACACACACACACACACACACACACACCACAGCCACTAGACTTGCTCAGTTTCCCTTCTGTCTCTCTCCCTCTTTCTCTTTAGGGATCTAAACCAAGCAAGGCCATCCTTGTTCTGGTGGGGCAGATGGGCTCCAGGCGGTGCCTGTGGCTTTTCCAGAACATCCCTGGCATCCCTTCACCTTTCTGAGCATCCTCTGGGACATCCCCCATTCCTGCCTGAAACCTCTCTGGCAGGCTCTGCCCTTGGGCATCCATGATGTGGGCTCCTGCCTGCCCTCCGGACACGTGCTACAGCCCCGTGTTTCATTTCCCTTCTCACTCGGCACCCACCTCTGCTGTGGCCGGCCCACGGGTTGTTTATACCAATGCCAACTTCCCTCCACCTCGTTACCCCGGCTGTTTTTTTTTTTAAAGTCAAATCACAGTTGTTGGCACTACGCTTGAAACACTGTTCTGAACTGCATGGCTGGATTCAGAGTTTCCTCTTTTCGGTTGCATTTTAAAAATCACAAAGTATGATTCTATGTCATTATTAAAATAATACCTAGTTGCAATCAAAATATACCAATTAAAATAGTAACATTTTGTTGTATGATATGCCCTTCCTGTTGTTTAAAAGTTGTTTTTTTTTTTAAGATCTTATTTGTCAGAGAGAGAGAGAGAGAGAGAGCACAAGCAGGGGGAGTAGCAGGGAGTGGGAGAAGGAGGCTCCCAGCCAAGCAGGGAGCCCAATGCAGGACTCGATTCCAGGACCCTGCGATCACAACCTGAGCAGAAAACAAATGTTTAACAGCTGAGCCACCCAGGCATCCTGAAAGATATAGTTCTTAAAAAATACTTGTAGTTATATCACACATACAGTATAGATTTTCCATTTTCATTCAGTATGACAACTGACTCATCAACTATTCATTAAGCATTTTTATGGGTGAAGGGTTGTACCAGGCTCCTAGGACGCAAGGCTCCTCACCACCCTGGCCCCCAATGTCCGAAGTAATGGCACAGTTATGACACTGCAGCCAGCATGTGCTGTGGCCCCCAGACTGGTCTTAAAGGAGGTGGTCAGGGAAGGCTTTCCTGAGTGAGGTGAGGCCCAAGCCAGAATCCGAAGAATTAGGAGGAGTTGCCTGACCAATAGGAAGGACTGTTCTAAGCAAAAAGAATAGCATGCATGTGTGCAACACAGAAGGAAGTGGACAGGAGGAGTTCTGAAGATTGATTAGAGAGATAACCGACCATGTAAACTAGGTTACTGAGTTTGAATTTTATCCTACGATCAATGAAGACTTCCTTTTCAACAGAATCAGATTTGCTGATCACACACCTCTAGCTAAAATAACGGAGCATTGATCAACTTCTTGGTACAATTATTAACTCTTCATCATACATATTTCTTTTTTTAAAGATTTTATTTATTAATTTGACAGAGAGAGTAAGAGAGCACAAGCAAGCGGAGCTGCAGAGGGAGAAGGAGAAGCAGGCTCCCTGTTGAGCAGGGAGCCCGATGAGGAGATCCATCCCAGGACTCTGGGATCATGACCTGAGCTGAAGGCAGACGCTTAACGACTGAGCCACCCAGGCACCCCCATAATACTATTTCTACCGATAATACAAGTGAATGTACCATAATTTACTTAATCGTTTCTCCACTGTTACTCATATTTTACAATGTTAAAGTTGCAATAAGCATATTCTCTTTGACTCTTCCCTGTGCAAACTAATTCCAAACTAATTGAGATCCACTTTTGGATGTCAATTAAATAACCTCTTCTATGTAATTAACTCTATCTTTTCTTTGTTCCAATTTCAGTTCATATTTTATGCCTCCAATGCAACCCCTCACTGGTCTACACATTTAGCATGGCCTATTAGGTTAGCAGCTAGATAGGGAGTCCCACTGAGACATGACCATTGATGCCAACCTACCCACAGTCACTACCAAACTTCCCCTAGTGTACTCTCAGTGCATTTCACATCAAACAGAAAGCCCCAGGGACCACACTGCATATGTTTGTTGTTGTTGTTGTTTTAGAGATTTTATTTATTCTTTTGAGAGAGAAAGAGAATGCAAGCAGGGGGAGAGGCAGAGGCAGAAGAAGAGGCAGAAGCACACTTCCCTTCCAAGCAGAGACCTGGACATGGGGTTTGATCCCAGGACTCAGATCATGACCTGAGCCAAAGGCAGACACTTAACCAACTGAGCCACCCAGGTGCCCCTGCATGTGTTTTTGTAGAGAGTTGGGAGTTGGAGTAGGGAGAAAGCACAGTGATAAGTTGCCAGCGTACACACTGACTGAAAATCAGTGAGAAAACTCACACCAACCCTTTTCACACACTTCCTCTTTTTTTTTTTTTTTGGACCTTTTTTTAGTTATCCCAGTTTAGTTCTTAATTACCATCGATGAGCGTAGAAGGGAAAGGAAGTAAATATCACCCTTCTTGAGTAGCTGGGCTATTTCAGGCCAAACGTGAGGGACCGACAATCGAAGCTTTGAACTAAAACTTTTATTAAGCCTCACACCAGTGTTGCAAATTACTAAACCTCGTTTCTCCAGTTTGGGTGTAGGGAACCTAAACGTGTTGTCTAGATCTATTCACCTATGGTGATATCCCTCCCATGTGATTTCCTACTCATGCAAACTTTTTTTTTTAATTTTGCCCTCTTTCTTGACCACTCAGCTTCCTCTCAGGTCAAATTTTATTCATTAAGGAAACACTTGGTTTTTATGGTTCTTAATTTTTTGCTAACTAGGCTGTGTAAACCAAGGTATTTAAAGCCCTGCCAAAGTTTATAAAACTTCTGGAACCCCTTCACTAATAAACTGCTCATCCTTGGTGCCTTTTGAGTGTATTTTCAAATCCCTTCCAAGTCCTATTAAGATTCTACATGCTCCTTGTTGCAGAACGAAGACTGCCAGAAAGAAGAGTCCTTCATTCGCTTACTCGTTCACTCATTTGTTCAAGAAATGTTCTCTTCTACCACGATCTGGCTTCAGTGAAACAGGATCCAAGTCCCAGCCCTAGTTTAAAAATTCAATCAAGGGGTTGAGAAGTTAGAGGGTCTGGGTGGCTCAGTAAGTGAAACATCCCACTCGTGATTTTAGCTCTGGTTATGATCTCAGGGCCATGAGGTCAGGCCCTGTATTAGGCTCTGTGCTCAGCATGGAGTCTGCTTAGGGATTCTCTCTCTCCATCTCCTTCTGCCCCTCCCCTCGCTCATGCTTTCTCACTCTCATTCTCTAAAATAAATATATAAAAGCTTAAAAAAAAAGGTAAGAAGTTATTCTCTGCTCTGAATCCCTTAGCAAAAAGGACCCCTTTGTACAACTTTCAAAGATGACTTTAACACAGTGGCAGACCTCACATAGCCCTGCATCAGATCACTATTTAATACTCACCTCCTCCCTATAGGACAAAATCGTTTTCAGTTATAAAAAAATAAAATGAAGTAAATTAGAGTTGTGACCAGAAGAGAAGCCCAGATAATGAAAATAGTTTCTTACTGAACTTCAACTATATAACCATGCCAGTAAAAATAAATAAATAAAAAGAGATACTACATTTAAAAGATAAAGGGCTAGTATCCAACATCTATAAAGAACTTACAAACGCAACACTCAAAAAAAAAAAAAAATCCGGTCAAGAAATCGGCAGAACACATGACACTTCTATAAAGAAGACGTACAAATGGCCAATAGACACGTGGAAAAATGCTCACTGTCACTCAGCATCAGGGAAATACAAATCAAAGCCACCATGATATATCACCTCACACCAGTCAGAATGGCTAAAATTCACAACTCGGGAAACAGATGTTGGTGAGGATGGGGAGAAAGGGGAAGCTTCTTACATTGTAGGTGGGAACACAAGCTGGTGCAGCCACTCTGGAAAACAATATGGAGTTTCCTCAAAAAAGTTAAAAATAGAGCTACCTTAGGACCCAGCAATTGCACCAGTGGGTATTTACCCAAGGGATACAAACATAGTGATTCGAAGGGGCACCTGAGCGACAATGTCCACAACAGCCAAACTAATGGAAACAGCCCAGACATCCATCCACAGATGAATGGATAAAGATGTGCTACAGCGGGAGGAACAAGATGGTGGCAGAGGAGGAGACCTAAATATCGTCAGGTCCCAGGAGTTCAGCTAGAGGGCTATCAAACATTCTGAACACCTACACACTCAACAGGAGAATGAAGAGAAGAAGAGCAGCAATTCTAAGAACGGAAAAGCGACCACTTTCCGGAAGATAGGACGAGCGGAGAGGTAAATCTGGGGTGACAAGAAGAGAGATCGCAGGGGGAGGGGCGAGCAGTGGCGCCGCCGGAGCACAAAATCCGAACTTTTAGAAGTCTGCCCCGTGGAAGGACGTCGCTTCAGAGGCTAAGCAGGGGGTGAAGTCCCCATGGAGACAGTGTGGCCTCATGTCCTGTGGGGGTCACAGAAAGACCAGGGGGTGTCTGAGTGTGGCTGAGCTCCCAGGTATCAAGCCGGCAGCAGAGACGGAGCTGAGGAGGGGCTCTCAGCCCGGGCTTACCTTAAACTGTGATCCGAGATGCTGTCCAGTCGGCTCTTCAAGCAGGGACCCCACAAGCGGTAGATCCGGGGAGACGCACCTTCCTTCCTCTTCCAGGAGGACAGCATGAGCATGCGGCAGGAATTAGCTGGGTTTGGAGACTCCATATGGAACCATGTACCAGAGACAAAAATGCTGGGGGAGCTCGAAGTGTGCCCGGAGACCACGGAGAAAGGAGGGACTGACGGCTTTTATCCGAGGGCCCACCGAGGAGTGGAGCCCGAGTTCGCAGCTCCTCCGGCCAAAGACTGGGTGGCCGCCATCTTTTTTCCCATCCTCCAAAGCTCTACGGAAAGCGCTCAGGGAACAAAAGCTCTGAGACCAAAACCGCAGATTGCTTAGCCTGGCCCCTGGCAAGGGCAGGTCAATTCCACCTCAGGCAGACATTTGAGAATAACGGCAACAGGCCCCAGAAGATCAGCAAGACCGTCCAGCCAAGACCAAGTCTACCGGTCAATGAGAACTGCAGAATGCCACAGATGGGGAAAGCAACCCACAGAATTCATGGCTTTTTTTTTTTTTTTTAGTCTTTCAAAGTTAACTTTTTAATTTTTTTCTTATTCTGCTTTTTAAATTTTTCCTCTTTCTTATTTTAACATTTTTTAACTATTTTATCTTGTCAATACTTTTTTAAAAATCTTTTTGAGGTTCCTCACAAAGTTGAAAACAGAGCTACTGTACGACCCAACAATCTCACTACTGGATATTTGCCCTAAAGATAAAATGTAGTGATCCAAAGGGGCACGTGCACCTGAATGTTTATAGCAGCAATGTCCACAATACCCAATCTATGGAAAGAACCTAGATGTCCATCAACAGATGAATAGATAAAGAAGATATGGTATATATATACAAAGGAATCCTATCCAGCCAGCCATCAAAAAAAAAAAGAAATCTTGCCATTTACAACAACGTGGATGGAACTAGAGAGTATTACGCTAAGCAAAATAAGTCAATCAGAGAAAGACAATTACATGATCTCTCTGATATGAGGAATTGGGGAGGCAGGGCAGGGAATTGTGGGGGCTGGGGAGGAAAAAAATGAAACAAGATGGAAGGAGACAAACCATAAGGGACTCTTAATCTCATGAAACAAACTGAGGGTTGCTGGGGGTAGCAGGGAGGGATAGGGTGGCTGGGTTATGGACATTGGCGAAGGTATGTGCTCTGGTGAGTGCTGTGAAATGTATAAGCCTGATGATTCACAGACCTGTACCCCTGGGGCAAATAATACATTATATGTTTATATATATATATATATTTATTTTTTTTAATGATGTGGTATATATCTATAATGGAATACTACTAGACCATTAAAAAGAATGAAATCTTGCCATATGCAACAATGGGGATGGCACTGCAGGATATTATGTTAATGAAAATAAGTCAGTCAGAGAAAGACAATTACCATATGATTTCACTCATGTGACATGTAAGAAACAAAACAGATAAACATAAGGGAAGGGAAGGAAAAATAAAATAAGATGAAAATTGAGAGAGAAGTAACCATAAGAGACCCTGAACTCGAGGAAACAAAGTGAGGGTTGCTGGAGGAGAGGTGGGTGGGAAGATGGAGTAACTGGGTGATGGACAATAAGGAGGGCACTTGCTGGTGTTATATGCAGCTGATGAATCACTAAATTCTACCTCTGAAACTACTTTTTTATAAAAAAACAAAAATTAAAAAATAAGTAACTGTAAAAGATTAATGTTTTTAATTGCATGAATATGTTTTTGAAAGAGGAAAAAAAATATTTTTTTTTCTGATGCAGTAAAGAATAATAAATTCTAGTTTCCGGTTTCCAGCTGTGACTCATGCAAATTGGCTGATGGCAGACGGATCTTTGATTGCTCTTCTTTGTATAGGCATGTGACATGCACTCTGTGGCGTGGCCAGATTGGTACATCTCTCTTCATTCATAGTTTATTAAAGAGCAACATTTATGAATTTTAATTACAAAGCTTTTCTTCTACAGGAGACAACAGATAGACACATGGTTACAAAAAGAATGTGGTTTAACAGAGATTCATATAAATGGCATTTCACAATAAGTTTCAAAAATAGGAATGTTGTCAATGTTTTCTTTTCTTGGGGGTTGATCCCAGGGGCTTTCAGAAGTCTGAAAAAAATTTTTAAAAATTTCCATTATCTTGTAAATACCTTCTCCAGAAAAATTCACTGTCAAGTTTGATCTGCGTTTGCAGAAAACTTCCACAGTTTTCCTTCTTCTGCAAAAATCAGAGTATGAATACCAACATTGTTTGACCTATTCCTTTTTTTTTTTTTTAATTTTTAAAAAAGATTTTCTTTATTTATTTGACACAGTGAGAGAGAGCACAGAAATAGGGGAAGTAGCCGGCAGAAGGAGAGGGAGAAGCAGACGCTCCCCACCCCCACCGCTGAGCAGGGAGCTCAACACAAGGCTCCATCCATCCCAGGACCTCCGGATCATGACCTGAGCCGAAGGCAGATGCTTAACTTACTGAGCCACCCAGGCACCCCTGACCTATTCCCTTAGTGTCTAGTTCTTGGGGAAAACAACTGGGGCATTCAAACATCGCCCTTTGGGTTTCTTCTGGCAATGGATGGCCAGCATCCTTTGTCATTTCTCCATATTCATCTTCAAAATTTAATTCTATTTTCTTTTTTTTTTAAGATTTAATTTATTTATTTGGCAGACAGCGAAAGAGAGATCACAAACTGGCAGAGAGGCAGGCAGAGAGAGAGGGGGAAGCAGGCTCTCCACTAAGCAGACAGCCAGATTCAGGGCTCAATCCCAGGACCCTGAGATCATGGCCTGAGCCGGAGGCAGAGGCTTAACCCACAGAGCCACGCAGGCGCCCCATAATTCTATTTTCTATGTCAGTGGCCCTTGTTCAATAATCTGTGGCTGCAGAGTTAAAGGCTTTCTTCATGAAATCTAAGCTGATCCTTCCAACTTCAGAATTGGGATTACTTTTTCATAATAAGTCTTATGTGACATTAAAAACTTAACTCTTGAAACAAATACCCGTGGCTGAGTTCTCCGTGGGGGTAACTTTATAACTAGTTCCGCAAAGGAGCTACCACAAACTGTTTAGTGAAAGATTAGTAATGGTTCCACTCTTGGGGGACATTTAGAGTAGTAAAATTCATAGAGACAGAAAGCAGAATGGTGGTCACCAGGGGCTGGGGGGAGGGGCAATGGGAAGTTTGTTCAATGTTACTGTTTAATGGGGACAGAGTTTCAGTTTTGCAAGATGATAAAAGTCCTGTGGATGGATGGGGGTAAAGGTCACACAACCTTGAAATGCTTAATGCCACTGAACTATACTCTTGAAAGTGGTTAAAATGGTAAATTTTTATTTAATGTGGTATATTTTATCACAGTTTTTTAAAAAATTACTGGTTTTTTTTAAAAAGGGATAGGTGATTAAAATGTGCTAACTTTAAGCATGTATGTATTGTTAAAAGTCAACAGTAACCACAGCAATTGTTTGGAATTTAGAACCACGAAATAGTTCTTTCAGGAAGAAGTATTTTATCACTGACCAGGTATAGTAATAATCAAAAGCACATGGACTTCTAGTTGATTTCACGATTGTGAATTCCCCATAGACAACGCACCTTGTCCCCTGTGCTCCGGAAGACAGCTCCCACTGCCCCAGACGTGGTGCCCCAGGGCTCGGTCCTTTCATTGATGACAATCTTTGTTGCACATGTAGAGATGAGGGGATGATTAAGTAGTGAGTTTCCCAATCTCCACAGCTGATCATTACCTCAGTCCCCACGCCTGCCCTAGAGAACCACCCATCTCCCCTTCCTCTCTGGATCAGGCACCATGCCATTTACAGTCCCCCAGACTTAAACATTTATGTTCCAGGGCTCATTCCTTTCCTTCGCCTCCACACCCAGCAACACGCAACTCCTATCCATTTTCCCTTTGAAGCGCGTCTTGTGATTACATCCCCTACCAGATTCAGATCCAGACTTGCACCAGTCGCTTCTGTATTTACTTAACCATTTCCCAGCTAGACACCCTGGATCCAAGTGCCCTTTCTTTTAAAATGGATTTATTGTTTCTGCCTCAGCTGACTTTACCGAGCGCTGCTTTCATCTCAAAAGCTTCAATAGCAACGTCTTACCGGCCACACCAAGCGGAAACGGACCTGCCTGTTTTCAATGCCCTTCAAAGGATGATCCCACCCGTTTACCAGTATTTCTCATAATCCTTCAACTTCTTTTGGGTCAGGATGACCCCATTGGTGCCCCACAAACTTGCCTTGTCATTCCTGCCCTGGGCATTTGTTCACTCTGCCTTCCTTGCTGTGGCAAGATTCCCTGTACCCAGCCATATCCTACTCATGCTATAAAGCCCCCCTCCAACCCCCGTCCCCTGGCTATAACCTTGAGCAAGCTACATCTCTCATCTAATTGCAAAAAAAAAAAAAAAAAAAAAAAAGGCAGGAGTGAGAAAGATCTAAAATAAGTGCTCTGAGAGCCTGTGCCAGAGATCTTCCAAATGCCTTTCCAGATCAGAACTTTTCATTCTCCATCAGCTGTCAGCCCTGGGGGCAGTCACCCCCAAGGTTACCTCAGTAGAAGGTACTCTCTGGTTTCTGATGGAAGCTGATACCTTCCGAGTCTTTGTGCTATCGTTCTGGGGTTGGCCGTGTCCATTGACCAAAGGTCACTTGACTGTCTTCCTGAGTTCAGCAACTGCTCTCTGACCCAATTCCCTCCAGCCTGGCATTGGTAACAGTTCGGCTGCCACAAGCCCAGAGCTATCCAGTTTCCCTCACCATGCTTCCCCTACATTGCCATCCCTGGAATAGTGTCACTGTGACTATAACTTCCTCAGATTACCTTATCTCTTGAACAGAATACTCTAGAATACCCCATCTTGAATGTTCCATCTCTCTTCTCTTGGAACTCTATCAGATGCAATTTACACACCTCCTCAGATGCGCTTGACCTCGCTTGTCCCCAGTGCCCTTGATTTGCTCACTCATGAAGACTCCCCCCGCCCCATTGCCATTGCCAAGGCTGCCAGCACTGACCATCTCCAAGTGCCAACATGGCCTCCATGGCTCCTGCTCCAGTGGGAGCCATAGCTGTTTTGATGCCCAGGCCTGACCGGACCCAGGCAGCTCCAGCCCCTCCCCCTACTTATGGATTTAGATGAAGCAATAAACTGCGGCCCGTGGAAAATGGCGACTGCCCCAAGGTGTCTGGGGACACAACCCAGATTGTAGGGAAGCTAACATTCCTGCAGAAACTCAACCAATGAGACAGGAAATAGGAGGGCGAGAGAATGAGTCTCTTTCCCTTCATCTCTTCAGGGGGCTGTTCTGGGACACGGTGTGCTGTACGGCCCCTCAAAGATATTCCATGTGACGAAGCAACCAGCTGTGGCTTTTCCTAACGCTGTGGCCTGTTCAGTAATATCACTATTTATTCGCTTCCTGTCATTTCCTGACTCACTTCCTGCTTCCTCCTCTTCCCTCCTCCCTCCCTCCCTCTCACAGCTCTAGGATATACTCGCTATAAAACATCAGCACCTAGACCCAGCCTCATGCTCTTTTCTCTGGGGAGCCCAGTGTAAGGAAGACTGTAACTGAAGCAGACCCCTCCCCGCTCTCCTTAAAGCTTTTCCGCCTTCAACTTTACACTCTCCGTGTGTGCACTCAACACTGTACTGTGCAATTACGTTCTTGATTACATGGCGGGACCTGGTGGCTTTGTTTATGGATTTTGTTCTAATTGGACAGCCAGACTAAATATTTTAGGAACTACGACCACATTCTATACAGTTCTGTTTGTACTGGAGGAGAGAAGGCGTCCCTGTAACAAATACTACTACAATAGGGGCGCCTGGGTGGCTCAGTGGGTTCAGCCTCTGCCTTCAGCTCGGGTCATGGTCTCAGGGTCCTGGGATTGAGCCCCGCATTGGGCTCTCTGCTCGGCGGGGAGCCTGCTTCCCCCTCTCTCTCTGCCTGCCTCTCTGCCTACTTGTGATCTCTCTCTCTCTCTGTCAATTAAATAAATGAATAATATATTTTTAAAAAAACGAATATTACAATAATTCAAGCAATGATTTCTAGAGGTAGACATAAGGTAGGTATCATAGGATTTGGAGTCTCACTGTAATGAGGTTTGGTACGTGATCCCTTACCCTCTCCCCTCCAATGACATGGGAAACAGCTGAGTTTAGCGAGAAGGGTGTGAACTTTGGAATCAGATGAACCTGGGTTCAAATCTCAGGTCTGCCATGTGCTAGGAATATACCCTCACAAAACAGCCTCCCGGAGTCTCCGTTCCCTGGTTTACTAATACACATAAATGGGGCTACTGAGATGTTAGCCGTAGTGCCTGCACTTGGTAAATGCCAGTCTCGTTTCTTCTGAGGTTTTTCCATTGTTGGACAGAACAATGGATCAGTGACAGGTTGACCACTTCTAACAGGACAGATTTGTAAATCCTGTATGCAGACTTCCCCTACCCAGGCTGGGGCTCTGGCTTTCAGTAGGCAAATAAGACCCACTCTGACCTCTGCATTCTTAGCCTCAGCCATTGAGTTACATAACCAAAGACACTAGCACTCCCCACCATACCTGCCAACTCTAAGGTTCAGGTTAGTTCGGACAAGTTTTGCTTGTAGGACCTTTGACATCTCTTTGCTGAATTCACAAATGATTGATTGAGTCTGGGCTTCTATTGAGTCCAAGCAGAAATAATAATGCTGTGACACTGTGATGTATAAGAAGAAATACATATTTGGTCTTTGTCCCCATATCCCACCGTAAAAACCATGGAATTTATAAAAGCGATAAAGGGGTCTTGATATTCATACCAAACTCTTCTCAGTGGCACCTGAGTTTATGTTAATGAGAGGTCACTGTTGGAAAGCACCTAAGGATGGAAACCAGATGCCAGGAGATCGACCATGTGATTAGAGGGTTGGCAGTTTCAGTCCCACTCCCCTAACCCCCACGAGGGGAGAGGGGCTGAAGGCTGAATCAATCACCAATGGCCTATGATTTAACCAATTGAACTTCTGTAATAAACTCTATGGAAAACCAAAAGGATGGGGTTCAGAGACCTTCCAGGTTGGTGACCAAAGACACAGGAGGTACCACAACGCCAGGCCCCAAACTCCATGAGGATTAAAGCTCCTTTGTTCAGAATCTCACCCTATGGATCTCTTCTCTGGCTGTTGATTCGTATCTTTTAATATCCTTTATAATACGTTGGTAATCTAGTAAATAAAATGTTTCTCTGAGTTTTTTGAGCCTTCTATCAATCAAACCCGAGAAGGAAGTCACGGGGACCTCTGATGTATAACTAGTGAGTCAGAAGCCTGGGTCACAATCCGGATTTGCAAATGGCATCAGAAGTGTGTTTGTGTGGGGGCAGTTTTGTGGGACTGAAACCTTGACCCATGGGAATCGGACGCTGTCTCCAGGAAGGCCATGTCGCAAACCTGTCGGATTGTAGGACACCCAGCAGGTATCTGAGACTTCGTAGTGGTGTGGGGAAACCACCCTCTACAGCAGAAATGGTGACTAGATTCTGGTTAAATGCCAAAACTACAGTGTGATTTACCTGGAAGGAGCCTGATTCCCACGGTGTTAGTTCACTGGAATATGACTACAGCCACAGCTACATCCTCCGATCTTGACACGCAGCTCGCGCTTAGCAACACTTTTGTCATCGTTAACTTTAATGAGCAGCTCTTGGCTTTGTTTTCTACACTAAACACCATTCCTTCTTCTCCCTTTGCCATCACCTTGAATCCACCTGCATGTGTAGGAGAATCTTTTCTCCCCCGTGTCCTTTACCCCAGCACCTGTTCTCATCCCCTTAGATCACATCCCATGACATCAACTGGAGACAGGATCCAGCCTCTTGGTATCAGGAGAGTGGAAACTTGATCTGTCTAGCCAGATAGCTCTTATCAGATCCCCACACCCCAAAGCTTACATGAGTATAAACTGCTGCCTTTCTTTGGCTCCAGGATTCCCTGGGCCCTCCACAGCCAGAAGGCAGCAGTGACTGTCAGCGAGTGATGAGCTCTAGTGTCAAGGTCCTGATGAGGAAGGGAAGGGCTTTGATTCCCATCCCTGCTCTGTGCACAGAGTCAAACCATAGATCCATACACTTGTTGCCATTCCACTTCCTCTCCTATAAAAAAAATTTTTTTTTTTTTTGAGGGAGAGTATGGGCAGAGGAGAGGGAAGGGGGGGGCATGGAGAGAGGCAGGGGAAGGCAGAGAGAAAGAGAAAATCCCAAGCAGTCTCCACACGCCCATGGCAGGACTCGACCTCACGACCCTGAGATCATGCCCTAGACCAAAATGCAGAGTCAGAGGCTTAACGGACTGAGCTGTCCAGGCTGCCCTTAAAACTAAATTTTAAAGATTTTAATGGATGGAAGCAGACTGAGAAGGCGTCTAGTTCCACCCGTCGTCCCCAGAGGAGGAAAGAAAAGAAGGGAGCCAGATTCAAGCCTCTCGCCTTACGGCAGAAGTGGCTGGTCAAAGGCTATGTCTAAGACAGATGCCAGACTTATGTTAAGGAAGACTACTCTTATTAAAATACTTCCTTCCATAATGGGAAATATTCTGTCAAGAGAACAAGACATAAAGCCATGTATAAATCAAGCTGGTAGGTGTACATTTTATTGTTGGTTTACAAAGGAGGGTGTTACATAACCACGCTTCTTTATGCGTAGAATATCTTTGCTAGCAGCCATGGCTTCTGGAGAGCGGACCTGGGGAATTAGGAGGGAACCAGGTGTCAGGCACAAGAGACCAGCCTGAAACGGTAAGTGACAAAGATACTTGCCAAATCTCTTCTGTTTGCTTTTGACTGCTAGCCAGGTGGGAAAAAAAAAAAAAAAAAACCAACCTTTGGGTTTCAGCAAGAAAATCTGAATTCATTACCTCGTTCCTTCTCTTTCTTTCCTATATAACTTAATTAAAATAGAAACAATTGGGCCTTCTTGGCTCGCTGGCCCTGGCAAGGTCCTGCACACAAGTTCACACAGGGAAGCAAGCTCAGGGCACCTCCCTGCAGACGCAGAGCTGTGGGGAGAGGAGCATGTGCTCCCCAGCTGATGTCTCTCTATCCCCAATTCCAATCGGCTCCCCTTGTCCGCTCACCAGAATGAAGGGGATCTGGGCCTGCCAGATAACCCACTTTTTTGTCACCGGCATTTCTTTGTTTGTTTGTTTATTTGGCAGAGAGAGAGAGGGAGATCACAAGTAGGCAGAGAGGCAGAGAGAGAGGGAGAAGCAGGCTCCCCGCCAAGGAGAGAGCCCGATGTGGGGCTCGAGCCCAGGACCCTGGGATCATGACCTGAGCCAAAGGCAGAGGCTTAACCCACTGAGCCACCCAGGTACCCCAATGTCGCCGGCATTTTTGATGCAATAGATGTCTCTGAATTTCCCAGGTACCCAGATCCCTAAACTAACACTGAAAATAAACAAAGCATGGGCTCTGTTCTCAGACGGTATCAGTCCAAGTGGTCGCATCTAACTGATTTTGGAGGGAGACAAAACAGGTTTCCCACATCTAGGTTAACTGTGGGTAACACGGGAGGAGAGTGCAGTCAGTCCTCGTAGAGAGACAAGCCAACCTCCCCCCTGCTGAGGGGCAAGCGTCCTTGAGCAGCAGAGGAGGGACGGGATTGCTGGCTGTCCCAAGCTCTCTCCCTCTTTGCTCTGTCCTGGGCGCCCTCCGGAGGGCCCAACAAAACTCCTGCTGAGGGTGTCTACAGATGAGAACAAAAGTGCTTTGTCCATAGCTTCTTTGCATCTCTCCTCTCTCGGGCTCCAAGTGCGCTTTTGAAACCAAGTTACTGTAATCATGGTTTTCTTGTGCATTTGAGATAAGATCAATATTTAAAAATCTAGCTCGCAGGCAGAAGGTAAAATTGCAAATAAGCGTTTGGCCGAAGAAGTCTTTGTGGAAACAGTGGGGAATACGTCAAAACAAAAAGTCTTCTGACAATTGCAACATGAAAAGCAGACCTTTCAGCGGGGACTGGATACATGAGGGGCTGAGCCCTCTCTTACCTCTGTTCCCCGCAGGGGCCAGCATGGTTCTTTGCACAAAATAGGTCCCAGTAAGGCTCCATTCAGCTCTCCTCTAGAGCTGGTCTGCTCTCCAGTACCTAGGAATTCTCTCCCCTGGGTGCGTTCCTTCCTGGCTGCACCTTGAGGGGTTGGCCCTGGACCCGTGGCATCGGGCAATCTTTACTCCCGATCCCACTGCAGACCTACACACAAAAAAATGCCCCCAGGCCCTTCAGAAAACACTGGTGTTTTGTTCAGGGCAAATGAAGCTCAGAGACAGAGATTCTTTGCCAATCATTTATTGGACACAGGCTCATTATGGGAATTAAAATTCATCATAGTAATATTTCACAAGCCAATAGCCTACAAGGTAATGCCTCTTAATAAACCAATATAGAAATAACATACTCCAAACCAATGACAGATTAATTACACTTTTGTTCCAGGCAAAGGGAAGGTGAGAGAAATAAAATCCAAATTTTGTCCAGGTGGCGCTTCTACAAGTTGGTTCTCAGTGGAGTAGTCAGTCCTTCCAACTAAAAGCTGGTTAGCAGCTGCCAGGTCAGGTCCCTCACTGCTGGGGCCTGGAGCTGGCGGGCGATGGCGCCGTCAATGGAAGGCAAGGTGGGCTGCTCTGAAGTCTACTAGTCCAGCGACTGTCCCACGGTTTGTACCACTGGCTACAAGGACTTTGGCTCGCCAAGGCAGGAATAGATGTCCCCTCTCTTCCCAGGATTGTCAACACTACCGACCGAGAATATCCTGGCCACAGCAGAGGTAGGTGTCTCAAGATCCTTGGAGAGCTCTTAAGATCAGCAAAGAGTAGTCTTATCTGGATGATCCCACTCAAATTGCTGGTAAAACCTCTTGAGGACGCCACTGCCATTACTGTGGTGTCAGTCACGTTAACCATCCTTTCCACGGCAGGAGCTGAGAGTTCGAGACCAAAGTCCCAGTATCTGATTTCAAAACTGTTTCATCAAAACAAGTTCACTCAAAAGGAGTTCAGACCACAAACAACGTTGTCCACAAGGAGCTTTCAAAACATGGATTTGAAATCACAGCAAATCTGTATATGATCCCTGGCTTTCATGTTGACGCACGCTACCAGCGTTTGCTATCAATAAAAGATTGATTGGCTTCAGTCTGTCTGATAAATGGGCACGCACTCATGATGGAGGAACACGGGGGCTGACAGTGATCCACATCGTGGATTTCAAGACCGACTGCAGTGCTTGGCACCATGGCAGACAGCTGGTGGAAACTTCTCTCTGGGGGTATGGACAGGCTGGCTGACCTCAGATGGTAGCTGTCTGTCTAAGCCTGGGCAAATCCCCCATGAGGTCCAGACTGGTAGGCCGTTTTCATGACCCACTTCCGGTTCTTTTATAGACCTCAAGGCAAGCGCAAGGTAGGGAGTAGTAATTAGAAGACATGGCTCCAGCTCGTACCATGGGATGACCAGCAAGCTTACCCATAGAACACCCTACCCAGCAAGGGGCTTAGACACGATTCAGGACTTAAGCTAGAAAGATCTGGTCTGTCCTCCATGAAGCATTCCAATGTCCGAACATAATCAGATGCCTTGGTGCCTGAAGCAGGAATTATCAAGGCGATCGGAAAGAGGTTTCAAGATGTGAACATTCTGTCCCAGCTACACTGAAGCCTGACAGCCGCCCTGGTTGTCTTCTCAGGAAGCAAATGATGGATTCCCTCAGGACCAACTCATGGCCTCCTTCTTCTCAGGAGCTGACTGTGTCTGGGGGCCCATCCCCAGGCTGCAGCTCTTGGCTTCCTAGGCTAACAGCTCTGCAGGTGCCCCGTGCACAGATCCCAGCCCCGAACGTTTTCTCGTTCCCCCACAGTCCCTGGTCATCTTTTGGCAAACATCCCAGATCTTTCCACGAGAGCTCCAATTGATTTAAAAGGCATGCTTTTTCTCCTAGTGGAGTTCTTCAACTAAATGACTCATATTGACTGTTTCAGCTTTTTATGAAAATCATCCAAGGTTGTACACCTTGGCCCAGGGACAGGTTTGGGTGTTGTTGGACCTGATGTGGGATAATATACGAGCAGGCACAGGGCCGTGGGGGCACCTCGGCAAGTGAGGGGCCCTGAGGCTGAAGCTTCATTACGTTGGTGGTGAAGGCACCTCTGCCCTTATTTGGAGAACTGAGTCCCAGCGGGAGCTCAGGGCTCTCTCTGCAGCAAGACCGCCCATCATCCCTGATGGTCTATCACGGGCCAACACACAATATGTGTAAGAAAATGGGGACTAGAGGCAGAGAAGCCTGACTTCCACGACCAGCTCTGTCTCTTTTGTTTTTTTTTTTAATTTGACAGACGGAGATCACAAGTAGGCAGAGAAGCCCACAGAGAGAGAGAGGAAGAAGCAGACTCCCTGCTGAGCCGAGAGCCCGATGCGGGGCTCGATCCCAGAACCCTGGGATCATGACCTGAGCTGCCACCCAGGCACCCCCAGCTCGGTCTTTTCACATGCTCTGTGATCTGAAGCATAAAGTGATCGAACCTCACTGTGCTTCAGTGCCTCCTCTGAAGAAAACCCAGAGGCAACGGCCCATATTTCATGTGTGTGCTGTGAAGATCCCAAGGATGGCGTTAGGTCACACGGTTAACTTGGAGAATGACAGACTCCAACTTTCATCCAACAATTTTCATTACAACTGGTCTACGGGATCGAAATTTACCTTATACAAGGAAAGTTCGTTATATTTATTTTAATTATATTTAATTTTATTATTTTTTAGGGAGAAAGAGTGCACAGCAACCAGGGTGGGGGGGGATCAGAAGGAGAGAGAGAGAATCCTAACCAGGCTACGTGCTACATGCAGAGCTTGACGCAGGGGCTCCCATTTTAACAACCCCAGAGATCAGGACCTGGGCTGAGAACAACTGACCTGACCTTTAAGCCACTGAGCCACCCAGGCGTCCCCAAGGCAAGTTAGTTATTAACTTGACAAACAACAGACACAGAAGAGGCAAGCATATATTCAAAGATAGTATAAATGTATAAAAACAAGATGTAAAACAGAACCACACTTAGCCTGAACCAGTAGCTGACAATTCTCTGTTCCCCTGCATTGAAGGGACACAGCATAATCTGAATGACAATGGCTAATGCCTCAGCAATAGAAGGGCTTATAAACAATTTGTAAACCTCTCAGGTGTTCTTTTTTTTTTTTTATGATTTTATTTATTTGACAGACAGAAATAGGCAGAGAAGTAGGCAGAGAGAGAGGAAGGGAAGCAGGCTCCCCACTGAGCAGAAAGCCCAATGCAGGGCTCAATCCCAGGACCCTGAGATCATGACCTGAGCTGAAGGCAGAGGCTTAACCCACTGAATGTTCTATGCTTCCTCATGATACACATTCTCCTCCAACCTATATCCCAACCTTCATAACCCACCCCCGGTCCCAGTCGAGAATCACACTCATTCCAAGAATGAAGGCAAAATATGGAGTTTATTCAGTTGGTCTGACCAATTACATTGGATGTAAGTGTTGGTTTCATTGGCCTAATGTAAAAACATACTTTAAGTGGGCATATTCACAACGTTAAAAATATAGGTATAGGTAAGAAAGATTCATGGAGGCATTTGATATAAAACATACACAGTATGCTATTTCAATACACAAATGCTTGGAAGGAAGTAGAGTCAGAAGAGTTACAAAAGTAGCATCATTGAGAATTTAGAAATGTTTCCATTTTTCTTACAGGTCACATTCTCATCCTTCGGGATGTACAGAAATTATGTGATTTACACAGTTTTATCCACATTCAAAACATCATGTTTTAAATGGTTTAAGCATAGCATATACAGTACAAAATGTTTCCATAGGAACATAACAGAACCTGTCACTAGTGGCCCACAGTCAGACGGCCCCTAAATGAACAGCCATTTTTAAGACACGAGTCCAGCTTATTGCTTTAATATTCAAGTTGTTCTACTCACCCAAAATATAAGGACTTTAATTTACACTAGAATCTACCTACAAAGGCTCAAGGCATTATCATATAATATACACCAATATACACAAAACAACTATTCTGAGTTAAATGAAGTTCCCAGACTTAAATCAGAACCAAGAACAGTAATTTCAGGCTAGGACATTATCCTCATGATCTGTAATCTTGACATTTTCTGAGCAAAGTGCACAGTGAATGGAATCAGCCACCAGAAATGATCCTTCTACGAACTCGCAACTTCCTTTGAGTTGGTCACACCACCTGAGACATGAGAACCTTTAGACCTGGGGGGCTACCAAGGCAGCTTCCCGAATCAAACCCAGGGGAGCCACGTGGAGTCACATTCATGGATAACAGGAGCCCACGTTGCCCGCTGACGGATGGCAAGATTCAATATACAGAGCCCGGGTTCGAGTCCATATAACCAGCTTCCAGGAGCCCAATGCTGAGTCTTAATTACTCGGAGCAAATGACGCCATCGATCAGCCATATTCTAGGGTTGGTGGACCCCGTACAAGGTTGAAATAGCCAGCCAGGGCCCCCAGATCTATGTAAAGAGAACGCTGCCTCCTCAGCATCTCTGATTCTTCAGTACTTCCTGTGCATGAAGAATCTGGAAAGGGAAACATTGAAAAAAAAAAAAACAATGAACGGCCAGGTAACATGCTCAATAAACACCTGTTTCTTCTGGGGGAAAAAACAACAACAAACCTTGGCCCTAATCAAACAGGCTTTCAAGCTATAATTTTTTTTTAAGATTTTATTTATTTGGCAGAGAGAGAGATCACAAGTAGGCAGAGAGGCAGGCAAAGAGAGTGGGGGAAGTAGAGAGAGAAGCCGAGCAGAGAGCCTGCTGTGGGGCTTGATCTCAGGACCCGGAGATCATGACCTGAGCTGAAGGCAGCCGCTTAACCCACTGAGCCACGCAGGCGCCCCTCAAGCTATGGTTTTATTAAAAACCTGCAGACTTAAGAGTTACAGACTGTGGGCTAGTTTATGTAATCTGACGTAGACGAAAGGGTTCAAAAAAGGTCAATGATGACAAGAAATTAGCTAGAAATTCTGGTGTATTTTCCAACACCCCAGATGGTTCTCTTCAAATACAGAAAGGTCAGACAAGAAGAGGATGAAATGCAAATAAACATTCCAGGCTTGACATCTGGGTTTGGACCTAAATGGATTAAGAATGCCACAGATTTTAGTAATAAAAATAGAAACCCTCCCCCTGCATATTCAATGTTCCTGGAATGTGCACTGACTTTCCTATGTGGGAAAGATTCATAGCTGGCAAGGAGACTTGAAGCAGAGGAAGACAAAAATGCAAGTTGACTTCAAACTCAGTATTTTATCTGCAGAGCAGCACCCTGGTGTCTCCAACCAAGGACTGGAGTGGCTTACCGTAATTGAATGAAACGGAACCCTGTTCAGAACCGACAAGCAGGACTGCCAGGCCTGATTTGTTTTTAAAGGCAAAAGATACTCCCTGGTGCAAAAAGCAAGTAAGAGGCAATTTTTAAGAACTATTGTTACCTACGTTTGCCCTGAAACATGTTGTGATTTGCTGGCCAATTAGTCGATCTTTTTTTTTTTTTTTTTTAATGCTTTTGCTAAAGTTCTTGCTGAAGTTTTTCCGATAACGTATGGCACTCAAGAATGCCTTCGTGAAAGAGGTCAGAAGGATGAGGTAGTTGGAAAAAGAAGGGAAGCAAGGGGCACTGCCCACAGCAGGTGTCCATACCCGCTATGTTCTCCGGAAGCTCCAGCTCCTTTCTACTCAGCAGCCTCTTCCGCTCAAAGAGGGCAGAGTCCAGACTCTGACAGCGTGGCTGATCCTCTCTGGGGGGGTTCAGGGCATCATGTTTGAGCAAGTCGGCTGCACTCGGGCGGTGATTGGGGTTCCTCTCCAAGGCAGCCTCTATCAGCAACCTCATGCCAGGACTGCAGTCGTCTGCGATATCTTCCAACGGAGGCGCCTGTTTGTGGATCTAGCAACACACCAGCTCTCTTAGCACCAACCGTATGGAAATACACCCTCACCAGTTCAAGCGTTCTAGTGAACAAGATCTGGAAAGTCATTTGTTTCCCATTACACACCCTGCAGTGGAAATGGTCATACCCGCCCACAAGTCTCCCTTTGATTTTATAAGCACCCCGAGCGAAACCCATCCTTTGGGTTAATGATGTTCAAGGGTCAGGGCACTGTAATGGGGGGGGATCCGCCCTTTGACCTCTCGATGGTAAAACGGAAACTGCACATTTCATTATGTCTAGTCTGGCTTGGGGATCCAAAATCTCGTATCTCCTCTCCAGAAGTGTTCAAAGAACGTTATCTTCTCTGGCTCAGAGATTGATGCCACTCACCTTCTCCTAAGTGGCATCTTATGAGTCATGAATAACAGAAGAGCATAGAATCTTTGCCCCGTGCATGTTTCAGCCAATTCCGGCTGCAACAGCAATGCCTTCCTTGCAGGAATGGGACCTGCCTCCCCGTGGGGAGAACTTTTTTTTTTTTTTTTTAATGATTTTATTTATTTGACAGAGATCACAAGTAGAGAGAGAGAGAGGAAGGAGCAGGTTCCCTGCCTAGCAGACAGCCTGATGCGGGATTTGATCCCAGGACCCTGAGATCATGTCCCAAGCTGAAGGCAGAGGCTTTACCCACTGAGCCACCCAGGCAGCCCCATGGGGAGAACTTTTAGCTCCACCCCACAAGTCACGAGTTCACACCATCCCACTCGGGTGTGTTACAAAAGGGGCAGCAGCCCTCCTGAGCAGAGGGAGCTCCCCCGTACCCTCGGCGCTGGCTGACCCCCACTTACGATGTACAGGTAGGAGGGATAGGCTGAGCGAGGGTAGCGCTTCACCCAAGGCGGGGTGCCCGTCTGCATGTGGATGAGTGTGGCTCCCAGGCTATAGATGTCCGCTTTGGTTGAATGACCTCTGCACAGGATCACCTCTGGGCTCATGTAAATCTAAAAAAGAAGCAGAAACCGTCAGTCTGACTCTCCCCTGTCTGTCTGGGTGTCCATTTCCCTCACCCAGTTCTGGAAGCGGGCACACCCGCCTTTACCGTATTTACAGGATGTTTCAGCCCCTCAGGAGACCATGTCCCTGCTGTTCTCCCGGAAGCTAGGGAAAGGGACACAGACACCCTTGGGGGAGGTGGGAGGCATTTTCGCCCGAGGCGTCCCTGCAGCCTCATGAAGAACACCGCTCTTCTACATTCTGGACACAGAGACAGCCCCAGCGGCCGAGAGCCTGCCGCCGAGAACCCACCTGGGAACCCCCGACGTGTGCATCAAGGTTCTGGAAGGCACTAACCGAGGCTTAACTTCCTTATTAAAACATCAGTTCTAGGTGCCTGGGTGGCTCAGTCGGTTAAGCGTCGGCCTTCAGCTCAGGTCATGATCCCGGGGTTCTGGGATCGAGTCCCACATGGGGCTCCCTGTCTACTGGGGAGCCTGCTTCTCCCTCTGACCCTTCCTCCCACTCATGCCCACATGAGCCCGCGCTCTCTCGCAAAAATAAATTAAAATCTTTTAAAAAATACCAATTCCTTTCGATATTTAAGTGGACACTACAAATACATTGCTTCACTTCAGGTTTGTCATTAAATTGCCAAATCCCTAACTATCTGCAGTGATATAAGGTGGCAGAGATCCCCCGGGGTAGTAACACCGATCACACGGAAGAGAAGCACTTCGAGTGGAATGTTTTAGAAATGGTCCTAATTGGCCGTTTATACAAACTACTTCTTATTTCTACCTCCCACGTGGCCTGGTGGCTAACTATTGAACACATGCCATTTTAACCACGTGTAGGTTCTGTTTGGTTTCATGCTGGAGAAGCAGGGCAAGTTTCAGAAATAGCTTCTCTAGGAAGTCTTTGCTTGTAAACATAAAAAAAAGAAAAAAGTAAACAAATGCCAACCAATGATCCGTATTTATGGCTGGTACAGAGACGTAGAGTAAGTGGTTAAAATCCTAATTATCAATATTTAACATTAAGAAATGTTTATGCTGTCCATCATTTGACTATGGAGAAAGGGATAAGTGTTCCTGGAATATATTTCCGAGTCAATACGTAAAAAAAAAAAAACTGGCTTACAAAAACTGGGAAAATGTCCCAGTTTCCCCATCCTAACCATATTCAACACCATCCCCCAACACCCTTGCTGGCTGGCTTGCTTTCGTTCCCGTGCTCATTCTGTCTGTCTCACCCAACAGGCTCAGCTGAGCCCCTTGTTCTCAAACATGTCCTGAAGTGAACACAGAGCCTTTGGGTCCCAACGGACGTTCTTACTAAATATAATCACAAAGTTAAACAACAAACGCATCGGGAAGGATTAGCTGTCAATAGAGGAAGTTCATCTCCTCCCGGCTTGCTTGCCTTCCTAAGCAAATAATCCGGCAAAGTAGTTACGGTTGGTGTAACCCGCTCTGCACACAGCGTGCTGGAGGATTCTGGGGACCATTCATTTGGGGATGCAGTGTCCTGTGTACCTGGGGACGTGGCTGATTGCCCCCCCACCCCAGGCAGTTCCCCCAGCACACCAGGGCTCGGAACCCTGGCTTCTGCAGGCTCTACACGAGCCAGAGCAGCGGGCATGGTGTTCGAGAACTTTTGGGGTTGGCTGACTACAAGCATGAAAAAGGCCCAGTAGGAACCATGCGAGGCTCTCTGGGACCTGCACAGCCTCGGGCCCAGGCACCAGAGCAGGGGAAACTATACATCCGTCTGGGGGGGGGGGGGTCAAAGCACTTCACCTCTCAACACATTTATTAGAAAGGTGTTGCCTGTGTGCAAACACACATGCATGGATTACATGTTAACTTGTATGAAGGAAGCCCAAACACAGACTCAGAAGAAAATAAGAATTTTTAAAAAAGAACCACGCTATAAAAATAATTCTAGGGGCGCCTGGGTGGCTCAGTCAGTTCAGCATCTGACTTTTGATTTCAGCTCAGGTCATGATCTGAGGGTCTTGAGATTGAGCCCCACATCAGGCTCCACAGTGGGTGGGGAGCCTGCTGAAGATTCCCTCTTTTCCTCTCCCTCTGCCCCTCTACCCCACTCCCTCTGGCTTAAAAAAAAATCTATTCTAATTAGTTATTTACATTCATTATTTATTCTTTCTCTGTATGATATAATTAAAAAATGATACATTAAATATAAACCAGATTAACCCTGTGCTTATATTGTATGGTCACAATCTAATGTTCTGAATATGAATGCCGGGCGAGAAATCACACAGAGGGAACCAGAGTTTGCACTTGGAATCAGATGTCACCTACACCCCTGTAGCGGCCAAGTGATCAAGTTCCAGCGGGAAGTAAATCTCCGTGGTTGACTTTGACTAACAGCATCTCACTGGCTCTTTAAACAGGAAGAGTTAAAACAAACTTGCTGAAAGCATTCAATGGTGCTTTCACAACCTTGCTCATTAGCAAACTTGTACTTGGGAGCACCACAGAGACAGTAAATGCAGGCTGATTCGAAGAGAATTTGTCAATCTTTAACATTCAAGTCAGTTTAGCGCTTTGTAAAAAGCAATTTACATTTGCTGAGAATAACTCAGTCCAAACACTATTTAGGAATAACCACTATGTTATCATCTCATGCTCAAGCACACACTCTCTTTCTGGTAGACAGTCCGAGGGAGGGCATTTCTTGGTCCAGCCGTTGCAAAATGTTCGATTTGATCACACTGCCGGGAAGAGAAAGGTATTTTCTCTCTTTAATACCATAAATAGTTTGTTTCTCAAACCGGCTCCAGGAAAAAGGCTAGAATGTCACATATCTGAACTTCGGATTAATGCCAAAATATGCTGAAACATTTTCCAAAAAAAACATGTCTGAAGCATGAAGTCTTATTGGATTTTGTGCTTCGGTGAAGTAGTCTTAAGATCTGGGGACTAAAACATTCTTTTTAAGAAGTCTACAGTTCTCTCTTCTAGAAATCATTCTGCTCAAAGACAACTATCAAGGGTCCTCCCTCAGGCCTTTTCCAGAATAACTATAGTAATACCAGCAATTTCTTCTGCTTCCCAGGAGAGCTTGAGAGAGTTAAGAAAAAGCTGATATAAACTTAGTTTCCAACGATGATTATTTGTTTGTTTTTCTTCTGAAGTCGGGTTCGGTGCAATATACCTACGAGCTAGACTAAGGGCTTGGTTGAATACGAAGACTGACCAGACAATATTTTTTTTTAATTGTATTTATTTAACTGAGGGAGGGAGAGTATAAGCAGGGGGAGGGGCAGAGGGACAAGCAGACCCATCACTGAGCACAGAGCCCAACTTGGGACTTGATCCCAGGACTCTGGGATCATGACCTAAGCCGAAGTCAGACGCTTAATGGACTGAGCCATGCAGGTGCCCCCTGACCTGGTAATCTTAAGGCAAAGGCTCAGTCAAGTGCCCTCTCTCCATCTGCTGTGGGCACTTAGAGCAAAGAGAGGGCATGGGGCTGGCGGGTTCTGATAATTAAGCATGGGCCAAGGAGGCAGTTTCTAACCCTATTTGCCTTCCCAGTTGCATCCAAACCCATGCCCATCATAATCCACTATGCACTTAACTGTTGCTTTTTTAATAATTGAAGAAAATTTAAAATAGGTTCTCTCGCCAAAGAGCGGGGGTTGCTAACATACCACCAAGGGCAGTGCTAACTCCATGCCTGATACCCCCAACAGCCTTACAGACAGTGATGCTTGACTGATGCTTCTACATGAATCCACCATTCAGCCCAATCAGGTATATGTGAAATTAAATGTATTATTTGCAAGCCCATGAATGCATTCCTTGCAATCTCATTTATATTCAGAGAAGTTTTTGGTTTGGTTTGGTTTTTGCTTCACAAATGAATTAAATATTAGAGCTAGTTTATATCTTTAAATACAGTTTATTTGTGCCATAATAAATTTGAGGTTTATTATAGGCTCTCTATAAAGATAAGCCTAAAAGGTTGTTGGTCCTAAACATGTATTATAAACAACTATGACAATTATGACTAATTGAACCAAAACATATTCTTATATTAAGAATGTAACATAAGAACTATGTTATATTATATACACATATAATATGTAAAGATATATTATATAAGAATATATATAACATACATTTATACTAAGAATATATACATTAGTTATATTAAAATGTTACATAGTAGTTAGAATTCAGACTCCAAAGAAAATTGGATTAAGTCCCAGATCTGGCACTAGCTGAGTAATTTGGGCACTTTATTTGAACTTCTTCAAGCTTATTTCCGTATTGTAAATAATAGAATTTGCCTATGATAACAGTATTTACTGATAATAGGGTTGTAACAAGGATTAAATAATACAATGCATTTAAAATGCTAAAATTAGTACTTGGCACAGAGCAAGTGCTCAATAAATATGTTTCAATGATAATAACATTTGATGCAATGGTTTTCCTCTCCTTTATTGTCCTTTCTGCAATAACACCAGAACATTTTTAAATTTTATTCTTAAAGATAGACAGTGACCTTTCCTGTGGGAATAGAATTACCTCTGTTCCGCGAAGGTCCTTAGGAAAGTAGACATCTTCAGTCATTTGAACACTTAGGCCAAAATCCACCAAAACAGCTTTTGTAGACATGAAGACAATGTTGCTAGCTATAAAGAGGGGATATTTCTTTAGGATAAAATTGTCTGTATACCCATAAATAAAATAAAAACATCATCTAAAATAAGCCCCAAACCAGAATAGACTGAAATGTGCTCCCTACTGAGATGACTACATTATATCAAGAGGAGGGTTAATCCAGGTGAGAATTCAAGTGAAAAGCACTTCAGATGTGCCAAGAACGCAGTTAATGTGGGCGTAAATGTTTGCACGCAATAATAACGCTTGAGAGACAATGGCCAAGTCATGAAAGCAACCTAAGGGTCCACAACGGATGACTGGAGAAAGGAAATATGATGTCTGTGTATACGCATATACAAGAGACTATTATTCAGCCATGAAAAAGGATGGAGTTCTGCCTTTTGCAACAACATGGATGAAACCTTGAAGATCTATGTGAAATCACTGAGATAAGTCAGGCAGAGGAAGAGGAATACTTTGTGTAATCTAAAACAACAAAACTCATAGAAACAGAGAACAGATCATGGTTACCAGGGGCTGGGGGTGTAGGGTGTAGGGAAATGCAGTCATGGCGTACAAACTGCCAGCGATAAGATGAACAAGTTTTGGGGGCTATAATACACAGCACAGTGACTACAGTTAATAATGTTGTATTATAGGGGTGCCTGGGTGGCTCAGTGGGTTAAAGCCTCTGCCTTCGGCTCAGGTCATGATCTCAGGGTCCTGGGATCGAGCCCCGCATCGGGCTCTCTGCTCAGCGGAGAGCCTGCTTCCTCCTCTCTCTCTGCTTGCTTGAGCTCTCTCTCTCTCAAATAAATGAATAAATAAAATCTTAAAAAAAAAATAATGTTGTATTATATATCTGAAAGTAGCTGACAGAGTAGATTTGAAAAGTTCTCCCCATACACACACAATTATAACTGTGTGAGGTGATGAATGTGTTAACTAACCCGGTTAGAGCAATCGTTTTGCAATATATACCTACAGCAAATCATGACATCGCACACCTAAAACTTACACAAGGTTAAGCCAGTTATAGCTCAACAAAGCTGGAAAAAATATTATGATGCTCTCAAGCTGGACTTTCGAATTCTAAAGTCAAAGCCTATTATTATCATGCCACTTTCCTAAAATAAAAAAAAAGTAAAATACCCATTTTTTTTTTTTAAGTAAAGTTTTATCAGTTCAATGTAGCATGGACTATGAAGGGGTTGGTCGTGGGTCTTTGCTGTGTGTTTCCCACCATCTTACTCCTAGAAAGCAGTCAGTGAAGGCTTGTTTAATGAATTATTACCAAAATGGTATTCAGAATGAAAAGGCTCTTTGTTTGTCAAAAACTATGTAACTCTGAGTGTGTTTTAAAGTATATTTATTAAAGACTTATGAGAAAGAGCGTAGCCAGTACTTAATAGATGTGTGGCCGTAATCTTCCACAAGTGGATAATCACCCTTCCTCATGACTTGGAAAGCTTTCATGATCTCGTTTGGTGCTGAAACATGTTTCAGGAGCACAGGGGAGGAAGGTGGAAAGTACTTGAGGGCAGCAGTCCTCCCCAGAACCAAGGGTCCTCAGACTGAAGAGAGGAACCCATCTGCCTCTTGTCTAGCTCATCTCTAAGCCAAAAAGCTTACACCTCCAAAGGTAACTCACGTTTAATATCATGATGAATCACTTTCTTTGAGTGTAGAAAATCGAGTCCCTTCAGAACATGCTTTGTGACCCAAATAATTTCAAATTCCCTCATTGGTCCACAGCTCTCCAGTTTCTCGAGAACAGACCCTCCCTCGCCGGCTTCCATAAAGAGGTGCACGGTTTCACCCCAGAGCACAGCACCATATAACTCAGCAATGTTCTCGTGCCGGAAGCAGGCCTGGATTTCCACATCAGACGGCTTAAACTGATCTACTGGAATCTAGAACACAAACATACCAGTAAGATTCTAGACAAAAATATATATGAGATAGGTCAACTCACAAACCAAAGGGCAAATAAATGCCTTTGAGGATATCATGATCTGCATGAAATTATGGTGCCAAGTTAAAATCTGGCCCAAACCCGCTTTTACATGGTGTCAGCTTTAGGTAAATGGTTCCAAATAAGAAAATAAGAACAAAATATAAAATATTATTATCATTTAGAATGAAGCAATCCAACCAAAGAATCATTTACAATTGAATCAAAAGAGAGATCATTTCCCATCTATTTTACGTGTAAAATCTATGGCACCTAGATTTTAGGTTGTCTTTTCAATATTTTCATTTGTCATGAAATAATATTATGTCTTTGGACCCCAGCTCATGCTCTGACAATGCATTTAAAATCTATTCTAAGGAAAATAAAAAATCAATAATAAAGAAGTAGATCTTTCAGTGCAGATAGATAGGAAATGTCTCCAAAATAAGATATCAGATAAAGAAAGCAAGATACAGAAGTACAGGTATTATGCTCTCATTTTTAAAAATCTCTTAATCTATACATAATACACATCCATAGAAATTTTCTGGAAAGATGTATAAGATCTCATTTACAGTAGTTGCCTCAAGGAAAGGGATCTCATTCTTCAACCTACATTCTTTTGAATCTGCTTAGGGGGGTTGTTAATCATTTTACATGGTTTTCTTTTCAAGAAAAAAAATACAGCTTAAAAATTAAATGTAAGTATTCTAGGGAAAACAAACCCACAAAGGTATTTTTCCATGCCTTTTGTGATGAAATTGTAAAACAGGACATTTTGGTTCTAAGATCTTTCTAGAATGTCACTAGATTCTTTTCAAAGAATTGGAATATGTCTCTTCTAAATGAAAGCTTCAAATGGTTTATTATAATATCTCCTTGTTTTCTTTTGATAACAGATACTTTAGCAAATATTTATAAAGGAAAAAATGAGGCCAATATATTGTTGCTCTTTTTTTAATTCCAATAACATAGACTAAGGCCATATTCAGCAAATCCAAAGGGAGTTTATTTTCTTGCACTCCTAAAAATCTTTACAGTGAAACAGACATACTAAAAAGTGTAAAACTGGTTACATAGCAAACTCAATGAATTTTCAACTGAACACACCCACGTCACCACCGTCTAGATCAAGAAACAAAACTCTACCGGCCCCCCAGAAACCCCTTCCTGACCTCTGCCAGTCACTGCCCAGCAAGGGCACCTCCTGTCCTGACTTCCACCAGCACAGATTTGTTTCACCTCTTGAGGGCCTGTACAGAAGTGGAATCTCATAGAGTAGGTCTTACTTGGGATCTGGCTATTGGGGCTTAACATATGGTGATGACATTCATCTCCATTACAACGGTAAACCTTTTTTTTTCTTCACTGTATAGTATCCCACTATGTAAGTACACCACACTGTAACACCTGGAGAATTTCCAGTTTGGGACGATGACAAAGACTGCTATGATGAAGAGTCAGTACATAGCCTTTGGTGAGCACGCATACGTGCTTCTTGGGGGTGCCCACGGGAGTGGAACTTCTGGGTCACAGGGTGTGTACGTGTCCAGCCTGGACAGTCTTGCAAAGCAGGGATGTCTCAGCCATAAAAAGAGATGGGGTCTTTGCAATAATTGGTTTATTTACATGCAAGCCTTTCATCTGCAGTCTTGCAAAGGCTGCGGCCTTCCCAGTTTTGGGTTCTCTGCCTGGCTCCCTCCCCTGTGGCTGGGATTAGAGGTGCACACGGATCTGCTCCTGCAGGAAGAGCACCCCTCCTTCCCACCCTGTCGCAAGAGGGATGATGTTATCCAAGCTCCTGCTAAAGAAGCCAGCAACGTTTTCTTTTTTATCGAGGCAAACTCGATTAACACCAACTACGCACTTAAACAGACTTCGGGGCTGAGCAGCCCCAAGGAGCAAGCAAATCAACAAAGAAGAAAGAAGAAGAAGAGAGATGTTTTTGGACAGGACGCTCTTTCTTACACAAGATCCAGCCAAATGGTAACCGGCTTTGAGTGAAGCAAGCTAACAAGGGCCACGATGCCAAACATATACGTGCAGGATGTCTGGTATAAAGTACGTACCAATTTACACGCCATTCTTTTCTTAGTCTTTATATCTTGGGCTAAGTACACTTTTCCAAAGGCCCCCCGAGGTATGAAATCAGAGCCAATATTCCGATAAGTCAGCTTCCAGGGGATGAGGAGAACATCAGAGTCTATCTGATAGCGTCCATTCTGGGGAGTGATTACCTACAACAAAACAAACAGGCAGGGGGGTGAGAATTTCAGCAAACTTCTCTTTTAAGACCCGCCCTCCAGAAACTGGTTACTTTAGATCATAAAGACACACCTTCAGAGACTGGTTACTTTAGATCACATTCCTCCTGGCCGTGTTTGAAATTAATGTCACTGTTGTGTAATCCTAACAGTGTAGAGACTATATTTAGAATTTCAGCAAGCCAGAGAAAGCATGTAACAGAAACACGTCCCTAGTCAGACCTGATCGTATTTCCACCTCCCGGTGAGTAATTAATTGTCAAAATTTTAAAAATTATTTATCTAAGGGAGCGTGACTACCGTGACCAAAAGACTGAAAATAAAGATTGCATAAATATAAACTGTGAGGGCAAGTTGACTTGTCTCCAATTAAAATGTGCTAACCTGTTAGTCTGCATAGCTATTACTCACAAATGACGCATAGAGAGAGAGAGCATGGAAATAAACTGATGATCGTAGAGGATTCTGGAAAATAAGGTGTTATGCCAGCGCTATGATTTGACAGTACTACATCAATACAGTAAGCGGCAGAATTATTTCACATCTACTTGCTCGCTTGGTATTTTCCGAGTGCAAAAAAGCACCGGGCACTGTGTCTAGAGGCCAGCTCTGAACAAGAGAGAGGTGACCTTTCACCTCCGAGAGCTCCCAAACAGGCCAGCACTTGGAACAAGAGGTTTCAAAAACAAGTTGACTCAAAAATTAAGACGTATATCCCGGGAGCAGTGTGGCTGCTTTTGTTCAAACTCAACAAACCGGACATTTAAGGTCTGTGTAGTTTACAGCATGTGAAGTAGACCTCAATTTTAAGAGAGTTAAAAAAAAAAAAAAAAAAAATTACAAGGATGGATAATTATAATGATAAATATGAAAATAAATTAATAAGATATGTTGTTATGAGTTAGAACCTGCAGCACATGCCTAAAATATGTTTAAAATGTTCTCTTGAGGGGAACTGAGATTCAGAAACACAAGGTTTTCCCCGGTTGTAATTAGCAATATTACGACTTCAGATTATGAATTCGGGAATCGTGAAACTATGCAAGTGACACTAAAGCTATTTCAAGCGCAGAAGAGGCTGAAGGGGAATGTAGACCACATGGGACAAGAACGAACACCCGATTCCTCGGCAGATGGGCGGGCCCCTCACCGGGCCACTGCCGCCGGAATAGTTGTCATGGTCCCAGGGTTATTCATCCGGGCTCCAGGACTGCTCATCGGAGCTGTCCCCTGCAAACAGATGCATGGCTCTTAGTCAGGGAACAAGCAGGGGACAACTCCAGCCCTTGGAGAGGTGAAGTCACTGCATTTATTTATTATTTTTTAAAGATTTTATTTTTACTTATTTGACACAGAGAGATCACAAGTAGGCAGAGAGGCAGGCAGAGAGAGGAGGGAAGCAGGCTCTGTGCAGAGCAGAGAGCCCGATGCGGGGCTCGATCCCAGGACCCTGAGATCATGACCTGGGCTGAAGGCAGAGGCTTTAACCCACTGAGCCACCCAGGCGCCCCTGTCACTGCATTTAAAAAGAAGTATTTACTGAGCACTCCCCTGGGCCAGCTCCCGAATGGAGCAGGAAAACGAAGAACAGCGCAGGGTCTTGGCTTCCTGGAAATATGACCTCCATTCAAGAAGTGTGTCACCTCAAGTTACTGGAGGCCTCTTTTAACAGCACGCGAAGAACGTGGTAAATGTAGTCCCTTGCCACATTTAGACAGAGCCATGCCCACAGCACCCGACCGTACTAGCTCATCACCTCGTTCTTGTTACTTTGTTATCAAGTGTGTACATTCCCCATTTTGCCTCAGCTCCAGCTAGCCACTCCTGTTCCCTCCGTGAAAGCTTTACTCTTGTCCCACTCAACCTGTGACAGCCCCCTCTGACCCCAGGGATCAAGAAGAGTCATAGCGCTCCTACACGGAGCGCTAATTAGAAGGCAGGCACCGTGCTCGGCGCTCATCAAGACCTCCCAGTGATCCTGGGAGGGAAGTATTATTTTTATCTCCACTTTACAGATGAGGAAAACTGGTTTCAAGAGGTTAAGTACCTCACTAGACAAAGTCAGGATTCGAACTTGGGTCTGTCTGACCCCACAGCCTTCTTGTGTGCCTTCTATGTTCCAGAAGATAGGAATTAAAGCTCACCCAGGATCGAAAGCCAGTTACTAAAAGCCTACATTTACAAGTCACTGAGCCCCTCAGCCTTCGCCTGTTTCGATGGAATACTGCAAGTTCCTTCACCATGTTTGACCAGCTCCCGTGTTCTGGGGACCATCCTCCAAAGGCCGGTTCTCCCTTGACGATGGGGCCCAATGCATACAGTGTGATATGCAAGCCCAGACTAGTCAGCACCTCTTGCAAAGCCCTGGGTTCTTCCCCCTAGCCCTAGAGACCTTCCCTCTTTGGATCTGCAATGGGGTTTTTTTCCCCCTTTCTTCTTCTCTTAGTGGCCCTACCAAATACTCCTATGGAACTCTATGCCACTTGTGCCTGCCAATTCTCCAGCTTAACCAAAGCCACCATCAAGTGCAGATGTTATAAGCATGCTTTTGATCCCCTTCTCCAGACTAGTGTCACTGAACACTGCTGGGCCCAGCAGCAGGCCTTGAGGAAAATTGTTGGGTACTTCATTAGGAATAAAGTCCATCAGGAACCTGTATGATAGAGCTGCTAGACACAGATACAACCTTGGGCTACGTTAAAAGAGGCACATTATCTAGAACGAAGGTAAAGGTGGCTCTTTCCTACTCTGCTGGTCACATACAAATAAACTGCCATGTTCAAGTTCGGGGCTGTAAGGCAGGCACTGACCCAGGCGTGGGTTCAAAGGGTACGGCCCAAGTGGAGGATGAAAGTTAACCCTCCAGTAAGTGACGAGTAACAGACACAACGAGAAGTGTTTGCGACAGAAGCGAGAAGATGTGGGGAATATGCAGGTCTTAAAATATTGGAAAGACCGTCCTGTTTATAACGACTACCACAATGGCTGTATTCTTTCAACACTCGCTCTGCATAAACAGGTCCCATGCATGCATTATTTGTCCTACATAGCAGCCCCAGGGAGTGAGTGCTAGGACGTGACCCATTTTACAGATGAGTAAACTGAGCCGTGGACGGGTGAATAGCCCAAAGTCACCCAGCTAACTCATCTCAAAGCTGAAATACATACCCAGGCACCATAAGTCAGGGGCCTGCACTCTCACACTATTCAACATCCATCCATACTTTCTTACAGCCAAGAAGGAGGATGAGGGCTAAGGAGAGTCAGAGATGGATTTTAGTACAATACCCTTAAGGGAGGACCTTACTGCAATCAGAATTGGCTGACTTTGAAATTAAATGCCCCAGTGTGTGATAAATGCTTTGTCACAGGAGATTATCAGGCAGAGACCAAAATGTTCCAACAACTATTGGATATGATGATCAGGTTATGTAAGCTTCAGACAGAGGGTTTGACTCAATTATCTTTAAGGTTTTTTTCCAACCCTGAGAAGCCAGGACTCCATGACTAACCCCTGAGGAACAGCATTCCCGTATCTCACACCCGTATCTATGAGCGAGCCCTTTGGGGGCCTTCGGGTCCCCACCTAATCACCAGTAAGTTCAGTGTGTGCTACCTATTTTTGGTTATTCATTCCCCACTCTGGGTGTGAATCGGTCTAGAGTGTGAGTAACTCATAGCACTCTCATACCCAGCAACGCCTAGAGTGGTCTCTTAAAGGTTCTTCCCCAGGTCCAGCTGGATGTTGGTAGAATCTCTATCAGATACTATTTTTAGAAAAAGAGCACACATTTGCATACACGTGCAGACCAACAATTTACATACTTATGCTACGGGATAGTTCTGTAATTCCTGATCCTCCACCCTGTCTAATTAGCTCCACGGGCATTATGGTTGTTGGGTGCCAAGAGCACACCAGGTCTCTCTGCCCCTGGGCCTTTGAACATGCTGTTCTCTTCATCGGGAAGACTCTCCACTCTCCATCCCCTTTATCTGGAAGACTCCAACTCAACAGCTCAGGTATCAACTCCTTCTAGGAGCCTCTCTGGCAGTCTCTCTTCCCTACTGGACACATGAGGTGTCCTGTCTGAGCATTCCCCCAGCAATCAGGGTGTAGTTGTATTGGGAAGTAGCACACCACATGATAATTGTCTGTTTACTTGCCTCGGGCCTTCACCAGAAGACTCTTCCATGCTGGGTCCGTAGCATCTGGAAAAGTACCCGATATACTGTCGCTATCTGACCTACGGCTAGCAAGCGAACGGGTGAAGACTTGAATGAAGGTATTTGGTCCATATACAGATGCACTTTATAGATCAAATTTACCTTGGAACCAGTGTGCCTTTTGGTAACGAGCAATCCTCTTTTTAAAGCAGAGAGACAGACAGCAGCAAACGAAGCCCAGAATGGAAAAATCTTCACTGGGTCTCAGGGGGAGGGCCACAGGAAGACAAAGGGCTCAAACACAGGATTGGTTCCAAGGAGAGCCCCATGTGAGCATGAATGGGAGCCAAAAGCAAACCAGGCCTCCTTCAACATCTTGTCTCAGACTGCCAAAGATCAAACGTGGCAAGTCACGATTCCGATGCCATTATGTACAAAGCATGGGCCTGGCGCAGGTTACTTATAGTCATGGGATGTATCCGATTCTTAAGCTTAGTGACAGAAAAGTCTACCACAGCCCCGAGAGTCATCAACCACGAGGATGATTTGCCCAGTGGGGCATGGTCTACATTCCTGCGGGTTTTGAGGTTCTCCTGTTATTCTATTCTGGTTGTAAATCTTCTTGCTTGATACTCTTGAACATTTTTAAATTAAAAATCTTTTTAAAGTTTTAAAGATCCCTGTTTTTATGATATGTCCTATTCTTATATTTTTCTCCCGAGTACATGTTTATTCACTTACAGAGCATGGACTCCTAGGCTTCGCTGATAAAATTTCCACTTCCATGTAATCTCTTTGTTTTTGTCCTTTTCTGCATTGTCTTTTTTTTTTTTTTAACTCCAAAACCTTTAGGAAGCTATTTCTTTGTATTCCTTATAATTTTCCAGAATTCTCTTCTGTACATTCCCAGTAAAGTTTTATGGCCAATCTCTCATCAGTCTGATGGGTCAGGGGAAATGTACACAAGTTTCTACATATTTACGAGCAAAAATATTTTGATTACCTGCATGTGTTCCTTTAAAATACCCATTTAAATAAATACACATGTGAGGGGAAAAAAAAACCACAAAGGAAAGAAAAAGACATCAACAATTGTTTCTTATTATAGATCATTTTTAACCAGAGTTCTCCAGCTCTATTTTAGTTAAGAAAATCAGGTAGGGCTCCTTGTTCAATATTACTTCCATGTATAAGAAGAAATGATACTCTCAAGGTAAAGTACTTAGTCAACTACTAACCACAGTTTGATATATCCAGACCAAAGCAAGTCATGCAGCTATGCAAAATGTAGCCTTGCTCCAAACTGAGCTGGACCTAAACACAACTGGCTTCTAACAAAACAAAAAACAATTTACCACATAGCTGACCTAAATTACTGAATAAATGTACTACATTAAAAAAAAAATTAAGTACTTTGTCCAGATTCTAATTGTTCAACACTGACCCTCTCCCTACATTAGCCATTTTACCCACAGATGCACCAAAAGAAAAGAAGTCACTTTCATCTTGCACATTTTGCAAGTAACTACCTCCTCCTTTGCAAAAAGTCCTTTTTGAAAGATTAGACAACCTCTAACCAACACCTATGTTGACCTCTGACATATTAAGACTGTCAGAATCCCGGGCACACCCAAACACATCATCTGATCAACTATTGTGACAACGTGTTGTCACAATATTTTGGATTATTTGCATACTTGGTATGACTAAGGAAGTACCTCGTTTGTCATTCATACTTTGCCAATTAAAGAGAGTGAATCTGTGCATAGCTATTTACTGCCTGCAAACTAGATTTCTGCAAGAACTGAAGTTAGGGGGCACCTGACTGGCTCAGTGGGTTAAGCCTCTGCCTTAGGCTCAGGCCCTGAAATCAGGGTCCTGGGATGGAGCCTCCCTGTGTGCTGGGCTCTCTGCTCAGTGAGGAGCCTGCTCCCTGCCCGCCCCGCCCCGCCCCCGCCTGCCTCTCTGCCTACTTGTGATCTCTGTCAAATCAGTAAATAAACTCTCAAAAAAAAGAAATTTAAGAACTGAAGTTAGCCAGTATTAATACTGTGACATTCCAAGACGGGACAAGAGAGGAACAAAAAATTCCAGCTTTCAGAAATATTGGTTAAAGATAAAGTAGGACTCCCCTTTCAGAGGAAGGATCCTCATTAAGTCTTCTTCTGCCTACCCTATGAATAAGCCTCGTAATGAACTGTTCAGTTAAAAGACGTTCTTCATAACTACCTATTTGTACACTATCACTGACATATGGAGAAGACTCTTTACGTGGAACGTGGAATGAAGACCTTTTTTGCATCTTTAACACGGAGGTGATTCTTACAGATACTGTGCTTTCAAAAGTCATACCTGGTAGCCCATCTAAGCCAAGTTTAATTGCACGCCCCTGCATTACAGGAAGCTGCAGGAGTAAAGCACTCAGCTGATCAGGGGAAAACAAACAAACAAACATACCATGTTTAATAAAATCCCCGATTCCTGCGGTCGGTGTCCATAAAAACGCTTTGCGGTGTTGGATATGTGGTTTGCGAAGGCCAGCAAGTCCTCCACCGTTCCGTATCTGACCGATGACAACAAAGGCACCTCCTGGCCACTGAGCAGCAGAGACTCTGAACGCTCCTCATTTTCATTGCTGTCTTGACACATGGTCATGAGACTGGGCTCGTAAACTGCTGGCTCTTCGCTGGTGTAAAGATTCTCCATAATGTCTATTACATCGGACACGTTCAAGTGCTTAATTAATAAATCGATCTCGTCTTTGTTGTCACTGCCGGTGCTCATGTACTCCATCACTGTTATGCTTTCTAGAGAATCTGCAGAAGAAAAAACAAACACTTAAAGTTACCCTGTTTGTATCTGCCCGTAAGATCAGTGGGAAACTGACAACAATGGCTTGGGAACGGGCGTCCGGCCGTACACCTCCGTTTATAAAATAAGGGCTCTGTGTCAACAGTGTGTCTAAATTCAAGTTGACAGATGGTGAAGAAAGGGGCCTTAGATAACCGTTAGTCCTGCCCTCCCCTTTGCAGAAGGGAAACCTGAGATCCAGGGAGCTGACTCCTTACTCGCTCACTGAGCTGGTGGCTTTGGCTGTAGCCACTGAAAACAAACTTTCACTAAATAGAAACACAAATAAGAGCCGCTCAGAAAGCTGAAGAGCTGAGGCTCCTGCCCCTTGATAGCTCCCAACTCTACTGCTCCCCCCAAGGGGGCAACCCTCCCCACAGAAGCTTGTCTGTGGCTTCCATGGCCTGGGTGACTTTACAGAAAAAAGAACCTTTTACTGGGGCGCCCGGGGGCGGGGAGGGGGGTTGTTCAGTCAGTTTAGCGGCTGCCTTCAGCTCAGAACATGATCCCTGGGTCCCCACATTGGGGCTCCCTGCTCAGTGGGGAATCTGCTTCTCCCTCTCCCTCTGCTGCTCCCCACTGCTCAGGCTCTCTCTCAAATAAACATACAAAATCTTAAAACAAAAAAAAACAAAACACTTTTTTTAAAAAATAAAAAAAAAAAAGAACTCTTTTATCAATTTCAGGAGCTAACTTGCAAATCTAATTCAGGCCCTAGAGCCAAAAGTCTGTAAAATGCATTGGAATCTAAGGGAAGATGACAGGTCAAGTTTCAGGAATAATTCTGATGCAAATAAGTTAAACTGCTCCTTTAGACGGGGACCACAAGCCTCAAATCTGCCTGCCAGCTACCTGTGAGAAAGAGGAAGGTTCTTTTAGCCTGTGAATCAGCTGTCTCCTCCTGAGACCAGAATTCTTTAATAGTACAAAGCATGTACCTCAAAAACCCAAGAAAGTGTATGTAATATTTAGATCAATCACTTTCTCGAAGTTGTGGTATTACAAAGAGGCCAGGACAGCCAAATCCATCCTAAGCGAGACACAGGAAAGGCCAATACTGTACTAGCCAATACTGTGTGCTAGTTCTTGTGTGCAAATCAGGCCCTCCAGCTTGGGATCCGTAAATGAGAAAAAGAAGGTAACCCCGGAGTAATAAAATGATGCTGTTTGTTGCTCAGGATTTTAGAAATATTCCATTCCAGAGGATTAAAGATAAAGGGATTTAAGATATCTAAGAGAATTCAGTTTATCTACATAAACTACTTAACTCCTCAAAGCCTCTCTGATAGATGCTTCCGCTTCTTCAAAGCACAAACACAAACGTTTAACACATTCATTACTCAGTGCCCAAAGCCATGGGCCTGGGGAGTTGGGGGGGACACCTGCTGCTCTCCTGATGCTACCATGCCACCTTTGGCCTCTGAGCCCATTTCTTTTTTTCTTTTTTTTTTTTTTTAAGATTTTATTTATTTATTTGACAGACAGAGATCACAAGTAGGCAGAGGGGCAGCCAGAGAGAGAGAGGGGAGGAAGCAGAGTCCCTGCTGAGCAGAGAGCCCCGATGTGGGAGCCAAAGGCAGAGGCTTAACCCACTGAGCCACCCAGGCGCCCTGCTCTGAGCCCATTTCATCTGAGAAAAGCCGGGGGCAACCTAGTGACACTGTTCACATACTTGATGACCATTTCCTGGTGGACAAGCTGTGTCTGCAGGAAGCACGCTACCTCGCACGCTGCAGTCTGATATTCCTTCTCCACTCAGGCTGCTTGGGCTGGACTCCCAGTCCCCTCCTTCACTGCCTACAGAATCCTGGGTGGGCACCTTACCCCCTCTGCACCTTGACTTCCCCTATCTGTGAAATGGAAGAACAGCACCTACCTCATAAGGCGGTTGTGAGGTTTAAAGAAGTTCAGGTGTGTAAGGTGTCTGGTGCAGAGTCAAAACACTCTGGCATCTCTAGTCACCGGTGTGTGCACAACACACAGAAGTACTGAGTCACACTCCTGGCTTTGCAGATACTGCCAGGGCCTCCTTTCTTATCTGCAAATCAGTTGTGGCTACCTGTCCCCTGGGCTTCTTCACAGTAAGGTTGTAAAGGGTGTTTCTAGAACAAGAGACAAAGACAAAAAGGCAAAAACCTCTGAAATGCTTCGCTAGCTGTTAACCACAGTCACATCTAGACAGCAAAGGAAGCTCCGCTCACAGATCTCCTGGGTCTTTGAGGGAGACTATGATTTGGGCTCCTGCAGTCTTGAGTTAGGAAAGGAATTGCTTAGGTTCAAGGAGGAACATTCTACTCTGCTTTCATTGAGCCATTCAGTTGCAGTTTCTGCTTGTAGAATTTGCTGAGAAAAGGAAGTTAAAACAAAACCAGCCGGATGGAGGACTCCACTGGCTGAAAAGTTCCAAGGCTCCGGGACTTAGCTAATGGCTGGCTGGAGAGAAAATAAAGTTCCCAGGAGTAACATGACTCAAGAAAGAAAAAAAAAAAAAAAAGTCCACACTTTTCTACCGGTCAGCTGATCCAGAGAGGAAAGACAGGTTTTGATTTTTAAGTTCTGCAGAAAGTCTGGAGCATTTATATGTGAAGCCTAAGAAGTCTGAATGCACACACCCCTAAGTTTTGTGCCCAGGGAAACGGGCGGAAGGAAGGAGCAGCAGGAAGAGAGAGAGGGGAGGAGGAGGAGAAGGGGAAGGGAGGGAGGCAGGGCAGGCGGAGGAGTGCAGGACACTGATGCTAGGGATAATTCCTTAGCAACAGCAGGGCTCCTGTCACGCAAATCAGCACACCCCAGCCACCCTGATGACCAGCCCTTCTGGTCATTCTAAATGTCCCTGCAAAAAGCCTCAGCACTTTCAGGCCTTCATTAGGCAGACAATATGCTAGTGATTTCTGAGTTATACAGATCAGTACTCATCTAGAAAACCCGGGGATTGTGAAGGCACTCTACTTGACCGATAAAGACTCTTCCCCCACGTGGTTTACAATAAAAATCCTCCTAAAATCCCCACTTGACCGTGGAGTACACAACTACAACCATCTTAGAAATGGAGAAATGGGCAGATATTGTCGAAATGATTTGCTTCGAGTTATTTCAGAAATCAGCAATAAACCGAGAGGAAACCCTGTTCCTATTCATTAATGTTACACTCAGGGCTACTTCCAGTTACATATGCAGAAGTGGAGAAACTCCTAGCAACGGTGCTCGGAAAAAAAAACCCAAGATTATAGATATAAACCTCTGCCTAACAAAGGATAATTATACCTTTGGTTACTTCCCATTTAATAGATTTTCCTGCCAAAATAGTATGTTGCCCCTCAGGGCACATCTCTTATATTTTTCGCCAAAAGCCCCAGAATTAGACATTCTAGCCACACTGCTTCAAAAACCTCTACACACCTCAACTATCCAATTTCCCTTATAAGAAAAAGGCCTCAAGGGCCAGCGGCCACAAGTAGGGCACACAAACCTCAGTCCATCAGAGAGTTGGGTGGGGGGCGGCTGTTATATTCCACTCAGCAAATACACGAAACAGAGGACACAGATACCTAATGCAACTCTACGAGTGTTTCTTCCCCTCTTTTTTTTTTTTTTTTTTTAAATTAGGAGCAGTTCTTTATTCCGTGCCAGAATGTCTTTCCCAAAAGTGAAATGGCCGGTTCTCTCGAAGACAGCTCCTGGCCTTCCTTGTTAACTTTTGGGGCTATCCCTGTGCCCGCCGTCCTTCTTTCTAAGCGTCACTCTCCACCCAGAGCTAGAAGAATTTCCGAGTCCCGATATCGCATTACGACCGGGAAATATGCATGAAATAACCTTTCTCTACCACCCCCCGCAACATTCTTCCTTACACCGAAGCCCAGCCTTCACGTTCTGGGGAAGCGACCCTTGAGTCACAGGATAGCGTCCCAGTTACATAAGCATGAAATTAAGTTTCGGCTCTTCGAAAGGTTCTCTGCTCCGCCAACGGCCACCCCCATTCCCCTCCTCGGATTCTTTAAAGCCTGGGGAAGCCGACCAAGGGCCTGTAATTTATAAAAGCCCCCACGATTTGGGCGGGCGGCAGCCTCGGAGGCGCACTCACCGGCGTCGGCGGGGGGGGAGTGCAGCAGGCCGGGCGGTGCGCGCGGCGGGAGGCGCGGTGACAGCGGGGCTCTGTGTCCCCGCGCACTGCCCAGGCGCGCACTGCTCGCGCGTTAGGGATCCGGGAAGGAGGAGGAAAGGGGAGGAGCCGGAGTCTGCACCCCGTGAGACCCTTGCGCAAGGTGCTTTCCAGCTGTGCCGACTGCAGCGGCGACCCGCGGAAGCGCCACAGCGCGGGCGGCGGACACGCCCCCACCCTTAGAGCCGGGGAGTTCGGCCGGCGGCCGGGGGCGCCCTGCAGGGCTGCGACCACGGAAACACCCAGAAGCCCCCGAACGGAGGGTTACCTGGCAGGCGGAGCGCTGCAGCCGCGGCCCCCCGACGGCTCGGGACGCTGCTGGTGGCCCAACCGCCGGAGTCGAGCGAGGTCCCGCGGCAGCGGAAGCTGGAGCGCGCGCGACCGACCCCGCAGCGTGGCTTGTCGTCCGGAGCGGAGTGCACCAGTGAACGCGGGGCCTCCAGCCCAGGCGGCCCGCCCAGGCCGCCCTCGTCCGCCCCTGACTCACGGCGTCTGAACCGGCCGAGGGGCGGCGCAGCGGACGCCAGCCGCCGCCTCCCCGCCTTTTCCATTTCCCCTTTCGCTCCGTAAACAGAAAGAGGCTGCCGCGTTGCGGGGAAGCCGGAGCCCCGGCTCTGGGAAATTCCGCCCCCTCCACCCCCCGCCGTGCGTCCTCCGGGCGCCCGGGCGGAGCGGGAGGCGGGACTGGGGGGGGCGGAGCTCAGCGCGGGGAGGGGCGCCGGCCCAGCGCCGGAGTTGGGACTCGTCACGCCACCTGAGGGGCCAAGGACAGCGGCCGCGGCTCCAGTCCGGGGCCTGGGACACTTGGGGAATTTCCCTCGGACCTGGGGACCCGACAACCTGGTGCTGTAAGGCGCCCCGCGACCGCGCCTCTGCGCCCCTTCCTAGTCCCGGATAGAAGATGGTGTTTCCTAACGTGCCGGCGCCCTCCGCGCTCCTCCAGTGTCCCAGGCCGCGACGGGGAGGGCGAGCGGCCCTGGCCTTTCCTGCGCCCACCTCCAGCGCCCCGGAGGACCGAGGCGCCGTGGGCTTCCCGCCTTCTCCCAGAACCGCATCCGTGCGCACGCGGCGGGTAGCGCGGCTCGGCCGGCGGGCAGGGAGTGCCAGGATCCGCGGTCTGCGCGCACGGCCTCCCGCGTGAAGGCTGGGGGGAGGTTCCCGCAAAGTGGGCCAGAACCCCGCGGTGTAGCACCTGGAGAGGGGCCTATGTCCCCCGCTAGCCAAACCTGGTGTCGTTCTCTGCAGCCTTTCTTGGAACGGGTTATTCGGCGGCGCCGTCCCATTACGAAATGTACCTGCACGGATCGCCCCCTCCTTACCCCGACTGCCATTGAGGGGTTTTCTGCAGAGTTTGGGAAGATCAAAGTGTGTTCACAGTATTCTTCCCTGTTGAATGGAAATTGTTTCCTCCAGGTGAAGCAGGAAGCGAGTTCTAGGGAAAATAGCGCCTCTGTCTCCGAAATCCGCTCTGCTGGGCATTCCCAGTAGCTGAGTCGAAACTCACTACCCCCTCGCCCCTCAGTACTTCCCCTAGTAGCAAGCACCTACCATAAGCCAGACATTTTGCAAGACGGCCCGGAGAAAGAATGTGAGGTGGATATTCTCTAGGTCTTGCCGACCCGGACCTTGGGCGTCCCCAGGCAGAGCCCAGATTGAAACGCCCCAGAACTCTGAGTCCGCGCGCGGTCCTTTCCTGCACCCACTGTCCTCCTACCCCCGCGGTTTCAAAACTTCATCGGACTCGCTCTAGAGCTTTCCACGTTTCTTCTGTGGAACGTGAGTTGCTGTTTCGATCCAGGAAAGTCCTACGAAAATTGCTGATGGACCTAGGCTAGCTTAGGTTAGGAGCAAGGCCCTCGCCGAAAGACCTTAACTCCCATCCTTTCTTTGTGTTTCCGGTCAGGCAGGGCTGAGGCTGAAAAAGTGACGAGCAGAGGAGCCCATCAGTAAAAGTGCGCGGAACGAGCAGCTAAAACGGCCAGGACTGACAGACGGAGTCCGCACTAAATCGCCACCTCCCAATTATCTTAGCTCCTGGAGTGCTGGTGACACGAATAACGCGGGACGCGTGTCAACCCCTGGAACCTTCCAGGCGGTCTCGGGCTGTGAAGGGGTCCCCAGCGGCCGAAGAGAAGCCCTTCTAGGCGCCGGGCCTTTTTCTAGTTTTGGAGGGAGGGACTAACTTTGCCTCTGGAACTGGGGAGAGGCAACGTGTGCAGAAAACTGAAATCCAAAGGGCTCTAGCTTTTTCTTTGGGAACCAGGTTGTGCCCTTGTTATCTCTAATGGTAACGTGAGAGAGGGAGAGACGTCCCTCCCTCATCTGCTGTCTTTGAGCAAGGAGGGATGATCTTTATAAGGATTTTAAAAATAGAAACATGGAACCACTCCCGCTTCCACCCCATGAATGAGCTCATTGAAACCACGCCTTATCTTCTGGGAACTAAGTGTTAGCCTTACTTCCCACAAAGAGGTCTCCCAAATACAGCTGCATTTTAGGGAGCTGGTGAGATGGCTGCCCCAGCAGGGTGTTCTGGCTGTTCACAACCTGTGGGAGAGCAGATTTCATTAGGTGGGGCGAATTAAGAGGAAGTTTAGGGCGCCTGGGTGGCTCAGTGGGTTAAGCCGCTGCCTTCGGCTCAGGTCATGATCTCAGGGTCCTGGGATCGAGTCCCGCATCAGGCTCTTTGCTCAGCGGGGAGCCTGCTTCCTCCTCTCTCTCTGCCTGCCTCTCTGCCTACTTGTAATCTCTCTCTGTCAAATAAATAAATAAATCTTTAAAAAAAAAAAAAAAAAAAAAAAAAAAAAAAAAAGAGGAAGTTTAACTTAAACCTATTTTTGAAAGTCTAACAAAGTAGACTGAATCTGGTGTCCTGGAAGAAGTGTCCTGGAAGAGGCTGGAGATGGACGAGTGAACTGGCAAGAAAAAGTCTGCAGACTGCTTGCCTCTTTCTTGGTCAGGACTTTGTTGCAATAGACTTGCAAAAGGAATCCCGCTTTTTTAGGAGCCTGCTGGGAAAATGAGGTTCCAGCTTGCCAAGGAGAAACCACCTGAGCCAGAGTGTGCACAAGTTACTCAAGAAGCCTTTTCGATGTACGTTTCAAAACAGCTCTTTGCAAGCTGTTCCAAGCCAACAAAATGCACTTTAAAGTTGAATTGCAACCCATTGCAGTTTATTTGAGGTTTTCTCCACCTACAGCCCAGCACAGGAACGGGTTTGTAAACTGTAGTTTGCAAATCAGAACTCATGTACTCATGGAAACAAAATGACTAGCAATGGGTGGGTCAGGAGCCGGAATATTGATCTCATGTAACCACAAATGGGGCTCTCTACTAATGAACAGAATATGGGACATGGCTTTTTCAATGTTTTGCGGGGTTCTTTTTTATTCATAAAATATATAATGCTTAGAGAAAACTGGAATAAACGGGAATAAGTTGGGGATACCTATACAGAGCTTGGTGAAAAGTGTGTTTCTTTTTCTTAAATTATAAAACGTGAAGTATTTGAAGATGATAATTAAATACTGAATTTGAATAAAGCTTTAAATAAGTTTTGTTTTTTGAGAGAGAGAGAGAGCATGCCGATGGGGGTTGTTGCAGAGGGAGAATCTTAAGAAGGTTTTATGCTGCCTCCCGGCCCCCACCCGGGGCTTAGTCTCACAATCCTGAGATCATGGGAGTTAGACGCCTAACTGGCTGAGCCAGCCAGGTGCCCCTAAAAAAGCTGTTTTTATTTTTTTTTTTTTAAGATTTTATTTATTTATTTGACAGAGATCACAAGTAGGCAGAGAAGCAGGCAGAGAGAGGAGGAAGCAGGCTCCCCGCTGAGCAGAGAGCCTGAGATGGGGCTCGATCCCAAGACTCTGGGATCATGACCTGAGCTGAAGGCAGAGGCTTTAACCCACTGAGCCACCCAGGCACCCCTAAATAAGCTGTTTTTAAAGTTAAGAGGAACTTGAGGCTGATTTCATGAAAATAACTTTTTTTGTGCAAGTGTTTGTTATACAAGCTACGCATATTTGCCAGTTAAGATATTTGAATAATGATTTATCCAAACCTCTGATAATAACCTTCAGGAGAGACACTGTACAGGCAGACATGCGGTTCATAAACTTAGAATCATTTTTATAATCTTCAAAAAAATTTTTTTAAAGTTGAAATGCCATTTTAAAAATCCAGTATCTCGTTTTCCTGCATGGGCACCCTTCAATTTCTTATGCTGATGTACGTGGGTTTCAATTATGATCGGACTTTTTCATATTTAAGTCTCTCTAAATAACAAAGCTTTAATTTGCAGAATGTGCATGCGCCGTTAAATCACTTAGCTTGGACAACATTGGGAAAAAACAATTAGCCCAAAGGATGGAGTATCCGGTCAGGGAGGAGATTCAAGGCCTACTCCCTCATACCCCACCCTCACTGCTAATGCTCCCGGACCACGCCCCTCTGATACCCAAAACAAACCCTTTCCTCCAGCAAGGCCTGTTCACTGCAGCTACTGGCTGATGGATCTGCTTGGCCTCACTCACCCTCTGGAGGTGGATTCGGGATATCCCTTAGATCTCTAGAGACCAAACGCTGTATCATTAAATTCTGCTCTGCTCCAGCAGTTCCCACCCCAGATGAGACTGCAGAGGGGACAGGCCCTAGAGCCCACGGGCCCACCTGATTGCTTTAAGCAATAGGGGTGAGTTCCTATAAAGCCCTCAGGGCACATCTGTGTGCAAGGCTAAGCCCTGAGCTCCAGAAGCCATCTCCCCTGCAGATGCTCCTAGGACTCTTGGCTGTGCCGTGTAGCCAAGAAGGAAAGGGACAATTTCACTGTCCTCTTCCTTCTTTTTGTCTTCACCTCACCTTTTGGGACACCGTACTCATCAGCTTTTGTCTGCACTGTGCAAAGTGGGAACAGCAACCCAACGAGGGAAATGGGGCCTGAGGCGGAGATGGAGTCCTCACGTAGGGGAGAAGGGGAGAAAAATCCCCCAGTGGCCTTGGGAAGGCAGGGGAAGTTCCAGAACACTCTTAGCTGTGGGGGCTGTTTATCTATGAGGGCTGTGTGTAAATCAGGCCGGCATGCGACTCACAGATCTTCTGTTCTCATGTGCATAACACTAAACTTTAGGTCTCTCAAAGTGCCTCTGTCGCACTGTTCTGTGTGATACGTATGATGTTTTATTCATCGCTCTGTGCTATGACTTCCTCAAATCGGAGGTCCTTGAACCGCACTCTGAAAACAGAAACTACTCTATGCTTCACTCTTCCACCTCCCAGATAGAAAGTCCTGGTACAGCATTTCTTAATCTCGGGCTTCCGAAATTGCCACAGGGCTGAGGATGCCCCCCCAGGAACCGTGCTCAAGGCTTTGGCCTGGGGCCTGAGCAAGTGCTTTCATTGTTCCCATTTTTAGAGGCTGAGAAAGGCTCAGCAGTGGGACTCCCCCCAGTTGCCTGGAGCCGTCCCAGGTGGATTTGTGGAGCTTATCCACAGGCAACCTCAGGTAGCCCCTGTCACTCCTGATTAACTTCAGCCCCAGTACTGTGCAATCCCTTGCCAGTGGGGCATGGAAAAGGGACTGCCCACGATGGGGTAAGTGCTGGCAAGGTATTGTTTGCTGAGCGCAGGCATTGCTGCAAAAAGGTTAAGTACAGTGAGGGGCACTGAGTAACGTCCACAATTGCTGAGTCACTTGTCCATTTGACGCTAATGTTCCACTGTACACTAATACGGCAATTAAAATTTTTTTTAAAAAATGCTAGAATTAGGGGAGCTGGGATGATTAAGCAGCTGTTTTGGCTCAGGTCATGATCCTAGAGTCCCGGGATCAGCCCCACATCAGGCTCTTTGCTCAGCGGAGAGCCTGCTTCTTCCTCTGCTGGCCGCTCCCTATGCCTGTCTGTCTGTCTGTCTCTCTCTCTCACTGACCAATAAATAAATAAATAAATCTCAAAAAAATATGCTGGAATTAGAAAATAAAAAAATAGATAGTTGCAAATGTAAATGGACAGTAGGGAAAAAACCACACACACGCTCTAGAATAGCGCAACCTCCCCAGACAGTGACCTTCGCTCTCCTCCTGCGAGACAGAATTCTTCACACACCCGTGGGGCAACAGGTCGCATTATTCCAGCAGCCTCTAAAAGTCGTGGTGTGCTTATCTTCATGTGATTTGTTTTAAATCAAGTGAGTTAAACACGTTTTGCGTTTTGCCCTTCCAGTTACGTTACAACGCTAGAGACAATTGCCAACTGATTCCATCTTCTAATTTTTTTATTTTTTTATTATGTGAAGACTGTATTTGAGAGAGAGAGAGCAGGGTGAGAGAGAGCTGGAGGCGAGGAGGGAGAGGAGGGGGAACTGGGGAGCGAGAGAGGGAGAAGCAGGCTCCCGGCTGAGCAGGGTCCCTCCCAGACCAGATCAGGTCAGATCATGACCTGAGCCGAACACAGATGCTTACATCTGAGCCATGCAGCGCCCCCAAATTCCATCTTTTTGGAGTGAGTGTGTGTGTGTGTGTGTGTGTGTGTGTTATGGGGGAGACAGTCAGTTCTTTTTTTTTTTTTTTTTTTAAGATTTTATTTATTTATTCGACAGAGAGAGATCACAAGTAGGCAGAGAGGCAGGCAGAGGGGGTGGGGGGGAGCAGGCTTCCCGCCGAGCAGAGAGCCAGATGCGGGCTCGATCCCAGGACCCTGAGATCATGACCCCAGCAGAAGGCAGAGGCTTTGATCCACTGAGCCACCCAGGCACCCCTCAACTCTCCTTTCTTAATTAAAGCCACAGATTACTGTTCATCACAACTTTTTTTCCTAGTACCAAGATACTCTGATGGATAGATTTCGTAATAACTAAGCATCATTGTCGCCTTCAACCATATTGGTCGAAGCTACTGTGTTTTAAGGACTTACCATGACCCGGGCACTCCCTTCAGCTAGATTACTTCACAAAAGTCCTGAGGTGGGCACTAATGTCTCCTTTGGCGTGGGGGGATTTCCTTGTGTTTAATCCATGCCTGTCTAATCCCAAATCCAAATAGTAACTTCCCGCATCAGCCAGCACATGGGTGTCCCCCACGGCAAAGCCCCTCAAGGCCCGGGTGCCATTTGTTGGTCAGCGGGAGGAAAACAGGGCTGACCATAGGCCAACTGGGAAATACCCCGACGGCTGTCCTATGGGGGTGTCTCCTCTCCTGTCGCCTCTGGCCGCCTTCCTTGCGTCGTGAGTGAATTTCAGGCACACCTCAGCCAGGTGTTTAAATCTTTAATCTTTGCTCTCTCTTTGTGAGAGGAGAGGTTCCAAGGAATTTCAAGAATATTCCAGGAATCCAGATGAAGGGGAGAGCTGAGCCCCAGAAAGCCTCCAGAGTAGAACACCGGTTTTTCTCATCCTTACCGTAAATTGGCTTTAATTCCTGTTGGGGTCTGCAGGAACCCAGAGGCCTTCCTGCACCCCTCACCCCAGAGCTGGGTGAAATGTGGGCTTGTGTAGGTGCCACTGGGGTCTAAGTTGTTCTTAAGGTGGCTGGGCAGCTGTTCCCACTCACCCCCCCCCAACTCTGGCACAGATACACAGTCCCCAGACCAGCACTGTCCCCCCAAACAAGAGTCCTTTGCCCAGACCCCTACAGACAGTAGTGTGATGGATGGAGCCCATTTTTACCAGCATTAAACTTCGCAGGATCTGTGACAGCTGCTTGCTACACAGTCAGTATGAAAAATAAAATTGTATGAAATCACAAGGAAATAAAATGGATATTAAAGATGAAGGTAACAAATACTAAGAGAGACACTGAAAACTTAGCCCAGATTATTTTATTGCATTTTCTCTTTTCCCAGGCTCCTGAGTTTACTCACGTCTACTATCTGTGTGTGCGGTGGAAATACTAGACTATGACGCGTGCTAGCGCATGTCTTTGCAACTCTGCAGTCGGTGGCCTCACCTGGGTAGATTAAAATAGGCCACGGTGGGCGTATTCACACCACGGAAACCAGCAAATGCTATAAACCAGGGCGGGGCTTTGAGAAGGCTGGTTGTTAAAGAGTTAGCACATCATTGCCTACAGATGAATTTTGTGTTTTCAGGCACTTTTGAGTTTTAAGGTTATTGACTTTGTTTTTACACCTTACTCTCATTTTTCTAATATTCCATAATACATCTAGATATTTCGCTTCCACACAAGCAGCAAAATATTCAACAAGGTAGGCTGATGGCAGTGGGAGGAGACACTTTCACTCCTAATCTGAACTCCCAGGCTGATGGGCTGGCTGGATTTGGGATCCAGGGTCCATGTACACCTCAAGGGATCGCCGGGAGAAGTCTCATTCTGTAGAGGACAGCCCTAAGATCTGAATTTCAGAGCTCCAGGAGAATGTGACTGGGAAATACCGGGCAAGTAGAGAGGGCACTTTTTGGACTTCAACTTCTGCTTTGTCATTTTCTGTCCATCTCACCTAGGGCTAATCACATAAATTCACGGAGCCCTGATTTTTTATATTTGTTTGTTTTTTGCTTTGTGGAAAGGGAAACAAAAGCTTCTTGGTTTTCATCTTACTTTTCACAATTTCAAAAGCTGATAACACCCATAGTTTTGACATTGGGAGAAAAGTTAAATCAATTATTACATGAATTTATACCATTTTGTAAAGCTTTAGAAGAACATAATAATTTCATGTACTTATTAGTTTTTACTAATACAGTAACTCTGAAATGGCCGTAGTTAGCCCTGTTTTACACGAAGGCTCTAAAATCTGGAAATAAGTGTGTTGCATCACTCAGATAATATACAGATCCCAAATTCTAACCCGGATGTGTCACTTTCAGAATGAAGTAGCCATTAGATCATTCTATTCTTGGAATCAGCAGGGGTCAAGTCACTCATTCAAGAGATACGGGGATCAGTGGGCTCCAGGGACACAACTGACATTGTCCAGCATAGTCTGGCATAATGAGATGCATCTTTTCACCTTCAGTGAATTAAAGATGGGGAACCTCCAGGGGTACCACTTGATTCCTCGTAAATCCCCCATCTTAACGTACAGGTTACAGCATTACCTGCTCCCAGAAGAACACCAAACTAAGAGCACTCCAAAAGTTTGTACTTCTTAAAAACCTCAATCTGATTGCAAAACAATTTATGTTCAGTCAAGACATTGTAGAAAGATAGAGACAGTGAAATGTACACCCCCCCCACCCCAGTCCTGGATCAGACAGAATGACTCTCAACGTTGAGGGAACATCATTCTGATTTCCTTTGTCACTCACAGAGGGAAGATTTTGTTGCTCTTATCTTGGGTAATCGCTGCTAAGATTAACTTGACAAGTGAGAAACAAAGAATGACCACCACACCATTTTACAGGGAATTTGCTCGCTCACTTTTTCATTCAACACAACCTTGCATGTGTGTTGTTTGCCATTCCGGCCTGTGGGAAGTAGCAGTGGACAAATTCAGTGGCCTTCAGGGATCCTACAGCTCAGGGAGAAAGAGACACATACCCAAGGACGAGCACCCTGTAGGAAATGAACAGAGAGGAGGAAGGAAGGGGGTGTGAGAGATGCTTATGGACTAGACCTTGCAAGAGTCAGAGAGCACTTTTCTGAGAATGGTGCCTTCACATAAAGAGAATAATCTACAATGAATGCAACCTGGCCCACATCCCAAGTCACTGCCTAGGAATAGCTGTTTGTCACTTAAATCCATACTTCAATTGTGTTATTAGTTGACGTGGATGGATTCTCAAAGTGAGCAGAGATCCTAGAGGTGATCTCATCCAACCCCTTCAACTTATAAATGGCAAAAGTGAGATCAAGAGAGTGACTTATCCAGAATCCCGTTACTGTTCAGAGTAACATGTTCAGAGGCTAGCTTTTTTTGACCCACGAATCCTGTCTCTTCTTATGGTAACACACAGCTCCTTTAGAGAAGGTTAATATAAAGAAATGTTGCTCTATATAGTTCCCATAAATACACTGTAACCAAATGTAATCACATGTATGATCTTTTTTTCCTGATGCAAGACGAGGGTGAAAGAAAGAACATGCGTTAGTGTTACGTGGCATCCAGATGTCTTTTTTGTTTTTCTCCTTTCCCTTGCTGTGTGATTTGGAAAACCACTTAATCCTTCTGAGCTGTACTTGCTTATTTAGGGAATGAGGATGCTTAGTAAATATGGTGGTCATTGCAGTGTTTCAAAGGAGAAAGTAGGGCACCTGGGTGGCTCAGTCGTTAAGCATCTGCCTTTGGCTCAGGTCCCGATCTCAAGGCCCTGGGATCAAGCCTCACATCAGGCTCCCTGCTCAGCAGGAAGCCTGCTTCTCCCTCTCCCACTCCCCCTGCTTGTGTTCCCTCTCTTGCTGTGTGTGTGCGTCTCTCTCTCTCTCTATCAAATAAATAAATAAAATCTTTAAAAGAAATAATATATGCCAAGTGTAAAAAAAAGAGAGAGAGAGAGAAAGTAGTTAAGAGAATATAGGGGGGAAATGACACAGCTAGTGATAACATTTCACATCTTCCGGGCGGTGGGGGAGCTGGGCAGGGTGTAGAGCAGAATTTGGTGGTGGTTGGGTTTTTCTTTCACCTGAATAGGGCTCTGGTTAAGAACAGAAACCCTGGGTCAGTGCGTGGAGAAACCTGGGGAACCAAGTCAGTGGGTCAAAGCCCTCTTGCTGTGGTTTTTCTTTTAAAGATACCAAACCTTCCGGTTTTCTTCAGTGCTTCTTTAATTATATCTTATCTGTTGTCTCATAAGCTACGTGGTCGTGGTTTCATTTTTACCATGTGCACTGGATTATCCCACTGCAAATCTCCCTGGGGTTCTTGGAAAAATATCTAAAGCTGATAAGAAGCAGGACATTTTTAAGGAAAAACCCAACAAAGAAATTATTAAACTTTTACATAGCTTGTAGAAGTTTTACAAACGTCTTAAGTGCCTCTTTGGAAAGGTCAGTTTAAAGGCTTATTATATATCTCAGGGGACTGCATAGAGTACTTATTTTTTAGAACACTGGAATAGACTGGAATAAGCCTAATTTTTTAAAAGATTTTATTTATTTATTTGAGAGAGAGCGTGCACGTGCGCACACAACCAAGGGAGGAGCAGAGGCAAAGGGAGAAGCAGAAGCAGAGGGAGGAGCAGAGGCAGAAGGAGAAGCAGGCTCCCTGCTGAGCAGAGATCCTGATGTGGGGCTGGCTCTCAAAACTCCTGGAACCTTGGGCGCCTGGGTGGCTCAGTGGGTTGGCCGCTGCCTTCGGCTCAGGTCATGATCTCAGAGTCCTGGGATCGAGTCCCGCATCGGGCTCTCTGCTCAGCAGGGAGCCTGCTTCCCTCTCTCTCTCTCTCTCTCTGGCTGCCTCTCCGTCTACTTGTGATTTCTCTCTGTCAAATTAATAAATAAAATCTAAAAAAACAAAACAAAAAAACTCCTGGAACCTTGACCCAAACCAAAGGCAGATGCTTAACTGACTAAGCCACCTGGGCATCCCTGGAATAAGCCTAATTTTTGAAGTCTTGGAGCCTTTAGCTATGAGGTTTATCAGGCCGACTTCTCTTTTTCTAACCCAGCTGAGTTGCCACAAACCAAGGAGAAGAGGATTGATATGGGGAGAAAATGCAGGCTCCATCTGGAGGGTTGGAACCACATGGTTCCCAGATACCTGTCTTCAACGAGAGGCTGGTTTCTTCTGTCTTGCAGCCTTGAGCAGGCATTTCTGCCCATAAGAAGACAGTCTTCCTGTAGCTTGGTGGCAGCAGCATTTCCAGAGGGGTGAGCAAAGAAGCCAGAGACAGAGGTTCTGAGGAGGAGCAACACCCGGAGGAGAGAAACATGGCAAAGCCGTCTCCCTCCCCTCTTGCCTCTTCAAAGGATCTCTGCTTTCTTCCTTCTTCCTTTTCTTTTTTCAGGAAAAGAAGATGTGAGTTAGTATTAAATGTGGCAAGAAGAGAAATAAGTATTTCTTTTTAAAAAATATATTTTATTTATTTATTTGACAGAAAGAGAGAGAGAGAGATCACAAGTAGGCAGAGAGGTAGGGGGAAGCAGGGTCCCTGCTGAGCAGAGAGCCCGATGCAGGACTTGATCCCAGGACCCTGAGATCATGACCTGAGCCGAAGCAGAAGCTTAACCCACTTCTTAGGGTCTAAGGTCATAGAACTCAGTATTAAAGTTGGCTCCAGCATCAAAATTCACATATACGTGAATCCATAGAACTCTTTGTAACTCAAGTTAAAACATGAGTATAAGCCAATTTAGCAAATATAGATATTATTATCATTATTATTATGAATATGGCAAAAAAAAAAAAAGCACTACGCCGTTCTCCAGAGAGAAAAGGAACTCTAGCAATAACTAGATCATATGAGGTGTTTTTCGTGTGGTAAAACAATCTTTTCAGAAAAGCGTAGACCATGGGCCACCTGGGTGGCTCAGTGGCTTAAGCTGCTGCCTTCGGCTCAGGTCATGATCTCAGGGTCCTGGGATCGAGCCCCATATCGGGCTCTCTGCTCAGCAGGGAGCCTGCTTCCTCCTCTCTCTCTGCCTGCCTCTCTGCCTACTTATGATCTCTCTCTGTCAAATAAATAAATAAAATCTTAAAAAAAAAAAAAAAGAAAAAGAAAAGCGTAGACCTCCATGGGATCACACACATGTAGGGATGGTCTTCGGAGGCTGTTCTCAACTTATAGCACATCTAACATCTTGTGAAAAACGCAGGCTCCTGAACCTACTCCTCCACCCCCGCCCAGATAGTCTGATTAAGTCCGCAGGTAAAGCCCAGTACTCTCGCGTTGTAGTAATCTTGCCAAATGCTTCTGAGGCAAGAATCAGGTCCCTGCACCAACCTTGGAAAGCCTAGCCTCCCAAAAAGAGAAAAAACCCTCAGACTAGAACGTATGAAGTCAAACTGCAGCCAGGTTGGTGTCATATTCCCAAAGCTGATTTTCCCATTTTCAAGACATTTGTTTGCAAGCACTGGCATGTGAGGCTAAATCTAATTGACCATTCATGTTCCCCAAACAGCAGCAATCACTCAGGGGAAAAAAAAAAAAAATCTTACAGGAGAGAGAAAAGTTGTTGATGCTCCTCATTTACATAAAGCCCTTCAGAGGGTAGTGAAGAATGTACAGACCTCTTTCCTTTAAGGCAACCCTGTAGCTCAGATCTCTGGGTAATTCGCTAAACAGAAGGATTTCTTATAGTGCGGGTGCAAATGCTTCTTACGATTTCCGGCTTAGTTCAGAAGTCCTCTGCGTATTCTAACGTGCCTGAATTACTCTCTTTGAGGATCTTTGATAGCTTTGGGAGGATTTTATTTTTTATTTTTTTTAAAGATTTAATTTATTGGTTCGTCAGAGAGCGAGAGCACAAGCCGCAAGAGTGGCAGGCAGAGAGAAAAGCAGGCAAAGGGAGAAGCAGGCTCCTGCTGAGCAAGGAGCCCCACCAGGGACTTGATCCCAGGACTCTGGGATCATGAACTGAGCCGAAGGCAGACATTTAACCAATTGAGCCACCCAGGTGTCCCTGAGGTTTTTTAATATTGTTAAAGTACTGTATTTTTCCTTCAGACAGAAGAGAGAGACACACAGAGATTGACCAAACTGGGACTGTGGATCACCATGATCACTATTCTGCCTTTACTTACAGGCTTTTTTTTTTTTTTTTTTAACCTCGGGCAAATTATTTAATTTCACTGTGTCTCAGTTTCCTCACCCCAAAAATGAGACATGATAATAGCTTATTTTATCGATTCTGCAATAAACATTTCCCCCCAATTTTTAAGATCTCTGAAATCAAAGCATACTTCACTATGATGACGAGAAAGCATTGTGTCATGGGTTAATTGACAGCATTTTTCTTAGTGGTGCATAAAATCAAAGAATGTTTTATAATGATGGCATCTTAGACTAGGTGAAATATGATAATAATGGCTCTGTCCTAGGGTTTTGTGGGAATTAACTGAGTCAAGAAACAAAATGCTTAGAACCAATACCAATACAGAGCTGGTATTACTCACTTAATAATTAATCTATTAGTATTCTAACCTGTGGTTGGATTATAAATGAACTAGTTTCTTCTTGTTGCACATTTGGGTTGTTTCCAATGATATCCCTGCACTATATACTGCATTGAATGTAAACCTTTATGTACATCTCTGATCCTAGAAGTGGAACTACTTGGTCAACAAGCATGAGCATGTTGAAGAGATGGACTTATAAGCGTAAGCCTGGGTTTCTCAACAGTGTCCCCCTGTGGCCATAATGGAAGTAGCAGCTGCAAAAAATTGTAGTCAGAAAGGATCAGATTCATCAGTTCTGGTGGTGTGGGCAGGACTGTCTATTTGGACATGGGGAGATGGAGAGGAGAAGGGAGTTGGGGGAAATTGGAAGGGGAGGTGAACCATGAGAGACTATGGACTCTGAAAAACAATCTGAGGGTCTTGAAGGGGCGGGAGGGTGGGAGGTTGGGGGTACCAGGTGGTGGGTATAGGAGAGGGCACGGATTGCATGGAGCACTGGGTGTGGTGAAAAAATAATGAATACTGTTACGCTGAAAAGAAATTAAAAAAAAAACTTTATCTGTGGACTAACAGAATTAAAAAAAAAAAAAAAAAAGGAAAGGGAGAAGCCTAGGATTCGTGTGTGACCCAAGACAGACAGACACAGGAAATAGTGAATGTTGCCAATCTGTATATGAGGGCCTAAGCAATTGCTTTTAAATACTGAAAGATGATCTCATTTAGATCTCCTATATGAACTGATGAAGAGTTCAACATCATTTCTATGGATATGTCATATAAACAGCTTATCTCTCTGCATTAATATAACCATGAAAAAGCACTTTGGTCATTTTATTTGGGCCTTAGAAATCCTGGCAAACTCTAAGAATGAATTTTAGAAAGGCCTCTTGGCTTGAACTTCTGGACAAATCGGATGCCTAGAGCTTAGAAAGACGTTTGGGGGCTCTTGGGTGGCTCAGTGGGTTAAGCCTCTGCCTTTGGCTCAGGTCATGATCTCAGGGTCCTGGGATCAAGCCCCGCAACTGGCTCTCTGCTCAGCAGGATGCCTGCTTCCTCCTCTCTCTCTGCCTGCCTCTCTGCCTACTTGTGATCTCTCTCTCTGTCAAATAAATAAATGAAAATTTTTTTTAAAGAAGAAAGATAATCAGAAGTGATCATATAATGAGGACATTGAATATATTCAGAGTTGTAAGTGATAGTTTTGAGAAAATTTACTATCAGTTGCAAAACCATAAGACCCCAAAGAGATAGATGTAGATGATCAGTTTGAATTATAAAAAAAATTAGAATATATAATTATGAAGGTTTATGTGATTTTTAAGTGTAGTTTAACTGTATTTAGGAATTTTTATAGTCACTTAATTAACAAAGTGATATGAAAGCTCTGACATATTTAAATTTTCCCCTTAAATATGCATGGTAAAAAATTTAAAAGGAGCAAAAATGTAAACGTTGAAAATTAATTCTCAGGTGCCTGGGTGGCTCAGTCAGTTAAGCAACTGCCTTCGGCTCAGGTCATGATCCTGGAGTCCCAGCATTGGGTCCCATATCAGGCTCCCTGTTCAGTGGGGAGTCTTCTTCTCCCTCTGAACTTCGCCCCTCTCGTGCTCTCTCTCTCTCACTATCTCCCTCAAATAAATAAAACCTTCAAAAAAAAAAGGAAGAAAGAAAGAAAGAAAAGTAGTAGTTCCCCCTGACTCCCCTAATAATTAGATATTGAATTTCTCTCCTGTGAAGCAAATGATAGATCTGAAGCCTTTTTACATTTTTAATTAAGAAGTGTTTTTAAATCTTTAAAATAAAATTCAGAATTAGAATGTTTTTCTTTTTAATTTTTTAAAAGATTTTATTTATTTATTTGACAGACAGAGATCATAAGTAGGCAGAGAAAGAGGAGGAAGCAGGGTCCCTGCTGAGCAGAGAGCCCAGAGAGCCCGATGCGGGCCTCGATCTCAGCACCCTGGAATCCTGACCTGAGCAGAAGGCAGAGGCTTTCACCCACTGAGTCACCCAGGCGCCCCGTGAGTTACAATGTTTTTAAATATTTAAAAATTTAAAGGAACAAAGGGTATAAATAATCCCCTTCTCACAGTTGGTTCATCTCCCGAATCTGTCAAAGCTACCAGTTTTTTGTGCATCCTTCCAGAAATAGTTTGTACACATACAAGCCAAGGGTTTGTGTGTGTGTGCACGTGTGCATATAGTATCCTACCCTCTGTTGTTTTACTTTGCAATTTTCACAATGTATCTTTTTTGTAAATATTTTATTTATTTATTTGACACACACACACAGAGATCAAAAGTAGGCAGAGAGGCAGGCAGAGAGAGAGGAGGAAGCAGGCTTCCCACTGAGCAGAGAGCCCGATGCGGGGCTCCATCCCAGGACCCTGAGATCATGACCTGAGCCAAAGGCAGAGACTTAACCCACTGAGCTACCCAGGCACCCTCACAATGTATCTTGAAGGTAGTTACAAATCAGTAAATTAAGATCCTCTTCATTCATTTAGGTTATCTGTTATCTCTTGCTCTAAGAAAGCAGCTCCAAGATCAAGTAAGGGTATACAATACATTTATAAAAGTAGAATTGCAGGATCCAAGGTGTCACGCATTTGCAGTTCTGGTAAGTACCTCTAAACTCGCTGAAGGACACTTTAAAAAGTTGTTCTTTAAGTACCTAAAAGAAACTCAGATATTGTGATGTTTTAATTTTCGTTGCAAGCCCTGCTTTCGTATAACAGAAAGGTCTCTTATCTCTGTCCAAACTATCTTCTTCCGAATTGGTAGAATATTGATAAATTCTTCACGTTTTAAAGCATGTAAAATTATAATAAAAATTATAATAAGGTATTAAAAATTATAATAAAAAAGTTATCTTGAAGGGAGTACACAGAAGAAAAGGATCATCAGATAGGTTGAAATGAAAAGCAATAGGCAAGCGTACTAGAGTATGTCCTCTGTCAGCACAAGTACGTCTAAAAAGTTGTTCATAATTCAATGAATTGTTAACCTACTATGTTCTTACTGCTGGAGAAACAGGATGAGTAAGCCACAGTCTCTAATATCAAACTACTCACACCCTGAGTGTGTGCCTGTCTGTTTACCACTCTCATCAATTACACTGGTTCCCTCCTTCCCACTTCACTGCACCATACCTTTTGGGGAACATCTGCTTTCTACTTCTTTCTCCCTTTTAGCATTTATCAAAGCTATACCAAAGTAATATACTGCCTAGTTGGTTTTTCCCAGCAGAGAAGGGACTCCGTGAGGACAGAAAACACTTGCTTTAAAAAACTCTTTGCTTATTTTTGTTTGTTTGTTTTGAGAGAGAGAAAGAGAGGGTGAGAGTGCACCAGCAGAAGGGACAGAGGCAGAGGGAGAGAGCAAATCTCAAGCAGGCTCCACACTCAGCACAGAGCCCCGGATGTGGGCCTTGATCTCAGGACCCTGAAAGCATGACCTGAGCTGAAATCAAGAGTCTGACACTTAACCCACTGAGCCCAACCAGGCACCCCTTCAAGAAACTCTTGATGTAAGTCTTGCATAACCTTATACTACTGGCACATAAGTTTAAGGGACTAGGTCTTAATTGAATTTTAAGTCTTTGTGTTGTTATGAAACAGAAGATCTCGTGTTTCTCTTTCTGCAGTTTATCAGACACAAGGGACAACAGCAAGATGTTGAATTCCTTTTCTTTTTTTTAAATTTTTATTTATTTATTTATTTATTTATTTTATTTTGACAGACAGAGATCACAAATAGGCAGAGAGGCAGGCAGAGAGAGAGAGAGAGAGAGAGGAGGAAGCAGGCTCCCTACTGAGCAGAGAGCCTGATGTGGGGCTCGATCCCTGGATCCTGGGATCATGACCTGAGCCGAAGGCAGAGGCTTTAACCCACTGAACCACCCAGGCGCCCCTGAATTCCTTTTCTTAAGGACGAACAGAGCAGCTTCCTGGTAGAGGTAGGACTAGACTCCAGCCTCCTGACTCCCAGGCCAGTGCTCTTTTCTCTGTCTCACTTGATGCTTGTGCCTGATCTTCAGCTCATGCTCAGGGACTGTCCCTCTGCCAGGTGTGAGGCTGAGCCTGGAGGTGCCGAGCTATGAGATGTGCTCTTTGCACAGAATGAATGAATGAATCAATCAATCAATCAATCAATCAATGAACGAATGGCCTGAATAAAAATATTTATCTCTGTTTACCTGATAACTAAGTCAGTCTTTGTACATGTATTAGTCTAAAGCAAGTGAAAGGAGTTCGTGAGTTTTCCTCGCTCACGTGGAATGAAAGGTTGGGCAATGTCAAACACTTCATATACTAAGGGCCATTTATCCACAGGGGTCTCCCCTTATTAGACAACGGCACTAGAAAGTGGTGAAAACGTTCAGGTAAGTGTTCTACTGAACACCCAGGCATTTCATAAAGGAGCTCAAGAAGTCTCCGGCATTAGAGCTGTACCTTTCAGATGAGAGGGTAGGAATCTCAGGCATTTGGGGATGGGGGGCAGAGAGTGGAGAGCATAAAAACCATGGAGTGTCAATCCAGTTTTACTCAAAGATGATTTGAAAGGAAAAGTCAAGTAAATTCAAATGCATAGTGAGAAAAGCATTATTTGTCTACTGTTCTAAATACAATAGATATTGTAGAGAATGCCACATTTCCCTGATCTTAAAGATAAAAGATACAATTTCACAGAAACTGAAAAATTGCATTGGTGCATAACTTTCAAAAGTCCCAGAGCTTCCAAGTTTGCTTTTCTCCACTAGTAGAATTTTCCCTGGCGCCTCTGCATGCTGAGATGTTCTTAGCTAGTATATTTGGCTTTGAACGTCAAAATCCTTCTTGGTGACTCAAACAGGAAACCAGGATCTGAAAAGACATTAGTAAGTTGACCTTGTAGTTTATTGCCCAACTGCAATACTTTGAGAGTGAGAGTGTTTCAGTAATTACGTGGTTGCAAACAATATATGTGGTCTCTGAGCCCTTACTCACACATGTTCACTTTTTATTAAAGACTAACTTAACTTACAGTAAGTATTTTAGTGGCCTGTGAAATGTACACACAATTATTCACTCTTTTCCCATTGGCTTCCCAATCGGCATAGGATTTTCTTCTCTCTCTCTTTTTTTAAAGATTTTATTTATTTATTTAGCAGACAGAGATCACAAGTAGGCATAGAGGCAGGCAGAGAGAGAGGAAGGGAAGCAGGCTCCCTGCTGAGCAGAGAGCCCGATGCGGGACTCGATCCCAGGACCCCGAGATCATGACCTGAGCCGAAGGCGCCCTCTTCTCTTTTTGATGCTGTGACAAATATCTGTTTGTTTTTTAAGATGGTGATAGGTTAAAAACTCCCTCATTTCTATGCACCTAAGCCTCTGATTTCCCTTCTCATAGAGAACTGTCACGGCTGACAGCTTGGGGAGTGCCCTTCCAGACATTTCCAATGCTGTATTTCACAGGATCTCTCAAAGGAGAGACGGGTCCCTCAGCTTCATTGAATCTGATTGATGTCTATTGTCTGATGTCACAATAATATTAATAATAACTATAAGTATATGGCAAGATTACTAGCTCGCCAGTCTTTCTCTTAGCTAAATGGCACCACTGAAGTGGCTTGAAATGACTGAAATGTATTTTCCTACAGTCCTGAAGGTTAGAAATCCCAAAGCAAGTGTTGGTGAGGCCATGTTCCCTCTGAAATCTGTTGGGGAATCCTTCGTTGTCTCTCCCCAGCTTCTGTGGTTTGCTGGAAATCTTTTGCGTTCTTTGGCTTGCAGCCACACAACTACAATCTGTGCCTTGTCAACATATGGCATTCTTTCTGTGTCTCTATCTTCACATGGCCATCTTCTCGCAAGGACACCAGTTGCATTGGATAGGGGCCCATGCTACTCCAGTATGACTTCGTCCTAACTAATTACATTTACAACAACCCTATTTCCAAATAAGGTCATATTCTGAGGTACAGGGAGCTAGGACTTGAACCTATCTTTTTTTTTTTTTTTTTTAAGGAAACAATTCAGTCCTCAGCAGTCAATAAACTTTGTAAACCAAAAAAGGAAGGCCACTGTCTAACAGGGATATCCAGAAGCTTGATTCTCCTTCCTATGTTCAAGAGAATCTATGTGGGCAATTTTTTTTTTTAGGTTTTTATTTATTTATTTGACAGATGGATCCTAAGTAGGCAGAGAGGCAGGGGGCGTGGGGGGAAGCAGAGTTCCCCACCAAGCAGAGAGCCCAATGCAGGGCTCGATCCCAGGACCCTGGGATCATGACCTGAGCCAAAGGCAGAGGCTTTAACCCACTGAGCCACCCAGGCGCCGCTATGTGGGCAATTTTTGATGGACATAGAGAATGAATGAACTGACTTCAGCTAATAGAACCCCCAACTCTTTGACAAAGATTTATTTGCACTAACCTTTTCAAAAGAGAAATCATTAACAAGAAAATAATCAGGTATCACGGGCATAAATTTTTATTAAATATTGAATAGATACAAAATGGTAATTACAAATATGTGTATGGTAAGAATTCTAATACAATGAACACCCATGGCCCTACCACACAGTGTAAAAAATAAAAAATAAATAATTACCATATCTTTGAGGTGTCCTATATGGAATTTTTTAAATGATAAAACTTAATATACTGACACACTCTTTTTGTAAAAACTTGTGTACAATTAGAATTCTATGTTGTAAAAATTTGAAGTCTTTTCATGCCAGAGGTACCCTTTGGACAAAGTAACTTATTCTTTGTAATAAAGGAAGAGAGTTTCATGGTATGTCTCTACCCTAGTTGATGTAACCAACAATTGATGTTGAAGTTATTTCCATTTTTTGCTTTTACAATTAATGCTGCAGTGAACCTTCTTGTACATATAACTTTGCACACTCATACAAGTATATCTATAGGGTAAATTCCTCGAGGTGGAAATGTTGGGTAAAAGTCATGAATGTGTTTTTTAAACCTACATAATTTGAGTTGGTTTTCTGATACATTGTATTAAAATGCTTCCAAGTAAAAGAATTGTTGCAACAGTCTTGAGAAAATGAGAACAAGTTAGCACTTAAACCCAGATTTAATATTGTGGACTGTAACCTAGTTGACTATTTTACATACAAAGATGATCTCAGTTCACCAAGGACATCAGGGAAAGCCCCATGATGTGAGGCCACTTGCTGGAATTTTCCTGGGGCAAGTACTCTACTATTATGATCACCACTGAATTATTCATTTAACAAACACACCACCTATCTACATCATCTTCATATAGTACATATTCTGAGTCTGATCCCTTCACTTGGGAACTAGACACATCCTCTCTCAAGAACTACTAAAGGACATAGCTCAGCAATGTTCTCTTCTGGCTCCTATAACATCTATTTTCTATCTCTACTGGGATTGTTTGAATCAATGTACAAATATGTTATTTCTTCATGCACCATTTCTCTATTCACCTTAGTAATAAGATCCCTAAAGTAATTTCCTGTACCATCTGTTTTAATTTTTCTCCTCTCATTCATGCTTGAACCCATTCCAATTGGGTTTTTATATCCACCTTCCATTAAAATAGCTTTTACTAAGAATGTTAGTGACCTCCGTATTTCTTGCAAAATCTTTCTCTATTGTACTCATCACTACTGACATACTCATATTTTAATTATACTAGTTTATTGAATATCTCTCCCTACTGAAAGATAAGCCCCCTAGGGCAAGGATTTTATCTGTGTGGGTTTTTTTTGTTTTGTTTTGTTTTTCATTTTACCTCCAGCACTTAGAACATTGTTCATAGCAATAAATCAATAATACCTGTCCAATAAATATGTAAATATATATACTTGAGCTTATGCTGTACTTTAGGAAAGACAGTAAATAAAACAAGCGTAGAAACATATATAGAGAGTGTCAGATGGTAAAATATGCTATCAAGAAAGAGCAGGTAAGAAGAATGGGAAATAGGGGTACTTGGGTGGCTCAGTGGGTTAAGCTTCTGCCCTCGGCTCAGGTCATGATCTCAGGGTCCTGGGATTGAGTCCTGCATCGTCCTCTGTGCTCAGCGGGAAGCCTGCTTCCCCCCCCCCCCACCACCTTTCTCTCTGCCTACTTTTGTTCTCTCTCTCTGTGTCAAATCAATAAATAAAATCTTAAAAAAAAAAGAATAAGAAATAATACATCATACTTGAGGGTAAAAGCATTGTTATTTTATAAGATGATCTGAAAATGCTTCTCTAGTGAGGCAACAGTTGAACAGGGCCCTGAAGGAAGTAAGAAAATAAGCCATATGGGAGAAAAACAACCAAGGAAGAGAATACAACAAGTGCTAATGTCCTGAGGTGCAAATTTTCTTGGATTTCTGAGAAATATCAAGGAGACTAAGGTAGGAAGAGCAGAGTAGATGAGACAGAGAGTGCCAGGAAATGTGCTCTAGAAGAATTGGGAGGCTCATTTATACCAGATCTTGTAAGATTTTAGCTTTGACTCTGAAGTGGGAAAGAAGTCCATAGAGTGTTTTGAAAAGAATGACATGATCACAACACTGTAGCCAGAGGACTGAGAACAGACTGTATGGAACATGGTAAAAGGAGGCAAACCAGTTAAGAGGTTAGAGTAGAGATATAGGTAAGCTGAATGCAGCAACATGTAAAAATGATGATATACCATGACCAGTGGGATTATTTCAGGAATGCAAGATTGGTTTAACACCTGAAGATTCATTAATGTAATATATATATTGTATTGAATGAATGCAAGACAGAAGTGTAAGATCATCTCAATGGATGTAAGAAAACAAAACAAAACAAAACAAAACAACAACAACAACAAAAAACAATCCCACACCCTTTCATGATAAAAATGCTTAATAAACAGTAAGGGAAGGGTACTTCTTCAACCTCGTAAAAGATGTTTGCAAAACAACCACAGCTAACATCTTAAACTATAAGAGAAGACCGGATGCTTTTCCACTAAGAACAGGATCAATACAGGATGTGCATTCTCACCATCTCTATTCAACACTGTACTGGAGGTTCTAGCCAGATGAAGTAGGTAAGTAAATGAAATAAAAGCTTCCAAACTGTAAAGGGAGAAGTGAAACAATTTCTCTTTGCAGATGGCATGAACTTATTTATAGAAAAATCTAATGCAGCTAAAAAAGAACTATTAGAACTAAAACTGAGTTATCAAGGTTACTGGATACACTATTAACATACAAAAATCAATTTTTGCAATGGACACTCTATTGAATGTTTTATCTACTTGCAATGAAACATCCATAAGCAAAATGAAGAAAACAATTTCATTTACAGTAGCATCATAAAGAATAAAATACTCAGAAATAAATTTAATAAGTGTAAGATTCATACAGTGAAAACTGGAAAACACTGTTGAAAGAAATTAAAGGAGACTTAAATAAATAGAAGGGCCTTCCATGTTCATGTTTTAGATTTGATTTTGTTAAGATGACAATAGTCCTGAAATTGATCTACAGGTTCAACACAATCCTATCAAAATTTCAGCTACTTTTTTGGCAGCAACTAAGAAGATAATCATAAATTCATACGGAAACCTGGGGCCTGAGATAGCCAAAACAGTCTTGGAGAAGAAGAACAAGTTTGGAAAATTCATACTTCCTGAATTTAAAACTTACTATGAAGCGACATTGATCAAGGTAGTGTGGTCCTGGTATGAGGACAGGCATATAGATCAATGAAATAGAATTGAGAATCCAGAAATAAGCCTGGTATCTATCATCAACTGACTTCAGTTACTAGGCCAATACCATTTAATGGATAAAGTAGAGTCTTTTAAACAATAGTACTGGGAAAAATTGAATATCCACACACAAAACCATGAAATTGGATGCCTACCTCATACCATCTATAAAAATTTATCCAAAATTGATCAAAGACCTAAATGTTAGAACTGAAAATATTAAAATCTTAGAAGCATACATAGGGGTAAAGCTTCACAGCCTCAGGTGAGGTACTGTTTCTTAAATATGACACTAAAACACAAGCAATCCAAGAAGAAAAATAAAGAAATTAGATTTCATCAAAATTAACTTTTATGTTTCAAAGGACACCATCAAAAAAGTGAAGTTCAACCCACAGAATAGGATCAAGTGTTTGCAAATCATGTATCTGATAAGGACTTATATCCAGAGTATATAAATAACTCTTGAAACAGTAGTAAAAATAATCCAGCTGAAAATGGGTGAAGGGGGACCCTTGGGTGGCTTAGTCAGTTAAGCCGCTGCCTTCGGCTCAGGTCATGATCTCAGGGTCCTGAGACTGAGTCCCGCATCAGGCTACTCGCTCAGCGGGGAGCCTGCTTCTCTCTCCCCCTCTGCCTGCCGCTCTGCCTACTTGTGCACACACTCTCTCTCTCTCTCTGACAAATAAATAAATAAATAAATAGAACCTTACCCCAAAAAATGGAAGAAGGATCTGAATAGATATTTCTTCAAATATACAAATGACATGAAGAGAGCTCATCACTCATCAAATGCAAATCAAACATGAGATACTACTTGTACCCATTAGTGTGGCTATTACAAAAAAAATCAGAAAATAAGTATATGAGTTTTGCAAGAATATGCAGAAATTGGAAACTTTTTACACGTTAGTGGGAATGAAAATGGTGCAGCTGTTTTGGAAGATAGCCTGATATATCCTAGAAAGATTAAACACAGAGTTACCATACTGCCCAGAACTTTCACTCATAGGTATATGCTCAAGAAAAGTGAAAACATCTGCTCACACAAAAACTGTCACATGAATGTTCATAGTAGCATTATTTATAATACCCCAAAGGTAGAAACAGCAGAAATGGATAAGCATATGCGGCATATTCATTGTTAAAAATAAGACGACAGGGGTGCCTGGGTGGCTCAGTGGGTTGAGCCTCTGCCTTAGGCTCAGGTTATGATCTCAGGGTCCTGGGATCCAGCCCCGCATCAGGCTCTCTGCTCAGAAGGGAACCTGCTTCCTCCTCTCCCTCTGCCTGCCTTTCTGCTTACTTGTGCTCTCTCTCTCTCTCTCTCTGTTAAATAAATAAATAAAATCTTTAAAAAAAGATAAGACAACAGGCCCAAAGAAAACGGAGTCACTTGTGTAAACCCCATATAACCAAACCAAGACTTAATTAGTTTCAACTGTCTGGGAAATGGAATCTTAATCCAGTCAATTACAAATCACCTGATCAGCACTAGTTAATTAATTTACAGGATAGAACTGGGACAGCCCCTAAAGGAAAGTAACTTTGCAATAACCCGCGGGCTTTTGCTTAGTATAACTTCCTTGTTCCTCCTGCTCTCCTCTGCTTATAAAAGTCTTTTGTTTTTATTTTCAAGTCTTCCCTTCAGGCTATAAGAGTCCTTTCTATCTGCTAGATTAGATGTTGCCTAATTTGAATTGATTTTTTTGCTCAAATAATCTCTTAAAATTTTTAATATGCCTCCATTTATCTTTTAACACCATGTAATGGAAGGTTATTTTTGGTCACAGGAAAGAGTGAAGTACTAACAGATGCCACAACATGGAAGAGCCTTGAAAGTGTTACATCACGTGAATGAAGCCCGTCGCAAAAACCACATGTTGCATAATTCAATTTATACGAAATGTCTAGAGCAGGCCACAGCCTAGAGACAAAAAGGAGAGAAGTGGTCCTGCAGGGCTGGGGAGTGTGGTGATGCAGGGAGTGATAGCTAAGGGATAGGAGGTTTCTTTTGGAGGTGATGAAAATGTTCTAAAAATAATTATGGTGATTGCGGCACAACTTTGTAAATATACCAACATCCATTGAATGGTACACCAAAAGGGGTGAACTGTGTAGCATGTGAACTAAATCTTAATAAACTTGTTACAAGAAAACAAAACAAAACAGACAAACAAACAAACAAACAAAAAACAGGGGCTTCTGGGTGGCTCAGTGGGTTAAGCTTCTGCCTTCAGCTTGGGTCGTGATCTCAGGGTCTTGGGATGGAGCCCCACATCGGGCTTTCTGCTCGCCGGGGAGCCTGCTTCCCCCTCTCTGCCTGCCTCTCTGCCCACCTGTGCTCCCTGTTTGTCAAATAAATGAATAAACAAACAAATAAATCTTTTTTTAAAAAAAAGAAAAAGAAAACAAATAAACAAAAACAAACTTTTCACCAGATAATCTAGGTTTAACTCCCATCTCTGCTCCCGACTGGCTGTGCAACTTCAGAAATGTTCACCTAACTTCCGTATGTCCTAGTCTCCCCATAAATAAATGGAGATAATAATCGTTCCTATCTCACAGGGTTGTTGTAAGGATTGAGAGTTAATACGAGCAGAGCACTCGCAACACCGTCCGTTAAAGAAAAAGTGCTGTCATTTATTATACTCTTAAGTGTAGATTCCCAAATCAGTGCTCCTTCCTCAGGACCCTGCTCTCTGGTTCCATTTTCAGGCCTATTTTGAAGAGCAGGTGGTGGGCTCATTCTCTTGCGGGGTCTTTCGGAGAACTGCAGGAGAGCGGAAAGCAACCCGGTCGGAAAGCAAAGGCAGATTCCGTCGGGCAGTTTTCGCCTAGTTTGACCCTCTAGGCTTCCCATTCCTTTCGCCTCAGCGCGCATGCGCGAGAGCCCGTGCCCTTTCGTTTTCCTACTTCTATTGCTTTGGCAATGGCGGCTCGCGGCGTGGGGATGTTGGCACGTTTACCCCTCTGTGCTCAGAGAGGTCAAGTCCTACGTCCTACCCACAGGCTTCTCAGTTGCCCAGGGCCTGTGGCCGCAGACCTTAAGAGAGAAGAGCAGTCCTCGAGGAATGTGGAGACAGGTGAGGGCGCCCTGTCCCCGGTCTGTATCGGCGCCCCACAGCGGGCGAGGGAAGGGGGGAAGAGACTGGGATCTTGGGCGAGCGCGTGGCTTGTGTATACGTCCGTGGAGCCTTTGGCAAGAGGGTGAGGCCGTGTCCCGTCCTCCACTAATCTCATTAGGGGTTCGCAGGGGCGCTCCTTGCTCATGGTGGGAGTGGGTTGGGTGATGTTTGGTTGAGGGCGCCTGCCTACAGTAATTGAAGTATTTAAACAGGCTTGCTAATATTTTATAATTTGGCAAAACAACGTTCCCAATGAAAACCGATGCCACACATCAGTCAGTTGCTTCATTTACAAATGTATCTGACTTTACAAGTTGTTGATGGAGGACGAGGATAGTAAAGCAATAATGAAATAGCAGTATTCGCGGCTCCCAAATATAGTGTTCTGCTTGTGGAAATTACTGTCCTTTGGTTTATTCTTTTGGCCATTTTGGTAACATGGTAACAGATTTGCATTCACCGGAACAGGCTGCTGTCCCGCAGACGTTCTAAATTTATATGCTGCTTTGTGTATGGAGAAGCTCACTATTACTGAACCCCTTTTGTGACCCAAGAGCTACGGTATCAGATTTACATTTTTTAAAACAATCTGGCAAAGAATGTATCAACTCTCGCCACTTAACAAGTGTACAGAGAGGCTCAAAGAGCAAAGTAACTTGTGCTGGGATACATAGGTGAGTTCTTTTAGACCTCGAGTAGAGTTAGTAAGCAAAATGTCGATTTCTGCTATAGTTTTAAGAGATGAAATTATTTCTGGGAATATTTTTATAGTAGGCTAAACAAGTAAAATGTTCCCTAAAATAAATGGTAGGTTTGCTCTTCTCATCAGACTATATAAAATGAAGATTCATATGGACAGGGAGCGGGAATTGTTACTTAATATGATATTTCATTGACATACTGATGGATTGTACTTGGTAGAAGGTGGTTCTGTTAAAATTTCTCAAGTTACTGAAAACTTGAGTAAGGATTCTGCCAAAGAAGCTATTGTAATTTAATGTGTGTATAGTGGTTTAGATTTGGGAGGTTTTTTTTTTTTTTTTTTTCTTACGCTCTTTGAGAACTAAAACTCTGTCAGGTTGGTGTAGAAGGAGTTATTACAGCAGTTTATAGATGAAGAAACAGGCTAGTCCAAATGGCTAGTTCAAACTTACCCATCTGTTAAGTAGGTAAGGAAAGAACCCGATTCCCAGGTTATACTCTTCATTTTATACAGCTTTGTTGTTTTTCTTAGGAAATGTGTTTCATTTTGTATCATAACTGGCTAAACAGTCAGACTCTTGCGGTGCCTAACAAAATATTCCTATGGATTTCTTTTCCATTTTTAAAAAAGAAGGTAACTATTTTATACTCAGAAATGTAACATTTTATAATTGGAAGGGACTTGAGAAATTTCCAATTGAGGTTTCCATTTAGTGTGAGAACTTGATGGAAAACATTTCTAGTCATATTTTGTAGTAACAAGGAACATACTAGTCCAAAATCAGTCAATTCCATTTTTTGGTCAGGCTCTAATGGTTGGAAAATGTTTGTAATGAGCTAAATAAGCTTAACATAGACATAGCTTTTATTTGAGTAGTGGAGAAGAACCTCAATTTTAAGAATGAGAATATGCAGTGTATTATTCATCGCTCTTTGGGGTCCAGGTGACAGAAGCTAACTTAAATTAGCTTAAGTAGATGGGGAGGACAAACCAAGCCATGTCACGAAACTTCAGAGAGAGCTAGGTGCATTAAGGTCAGCTGGATGGATATGGCCAGTGTAGGGTATTGTTGTTTTCCTCAGCTGTTGTTTGGTGGCCTCCTGATCTCAGAATCTTCTCCATGGAGGCATGGCTATAGCAGCTTCATGTTTACCTGTTTGTAGCCTTCACCAGAAGGAAGAATAAGATCATCTTTTACCTGAATTTGTAGAATTTGAAGAAAGAACTTTCGATCGATCACATCCCGTGCCCACCCCCACCCCCGCTTTGGACCCAGAGGAGCTTTCCAAAATAGTCTCATAATCTTAGACCATCTAATGGAGTGAGGGTCAGTGTCACAGGTAGGATAACTGCATTGACTGCCCCCCCCCCCTTATACAGTGGTTTTCTACAAGCAGGGATGTCTTGTGCCTCCAACAAGGGGGACTGTTGCTGACAACCAGACAACAGATTAATTCTATAAATGGCTACGTACCTTATTAGACATTTGATTTTGTTCCATTTTTTCACCAGTTATGAGACCCGCTCTATCTCAGAGGTTATTGTGAGAATTGAAATATAGAGTATATATGTAAAAGTGCTTGGAAAACTAAAGTGTTGCGGCGAATGGAGGACTCACTGTTATATTTGAAGACAGCATTTGGGTTCTCAATAATTTTTTTCCAGGCTGTAAATCCCACTTTATTTATAGTAATTCTCTGTCAGTTTCTAGACCCTTTACTACTATTCTCCAGATGTTCTCTGGTTCTTTTTTTTTTAAGACCTAATTTATTTGACAGAGCAAGTCCGTGCTCAAGCAGGGGGAATAGGAGAAGAAGCAGGTTTCCTGCTGAGCAGAGAAGAGAATCTGATGCAGGACTGGATCCCAGGACTCTGAGATCATGACCTGAGCCAAAGGCAGACAAAACCTACTGAGCCACCCAGGCGCCCCTATCTGGTTCTTTAATATCCTTCATATCCAGTATGTCCAGAGGAGAACATATATTGCATATGTGGCCTGGCCAGTAAATAGTAAAGAAATGCTGTTATCTCTTAGATTTGGATTTTTGAAAATATTGATAAGGTTTGGAGTTTTATATATGTTTCTCTATTCTCTCCCTATTCATACCCCAGAAATTAAGACATTTCTTTGATTAATTCTGAGCTATGACCAAATCGAAATTTTGGGCCCTTTATATGCAACTACTTCTAGGTTGATTTTCTTCCGCACTATGTCATTGTATCTTTATATTGTTTTTAATTTTAGATGTAGGACAGTATTTAGCCTTATTTTTTGTTTTAAGTTTATGCTTACCAAATTAGGTCATTAATACCGTAAGTCGAGTCGGTCATAAAACATTAGTACTCACTACTTTTTACTCTAAACTTTGTGTCATTTGTAGATTTGCTAAGCCTTTTGTGAGATAATAAACAACCTGAATTTTTTTTTTTTAAAGATTTTATTTATTTGACAGACAGAGATCACAGGTAGGCAGAGAGGCAGGCAGAGAGAGAGAGGGAAGCAGGCTTCCAGCTGAGCAGAGAGCCCGATGCTGGGCTCCATCCCAGGACCCTGGGACCATAACCTGAGCTGAAAGCAGAGGCTTTAACCCAGTGAGCCACCCAGGCGCCCCAAACAACTTGAATTTTTTGTCCCTTCCTTCACAACTTTGTCTTGTCCTCATCATTCTTACCTACTGTTGTTCAAGGCCAGAACTGTTAATTCTTTGGTTTCTTCTACCTCTCCCATCTTCTCAAGCACATTTCTTGATCTTTTATCAGACTTCTCTATCAATCTTAAATTCAGTCTCTCCTCTTCCTAGTGACCAACTGCAGGGATATACTTGCATGAAAGTACAAAGACACTGTGTGCAGTTGGTACTGCAGTATTGTTAGTAGTGAAGAAAGGAAAAGCACCTGAATATTTATCAGCAGAGGATTGGTTAAACTATGGTAAATTAACAAAAATACTTAAGCAGTTACTTAAATAATGAGGTAAACATATACAAATACAGGTGTCCCCGATGTATTAAGTCTTCAGAAGTATATTATAAAACAATGTATAATATGATTTCAGCAATCTTTTAATTATGTAAAAAATGTTTATCTGTGGAGAAATACAAATGTATATGTTTATATGTGCCTTAAAAATGTCTGGAAGCTTAAATACCAAACTTAATGGTTGGGTGTTACTAGAGACAGAGAACAAGGGAAGGAGTTATACTTTCACTTTCTAAAATTTAACAATTTGACTTTACTTTTACAGTAAGCCCTTAGACATCAGTCTAGACTCAGTGAAAAACAGAGACAGGAATATATAGGTAGTAATTACAAAGGGAAGAGTTGGTGAGGTGATCTAGGCAGATCTGGTGTAAGGAAAAAAAAAAGGAAATAGGAAAAATTGGAAGAACTGTCAGTAGATTGAGATCAAAATAATAATAATAATAATAGTCTCTCTTCTCAGTATGGAGGACAGATATTTTTCCATCTTGTTAAGTAGGTACAACACCATGAATTACCTTCTTTCACAAGTGTTGAAGTAAGGTAATACGGAGTGGAGGAGATTCTACCTGGAAAGTCAAAAGTCTCCACAGACCTATGGAAGGTAAATAGAGTTTTCGAGCAGAAAATGAGAAAGTGGGCATTCCACTCAGAGACAGGACAATTTTAAAAGTTCACAGTATGTGGCAGTCCTGTGTGTGGAGTAGCTTAAGTGAACAGTGCAGAAGGAGGAAATGGTAGAAATTGACTTTGAAAGGGAGTGGTAGGACAAAATGCCAGTAACTGTACCCATGCTATTAGGGTTAGACTTGATCTTGAATGCAGTAGGGAAGCTACTGATGGGTTTGAAGCAGAGAGGTCAAACAATGAGACTTTTAAAAGATTAATTTATAAAGATCACTTTGTCAACAAAGAATGGCTTGAGAAGGACAAGACTGGTGTGAATGAGACCAGTTTAGGAATCAGACCTTGAAAGAAGTGATTGATGTTAAAGAGTTGGCATTCAGAATGGAGATGTGGACCCCTATTTAAGAGATGTGTTTTCAGCACCTGCTACAGTGAATGTAGGAAGGGTACTCAATATGTGTTTGATCAGTTGGAAATGTGGACTGTGTCAGGGCCAGGAGTTCTGTGGTGTGCCATTAGAAACTGCCTCTGGGTCTGTGTTATTGAACAGAATTTAGGGTTCAGCAAGCCCTTACTGGTATAAACACATTTGTCTGTCTGGTCTGTGAGGATGTCTTAGAGTTGCTGAAATTAAGGTGCAGTGTGTTTGTACTATTCCTCGATCCATCAGTATTATAATCTTCTGAAGGAAGACAGGTCTAAAAGCATCTGCCAATTTCCATATAACAATTCTATTTTCTGTACTATTTAATTTCTTTGGAATTTCTTTGGAGTATCGATACTAGACTTAGTGATTTATAATCTCTAGAATTTATCTCTTCAGATTTCTGGAAACACTTTTAAGCCACCCAACTAGAAGTTAAATAGATTGGAGGAAAAAGATGAGTTTCTAAAACTCAGTGTTTTGTTCTCATATGCTCTTAGAACTTGAATGCTTTTCTTTTTCCTTATACTTAGTTGGCGATCTTTTCTTCTTGGTCATCGATTATTAATACTTAAATCTTGATTTTAACAGCTCTTGTCTTTATTTCCTTTGATTGTAAAACCCCTAACCCTCGGGGTGGTTCTCTTCCCCCGCAAAGATTTTATTTATTTGAGAGAGAGAGAGAGAGAGAGAGAGAGAAAGAGAGAGGTGGGGGAGGGGCAAGCACAGAGGGAGAATGAAAGGGAGAAGCAGACTTTGCTGAGCAGAGAGCCCAATGTGGGACCTGATTCCAGGACCCTGAGATCATGAGCTGAGCTGAAGGCAGACGCTTAACCCACTGAGCCACCCAGGTACCCCCTGGAGTGGTTTTGATGAAAAAAGAAATAACCCTGCATTTTGTTAGTAAAATTATCATGAACTTTTATGGGCAGCAACTGGATTTTATATTCTTTGATTTCCCTGTGATACACAGCATGGTAGTTGGTAACTCATTGTTAATTGTTTCAGCCAGATCAAGGCCCACAGCAAAGAAGGACGATAATAACTTACTTTAATACATTCACGTTCTAAACTCATTCTCATTACACCCAGGCTTGTAATAATTTCCTTTAGGCTTTGGAATGTTATACTTTGTACAGATTTTGTATGTGTGCATTTGGGAAGGTGTTACACAAGTGATTTTACATTCCTCATTTTGCTTTTAAAATTTTGTGGCTCTCTCTTTTCAGTGCTAGGCATTGAATGCAGTAAATCAAAACCAGGAGAATGGTCAAATGAAAATTGGCAGTAGTGTAGCTTCATTCTTACGCAGGTAAAGAAGAAAGAGGATGAGATTTGGATTTAATGGTTTTAGTCAGCTATAAAATCTTAATGTACCTTTTCAAAATATGCTTTAAATTTTATATCTGTGTGTGTGTGTGTGTGTGTGAGAGAGAGAGAGAGAGAGAGAGAGAGAGAGAACGAGAACGTGCAAGCACACGCAGGCACTGGAAATGTTTTTGTCTCATTCATAGGCTCTGAAGACAAGACTCCCAAAAAGAAATTCTCTGAGGTGCAGAACGAAAGACGGGAACAGGCACAGCGAACTGTTCTAATACACTGCCCGAGTAAAATCAGTGAAAAAAAGTTTCTGAAATACTTATCTCAACATGGACCTATTAGTAATCATTTCTTCTATGAGAGCTTTGTAAGTATTTGAAAACAATTTACCATTCATGCCTTTGAGAGAAAAAGGTTCTGTTTGTAATTTGCAATATGGTAAAGTTAGATTCTCTTTTGATATCCTTAAATTTTTTAAATGATTTTTTTGGTATGAGAATAGACATCCTTATGGCATTATTACAGAATTATAAGTAAGTTAAAGCTGACTGATTCCATCATTTGAATACTTTAAGTAGTCTGTTATCTTAGGGATAAAGGCCGGGGGTGAAGGATATTTGTTTTGCCTTTTGATTTTTTTTTTAATTTGATTTTATTTTTTCAGTGTTCCAAGATTCATTGTTTAATGCACCATACCCAGTCTCCATGCAATCCGTGCCCTCCTTAATACCCACCACCAGGCTCACCCAACCTCCCACCCCCTCCCTTCTAAAACCCTCGGTTTGTTTTTCAGAGTCCATAGTCTCTCATGGTTCATCTCCCCCTCTGATTTCCCCCAACTCATTTTTCCTTTTCTTCTCCTGATGTCCTCCATGTTATTCCTTGTGCTCCACAAGTAAGTGAAACCATATGACAATTGACTTTATCTGCTTGACTTATTTCACTCAGCATAATCTCCTCCAGACCTGTCCGTGTTGATACAAAAGTTGGGTATTCATCCTTTCTGATGGAGGCATAATACTCCATTGTATAATATGGACCATATCTTCTTTATCCGTTTGTCTGTTGAAGGACATCTTGGCTTTTTCCAGTTTGGCGATTGTGGCCATTGCTGCTTTGAACATTGGGGTACAGATGGCTCTTCTTTTCACTGCATCTGAATCTCGGGGGTAAATACCCAGTAATGTAATTTCAGGGTCATACGGTATCTCTGTTTTTAATTTCTTAAGGAATCTCCACACTGTTTTCCAAAGTGGCTTGAGCAGTCTACACTTTCAGTGCCATCCTGATAAAAATTCCACCAGCATTTTTCAAAGAGCTAGAACAAACAATCCTAAAATTTGTATGGAACCAGAAAAGAACCTGAGTTGCCAAAGAAATGCTGGAAAAGAAAAACAAAGCTAGGGGCATCACGTTGCCTGATTTCAAGCTTTACTACAAAGCAGTGATCACCAAGACAGCATGGTACTGGCACAAAAACAGACACATAGACTAGTGGAACAGAGTAGAGAGCCCAGATATGGACCCACAATTCAATATGGTCAAATAATCTTCAACAAAGCAGGAAAAAGTATCCAGTGGTAAAAAGACAGTCTCTTCAATAAATGGTGCTGGGAAAATTGGACACTACGTATAGAAGAATGAAACTCACCATTCTCTTATACTGTACACAAAGATAAACTCAAAATGGATGAAAGACCTCAGTGCGGGGCAGGAATCCATCAGAATCCTAGAGAACATAGGCAGTAACCTCTTCTACATCGGCCACAGCAACTTCTTTCAAGATTTGCCTTTTGATTTTGTTTCATCATTGTTTTCAGCTTCTGTTGACTAATATCCCTTTATGGTGTTCCTTTTCTTAGTTTGCTTAAAATGATTAAAATCAGTGCTGTGTTAGAAGTCTATCATTTGTAATGAATCTTTTTTAGTATTACGATAATCATTCGGATATTTGAACTGAAATACTATGTGAAATATATCCTTCTGAGATGTCTTCTGTTTTTCCTTATGATTTCGGCATAGGGTCTTTATGCTGTTGTGGAGTTTTGTCAAAAGGAAAGTGTCACTTCACTACAGAATGTAACTCGCACTCCGAGTATGGACACAGAGGCTGCAATTCCATTCAAGTCACGTTTCTTCAATGTAAAGATGAAGAATCCATCAAACCAGACTTCAGAACAGCCCTGCATACAGTGCAGTAATCATACCCCTCCTTCAAGCAAGAAGCTTTCTGAATTACTTTGTTATGCAGAAAGTGTAAGTTTTTAAGTATACTTCCCCAGTTTTCCCCAATTCCTGAAAATATGTGTGTGTATGACATTAGTTTATATATTATAGGTTCTTATCATAAAACAGTCAGACTAGGGAATATGTTTAGTGAAAAGTGAAAGTAATCCTTCCCCACTCCCTGCCTCCACACCCTTCTTGTGCTCCTCCCAAGTAACCACATTCTTCCAGAGTTTTCAGCCTTTGGTCTGTACAGATTTTCTTTTTCCAGTCAGCATAATGACATACAGTTGTACCTGGCATTTGTCTTGAAATTTAAAAATATCTCAGAAAAGATATCATTTCTGATTTAATCTGATTTGCTGCCCTAACATTGTTTATATTAGTTTTAGTTTTTCTTACAAAGTTTTGTCAGAAGTTTAGCTAGTTTACTACTTTCAAAGAATTAGTTCATGATTTTTATCGAAATGCTATTTTTGATTTGATTTTCTAATTATAAAAATTTTATTCCTAACCTTATACATTTCCTTTATTTTCTTTTACTTACTTTTCTTGAGTTGAATGCTTCTTAGTTCAATTAATTTCAGTACTGTTTCCAAATATGGGCATTTGAGGCTATGATTTTTATTTTAAATACTTCAGTACAGTTTCAAAATGTGATGCCTTTAACACCAGTTTTCTGGTGAAGCTACAGGATCATTATTCTGAGGAGTTGAGGAATCATGGGCCTTCGTTACCTGAAGCATTGCTTATTTCTAGTGTTTCTTGCCTTTAACATTGGTTCTTCCTTCCTCCACTTCATTTAAAGTGTCTAGCTTTGTGGTTGTTTCGGTCTCTTTCTGGAGCTTTTTACTCTTTTCATTTTCCTAAAACAATACTTTAATTGTAAAGTAATAGTGATTTTAGCTCTAGCCAACTTTGATTTTGCCAATGTTATCATCCCTCAGTTCTTTTTAAAGGAATATTTTTAAAAAATCTTTTTTAAAAAAAATTTAATCAACTTTTACGATTGAAGGAAAAAAAGAATATGTTTTTATGGTAGGTCTCCAAAGCCATCAGATCTCTGGAAGTAAAATGACAGTTATTTTCTATGACCTGTACATTTTCTGTATTTTGTTGGTTTTCTTCTGGCCAGCTAGATAGATGATCAGCTGAACACTCTCCTGAAGGAGTTCCAGCTAACGGAGGAGGACATTAAGCTCAGATACCTCACCTGTTCTCTTATTGAAGACCTAGCAGCTGCATATTTTCAGGACTGTACAGTGAGACCCTTTGGCTCCTCCGTGAACAGTTTTGGGAAATTGGGATGTGATTTGGACATGTTTTTGGATCTAGGTGAAATTGGAAAATTCAACACAAACAAGGTAATTATATTTCATTAGATCACTAAAGATATTTTAAAAGTAATCTTTGGACTTTGTAAAATTATAACTGTTGGTTTCTAAACTTTAATAAACACTGACTAAAGAATATGATCTATTTGATATTTATTCTTCGGAATTATAAAGTCTTTCTTTGTATTGATAAAATATATGATCATTTTTTTGTAAATATTCTACACATAATAAAATGAATTATTTTTTCCCAAGGATTCTGGAGTTTTTCCATTAGGCCAAGGTTATTTATTGTGTTATTCAGATTGTCCGTATCTTAACTAATTTTTTTAAATCTGTTTATCTAGTAATGAAATATTCTGAAATCTCATGATTTTTTGGTTTTGTTAAGTTTCCCTGGAATTCTTTTTTTTTTTTTTTTTAAGATTTTATTTATTTATTTGACAGAGAGAGATCACAAGTAGGCAGAGAGGCAGGCAGAGAGAAGGAGGAAGCAGGCTCCCTGCTGAGCAGAGAGCCCGATGTGGGACTCGATCCCAGGGCCCTGAGATCATGACCTGAGCTGAAGGCAGCGGCTTAACCCACTGAGCCACCCAGGCGCCCACCCTGGAATTCTTTTGATGTTTGTTTTATTTAAAGGCTATGTTAGCTTCATGTGTGTATATAGGTATATGATTATTATATCTTCTCATTGTTCATTTATCATTAAATTATGTCCTTTATCTTTACGTGTGCTTTTTCCTTAAATTCTTTTTTGTCTGTTTAGATAACCACTTGTTATTTGTTTCGTGTGTCTTCTTCTGTATCTTCATTTTGACCTTAAATATGCTGTTATATTTTGGGTGTCTCCCTGATGAATAGCAGATCACTGAATTTTGTGCTTTAATTCTGAGCTGTGAGTCTTTGAAGTCAGTGTTTTCATTCATTGTTACTGATGATTTTTGGATTCATTTCTACTGTCTTATTTTTTATTTATTTATTTTTTTGTACTTTTTCATTCCCTTTCCCTTGCTCTTATTGGATTACTGCTAAAAAAAAAACAAAACTGAAATATAGCTGACACAGTGTTATGTTAGTTTCAGGTGTGCAGTGTTAGAAAAGTTTATGTTACTCTGTCCTCACAAGTATCTGTCTTGTCAGGTCTGGCACAGTACAATGTTGTTACAGTACCACTGACGATATTCTTTATGTTGTACCTTTTATTCCTGTGGATTACTGCTTTATTCCTGCCTCATTCCACTTTTTTCCTCTTACAGTTTGGAAATTATATATTCCATTTAGTTCTTATAAATATGCATGTCTAATGGGTAAAGTTAACCAATATCTCTGCCATCCTCCCAAACAATATAATATAAATATAAAACGTTGAAAAGACTCCTATGTGTTTATAAAATGTAGATTGTTATGTCTGTCTTTTCTTATGTATTTCAAACTAGTACCCCTCTCTACATGGATGTCCAGGTGGCCCTTCAGCCTACCATTTTGAAAACAAAACATTTTTCATTCTTAGCAAATATTCTTTATAAGTTTTTATGAGAGTTCTTATATATGTTTCATATGTTAATTAGCGACATTTTAGTTTTTCTGTCATTTGCTATCTTAATTCTGTTCTAAGTTATCTTCTGTATCTCTCCCTTTACGTATATCCTCAAAGCTGTAGTCACACAGTTCCTTGTAAACTCTCGCAGTATGTTGCTCATATTTCTGTCTCTCTCCAAATTCTTCTGTGTTAGGTTTAGTTAGGGGCTGATATATTGCTCCCACCATGTCATAAGCTGGGTTGGGGCAGCAGCCATATTGGTTCATTTTCCTGTCCCACACGGTGCCTGGCATAAGTTAATATGCACAGTATATACTTACTGAATTAAAACTTACCAAGGAAGGCAGAGTACCTCAAAATGAAATGGCTCATCCCTCTAATAAGACTAGCATCTACTTGATATCATACTGAATTCCTGGCAGGGACACTTAAATTGTGCTGTGTTATTTTTAATATAGGTAAAAAGACTTGGCGAAATAATCGAGGTACACGATAATGTATTGTTAACGGTTAAAGCCGCTCTAGAGCCAAGTTGCGGAAGGTACTTTTTTACTTACCAGTTCTGGGATCCTTCGTAAATTACTTGTCTTCTCTATGCTGACATTTTTCTAGCTGTGAGATTGGGGTCGTGCTCTAGCACCTGTCTCGTGGAGCACTGGAGGGGCCGACTGAGTTAATACACATCACACACTTAGGATGGAGCCTGGCATGTAGTAAGTGTTCAGATGTTGGTCACTATCAGCAACAGTATTCCTAGTTACTTAATTATTATGCAAACAGGAAAAGTTTTTTCTTTGAAAGTAGAGGTGTTGGAAACTTTTAGTTGGGTCTTAGATTTCTGAAATACAGAGGCATTCTGAAAAGACATTCTAAAAGACAGTGCTCCAGGGGTTAAACATCTGACTCTGGCTCAGGTCATAATCTCAGGGTCCTGGGATTAAGCCCCGCATCTATTGCTGTGCTCAGCGGGGAATCTGCTTCTTCCTCTGCCCACCCCCCCAGCTCATTCTGTCTCGCTCCAATAAATAGATAAAAACTTTAAAAATAACTAAAAGACAGTGCTCCAGTCTCACTGAACAATTTCACATTGTTTGGTATGTAGGTTTAACTAACGAAATGTGTTATAAATGTATACTTTGAAATATGTGCTTGTTTAAGATTATAATAGCTTTGCTAATAGAAACATACAAAATGAAATATAATGAAGAAGAAGCACTTTTCTTTAAAGATTTTATTTGAGAGAGAGAGAGCGCGTGTGTTCACAGGAGTGGTAAAGGGAGTGGAGGGAGCAGGACAGGCGGAGTGACACTGAGCTTGGAAATGCATCTCAGAACCTTGAGGTCATGGCCAGAGCCTAAACTGAGGCAGATGCTTGACCGACTGCGCCACGAAGGTGCCCCCAGAAGCACTTTTAAATTCATCAGCTTCGTAAAATAGCCTCTTGGTTCGTGTAGTTGTGAGCTCTCCTTCCTCTTCCGTCTTGGTATGCGTACACCACCTTGCTCTGTAGTTCAGGTGCTTGCTTGATTCCACCCAGACTGAGGGGGGTTAGGAAGAGGGTGTTAGACTCTTGTATGTCTTTCAGCCTGTGTAGATACTCTTGTACCACAGGCACTGAACAGCTGATTTACTAACGAATAAGTCAAAGTTATTTACCAACTAAGCTTGTAAACTTGTGTAAGTTTCCTAATGTGTGGAAGATGCTTACAAGGGAAATGTGCCCCCTAACTTATCACAAAGATCATTTTAGCACAAAATTTTAAGCTAAAATCTGCCTTGCTCTTTCTTTTAGTTTTTCTTTTTCTAAAGGGTTTACATCTGACGGGATTTAGGTAACAGAAGTAAAAATTGGTGGCAAAGTCCTATTCCATTGTCTAAATCATTGCTGTAGACAAGGTGCTTACCCTCCTTGTGTTTTATTTTTATTAGATACTGGCCTAGTACCAGAGTAGTCATGAAGAACATGCGTAATGTTTTAAAAATTTATCTGAAACAAAGTAGTGTCGGGTATAGCAAAATTAGTAAATGTTTATTGATAAAGTGTTTGTGAAGAATTTCTCCAAGTTTTATTTGTAATAGAAGAGTAATTTGGGGGAGGATCTTCATTTTGCTGATAATAGGTATGGTTTTATCATCTGCATCTTCCCTAACTGCAATGTTTTATTTCTGTGCAGAGTGCATTTATGTAAGTAGAATTACGTCATGTGGTTCTGTATCTCTTGCTTCTCACATTGGCCAGATTAGGCCATGTTATGCCTTGGTGATAAACAGCTCCCAAATCTCCCTAAGTTAGCACATCACTGATTATCTGTTGCTAAAGGCTGTGTGGCCAAAGCAGGTCAGCAGGGGGCACTCAAGCTCCCAGGCTGAGGAACTTGAACCATGGGGCCTGTGCTTATCCTGCTGAAGGCAGTGGAAAGGCACAGTAGAGAACTAAGCTCTGTTTTTTTTGTTTGTTTGTTTGTTTGTTTGTTTGTTTGACAGAGATCACAAGTAGGCAGAGAGGCAGGCGGGGCGTGGGGGAGCTGGGGCGGGAAGCAGGCTCCCTGCTGAGCCGAATGTGGTGCTTGATCCCAGGGTCTTGGGATCATGATCTGAGCTGAAGGCAGAGGCTTTAACCTACTGAGCCACCCAGGTGCCCCTGAACTCTGGTTCTTAAAGCTGTGCCTGGAAGTGGCTTGTAAAGCCTCTTCGTATTTCATTGGTGACAGCAAGTCCCCATGCGACTGCGCTTAACTCAGAGGGACAGGACCATGATCATCCTACTGAATGTCAGGAAGGTGACATAGGCTCTTTGGTGAAGAGCTTCAGTAACGGTCACATTCCCGCTTACAGTTCGGTTTCTCCAGTTTCTTGGCCCCGATTCCTTTACTCAGATCTATTTTTCCCTGGTGTCATTTTCACTTGTTACTTCGGTGATTTTATTTTTCTCTCATTTATAGTATTTAATTAAAAAAAATCTCATTATCTCCTTCCTTCTGCGTTACTTCTAACACTTCCCATACATCTGAGTTCATCATGACTCCTCGGTCATCTGGTCTGATACCACTCTCCCAGGTGCTTTACTTCTGCCATCCTGAGATGATTTGATGCCACATCTGTCTCGTTCTCCTGGTACTGTTTAGTCCTAAGGAGGAAGTTTCTCCTTTGGTTTTCTGTGGAGGAGCCTGTGCTCTCTTTGTTGGTTACTCTTGTTTGGGTTCCTGCTTCCCATGTAAATTGGTATGAATCTTAAATAGACTAGGCAACCAGAAGTTAGATGTTTTTAAAAAAGAAGCTAAGCTAGATTTTTGAAGTTTTAATGTTTTTAAAGGAAATCCTTCTTTCTCTGAGGTAATTTTTCCTAGTAAATAAAAAAACCTGGATGACAAAAAGTAAAAAAAAACACAACATATTTATTTGTGGGGATTATTTGTAAACATGTCATACCTGTATATTTTTAAAGGGTTTTTTTTTCTGATTATAAAGTAGTAGTTACAAAATGTGTACCATAAATATCTTTGATGGTTCCACCACCTCCAGAGGTAGCTATTGTGAATCGTTTAATGTATTTTGTTTTGGATTTTTTTTCTTTACATGTAGAAACTCGTTTTTGTAACAAAAACCTGTTAATCTTCAGATTTTAACTTGATCTCCCCCCCCCCCCCAGTTAATAGTGCCATGGCATTTCTGTCTCCTGCATCCTTTTCAGTGGCTGCAGGATATTCCACTGAAAGAATGAACCATAATTTACTTAACCAATCCTTTATTTGTTAGCTAGTTAGGGTGGTGCATTTTCCCCCCTTTTTTATTGTCAGCTGTATTAGTTAATACTTTTTGGTTGTTCACAGAAACCAACTCAAACTAGATTAAACAAAATGAAGAAGATGTAGAGGAAGCATTCTAGAACCCAGGGCCAGGAATGTGGATGAGTCTTAGGAAAGAACTAGAAGTAGGAAGTGTAAATTATCAAGAGCCCATACAGTATTCAGTTTCTTTCTACTTAGTTGCTTTATTTTTCTTTTTCCCCTTCATTACACTCTTTGCACCCCAACTGACTTTATTTATGTTGTTGGACCTTGCAGTGTAGAATGTGCCTGCCCCAAAGCTTCTGAGGTACATATTTTGGCCTTATGGTTGCCTCTGAACCGCTGTTCCAGTTCCCAGATGACTGTATGGTACCTCCAGTGCTTACATCAGCTGCCATGCCTGGTCCTCTCAGCTGAGAGTAAGGGGGTGGATTTCTATGATAAACATTGTTAGGACCTGAATCCTTGTAGTAGGAATGGGTTCTAGAAAATGCGTGGTTGAGGGTAGGGAGCCTTATTAAGCTAAATAGAATTACCGAAGGGTGTGTGCCATGCAAATAATGCTACAGTGAGTGAACAGCTTTGTAAATCGGCCTGTCGAAGCCAAGTGTTTTTTAAAGGATAATTTCCTAGAATTTTAGTAGCTGGTCCAAGTATACAGTAGAGTTTCAATAGATACCACAGTTATCTACCAAACATGTCCCAGTTTACACTCCCACCGACAGGATATACCTGTTTCCCTACGCCCACCAGTGGTGATCCTGGCAACCTTTTGTCTTTGGCAGACTGGTAAATGAATAGTCCCAGTGTTGTTTTAATTTCTTCTTTAGTTTCTAGAAAACAAGAGCATCTTGGAGTGGGAGAGGGAAAAGCAGACTTCTCACTAAGTAGGGAGCCTGATGTGGGGCTCTATCCCAGGACCCTAGGATCATGACCTGGGCCAAAGGCAGATGGCTAAGGACTGAGTCATCCAGGCACCCCACAAGAGCATCTTTTATTGTCTTTGTTAGCCATTTGTTAGCCATTTTTATTTCTTCTGTTATTTATTTTTGTTTTTTTAAAATTTTGGCCTATTTTTAGAATTGGGTGATTTTTTTCTCCCTTTCATTTATATAAATACTTCATAAATTTGGGAAATTAGTCCTTTATATGACATACGTATTACTGTTTTATTTTTGTCTTTTATCTAGTAGTGAATATATGCTTTACCTTGAGATGGTCTCACAAAATCATATTTCTTCTTTTGTATCTTATGGAATTTTGTATTATGCTTAGGAAATCCTTCACTACTTGCAAAAACATTCATTGTTTTCTAGTACTTTACTGATAAAACTTTTTGTGTGTAAATCTGATTTATGTTTAATTTACTTTGGTTAAGGGCTAAAGTCAGGATCTAGTTTATTTTTTTCAAGGGCTACTTGACTCATTTGTTAAATAGTAATTTTAACCCAGTGATTAATGGAGTCATTTGTATTAAATTCCTATATATAGTTAAAGTCAGATTATAGTTTGTTTTCTTCTATTGATTTGCTGTTTAATTTGATTTGTACATGTACTTTGTATTCTAACTACTGTGGGCTTAAAACATCTTTTATAATGTAGTGGTTAACTGGGAAAAGGCAGATAGGTGGTTGCTGAATTTATAGTCTGTGGTTCTACATGTAATGTTACTTTGTGTTACATGATACATAGTGGCATATCAGTTAATTGTACAAAGCCAGTGATTTTTTTTTAATTTAGTACTTTATACTCTGAAGAAACAAAAGACAACTAAAGATTTTTTAAGTCTGCTGTTGGCTTTGATTTCATGAAGAACTTTTTGAGTGTGTGTTTCTTGTTTTTTTGGTTTCTGTTGTGCCAAAAATGATTTAGAGCATCCTTCTAGAAAGTTTAAGAAATTCCTTCTTATAAAAAGCTCCCATTTACAAATGTTTTTATTATTCAGACCTCTGGAAATTTTCTGATGGAATTTCAAGTGAAGAATGTTTCTTCAGAAAGGATTGCAACTCAGAAGATCCTGTCTGTGATAGGAGAATGCCTTGACCACTTTGGCCCTGGCTGTGTGGGTGTACAAAAAATCTTAAATGCTCGGTGTCCTCTTGTGAGGTTCTCACACCAGGCCTCTGGATTTCAGTGTGATTTGACTACTAATAATAGGTATGATCTCTTGAATTTATCATCTTAAATGTGAATATTATGAGGTTTTAACATAGTTTTTCTTGTACAGAAACAGTGGCTTTGGATTCATATATGTTTTAATAATAATAACTTTTTAAAGTTTTGGACACTTAGATTTAAAAATTGGAAATGTTTTCTCATACATATCTATTGGCTTTTTGGTCTTCATGAATAAAACCTTAGGATATTGTGTTTAAAGTGTTATCATACCTAACATCATCTTCTGAGAACTGTTTCATTGTTCTTAACTTATGTAGCCTGATAACAACAAGAAAGCCCTAGAGCAGATGTTCTGTATGTAGTCTTCCAAGTATATTTAGAAAATAAAGTAGCACCTTGAGTTTGACCTTTGAATTGGCTCCAGATATAGTTTGGGTCCTAAACCCATATGGTGTTTGCTTAGGTCAGAAAGCAGTCTACACAGCTTCAGACCGCATAGTTTCTTCCTTTAGCATATTTTCATTTCATTATCCTAGCAACCTGCTTCCTTAAAAAAATGGGGTGCAAATGACACGTTTTTTCATACTTTGATTCCTTTTCTTTCATTCTTAGTCCGGCAAACTTCTCAATTGAATTTATTTCATAACTCTAGTATTCTCATTGCATGCATTAGATTACACTATATCATCTGTTAAATAAATACTCTTTACCAAAAACAGATTTAGAAAATCCATTCCAGAGCTGTTTCGCTTCAACTCGTGTTCACTAACAAGTTAGTGCTGAGTGCTTTGGAATTTCTCTCAAGTATTCAGAGAGTAAAAATAAAATACATAATGCACTTCCTATCATTAAATTTTTTTAAATAACATGTAAACTAGAACAAAATGACATCTTTGTTTGTAGTAGTGTTATGTTTATTGTTTTGTCAGGACAGATTTTTAAAATTTGTTTTACTATCCTTCAGGTTTTTATACTCCTGCATTGCTTCTTTATATAAAATACCTTGCACTATTTGATACTTATTTTCAGCTTAATTTAGATTTATTTATATAACTCATTTAATCACGTGGAATTTCTAATTTGCCGTTTCTTCTTTTTTCTTTAAACTCAGGAAGTAAATGCCATGATGAAACTTTATAGGCTGAAGTTGTTACTGTTAATGGTCTTGTGCCCTCTATTGGTTCTTTGGGAAATTACAAGACATGTTTGATCAGTAGGAGCTTAATTTTAAAATATTTTTGATTAATAATTTTTTGCATTGTAACATTATGACTAGGAAACTTACTGAAAATAGGGTCTGAAGAGCGGGTTCCATGGTGTAATGGTTAGCACGCTGGACTCTGAAAATAGGTTCTGAAATTTGATTTCTTTTTTAAAATTTTTTTATTTTTAAAAAAGATTTTAGTTATTGAAATTTGATTTCTTTAAAAGACATTTTATCTTCATGGGTTTTGGTTTTTATAAATGTTAGACTTAAGTAATTTTGGCTGAATTTTAAGACATATATACTCTTGATAAAATAAGTAGAATATTTTCCTTGCTTGCGAAAGGACTAGATAACTAAGGTGTGAAACTGAGGTGTAGAGCCTCTCATTTACAAATGTGTCAGTGTCTTTATTGGTAGTTTCTAAAGAGCACAGATGTAGTGTGTTTCCTTTATTATTTAAGTCATGTTTAGGAACTTTGATTAAAAATTCTGAATTTTACAACTGCATTAGGACTGTCAGCATTTAAAAGAGTGTTTTAGTGTTAATGAATGTCTTTGATATTCAGCCATTCACATTAAATTTTATATTGCATATACATAATGCTTTTGATTATCTGATCCTGGTGTGCTGAGTATGCGTAGATAACAGTAAGATATTTAACGTATGTTTCCAGGTATGTGTTTTTACCCTACTCTGGAGCCATAATTGGGGGTTTGAAAATTCTCTCTCTTTTTTTTTTTTCATTTGAAGGATTGCCTTGAAAAGTTCTGAACTCCTTTATATTTATGGTGCTCTCGACTCAAGAGTGAGAGCCTTGGTGTTCTGTATTCGGTGTTGGGCTCGAGCACATTCATTAACAAGTAGTATTCCTGGTTCGTGGATTACAAATTTCTCTCTTACAATGATGGTCATCTTTTTTCTCCAGAGGAGATCACCCCCTATTCTTCCAACACTTGACTACCTAAAAACTCTAGCAGGTAAGACTGGAAGCAGTCTCTTCTCTTTCTGACATTTTTTTTTTTTTAAGATTTTATTTATTTATCTGACAGACAGAGATCACAAGTAGGCAGAGAGGCAGGCAGAGAGACCCGGGCGGGAAGCAGGCTCCCGAGCAGAGAGCCCGATGTGGGGCTCGATCCCAGGACCCTGAGATCTCGACCTGAGCTGAAGGCAGAGGCTTAACCCACCAAGCCACCCAGGCGCCCCTCTTTCTGACATTTTAAATGAATATAATTACCATGTGTTGTCAGACACGTGCGTTTGTTTATTTAGTCATAAAATTTGTCTCCTGTATTTTTAAAACTTTGCGAATCTAGAATTAAAGTGCTTTGTATTTTTTAATGCCCACAAGGGGTCATGAGAGTAGATGATTTGCGAAGCTGAGGCCCTTAGAGTTCTGTCCTGTTTGTGTCAGTTGGCAGGGTTGTTTACAGCTATCATGAAACAGTTGGAGCTTCTCTCTTCTTGACCAAGCCTGGAATGATCTTGGGGAGAAAAAAACACATCCCAGATACAACTTTTGAGTGGATCAGAGTTTCGGTGATGGCTTTCCAAATCTGAATTTATTTCCAGATTTTTCTTGAAGTTGCTAAAAAGTTTCATCATGTTTTAAAGGTCCTAAATGTGTTTTTTAGTTAAAAGCTTACAAGCAGTCTTGGGTGAATTATTGTAAAATAAGTATATTCTTTATGTCACAAATGAATTGAGATTTTGGTAGACTGCGGGGATACTAAAGGATGAACAGTTCTAAATTCTGAAGGGAAGGTAAGTAAGGAATATGCTCACAGAGCACAGCCACTGTGTATAACCCCCATCCTGTGTGCTGCGGCCACAGGAAAGTACATCTCTGAAACTTCCTGGTTTAAAATAACCTTACGGGGATTTTATTCCCTACGGAATAAATCTCCATTTACATAGCTTGGTATTGAAGATCTTCACTTATCTAGCCACACCCGACCCCCCAGCCTCCAGCCTCTTCTCCTGTCCCTCCTCATGCGCGCTCACGTTGCGCTCAGGACTGTGGTGCCTCCCCTCATGCTCCCATCTTAGCTTGTTGGTTCAGACTCTGTTTTTCTGCCTGGACCGGGACTTCTCTCAGTTCTCTCTTCTGTGCCACCTTCTCTTGTTATCCAAATTAGAAGTAATTCCTCCTGTGAACCCTGTTAAGCACTGGTCTAGCTTGAAACCGAGCTTTAAAAACGCTCAGTGTGATAGGGTAAGGCAGAGTAGGAAGTTTTCAGAAGGTAGGGTAGTGGTCATGAATCTCTCTCTTGAGGTTGAACTAAAGAGGCAACATCCGTGGCTGTGCTCTTTCATTGTTTGGGGTCATTCATTCACTCATTATTTCCTGGTTGCTTATTGTACACTGGCTTGCATTTTTGGTACAGTGAGGATATGGATGATATTCTTAGTTAACTTTGGTAGAGGCATAAAGCAGACACACAGACAGACATAAAATGTGGGTATTTCCTCATAATAAACAACCTGTAAATAGCACTTCCTCTTCAACCTTTGCTGTGTGTGCTCATGCCTAAAACTGCCCTCATAGGGGTGCCCGGATGGCTCAGTTGTTAAGCCTCTGGCTTCAGCTTAGGTCGTGATCCCAGGGTGCTGGGCTCAAGCCCCACATCCAGCTCTCTGGCGAGCAGGGAGCCTGCTTCTCCCTCTCCCACTCCTTGTGCTTGTGTTGCCTCTCTTGCTGTATCTCTCTCTCTCTGTCAAATAAATAAATAAAATCTTTAAAAAAAAAAAACTGCCCTCACAGAGGCCATTTTGGGGAAAAATCATGGAACTCTTGGAGTTTAGAAGCTAAGGAAAGCAGAAGCTGTGAAAAGGAGGAAGAACAGAGGCAAGTTGACGTAGGGGGCAAACTGTTCCTAATAGCCCGTTGCTCTTTTCCAGTCGCACGGGAACTGCCACTCCTGCCAGAGTTGGGCCCTTGACATACCCTTCCTGGGAGCAGTTCTACTACCTTCTCTCCTTACCTCCATTTGTTTCCCACCAGTCTATTTGTAACTAGCAGAATGGTTGTCAAAAATTCATCTCTTACTGTATTATTCTCACTTGAAATCCTTAGGTAACTTCCTAAAATCTTTCTGAAAAAAATTCTGCTAATTATTTTAGAAAAAGAATATGATTGATGGACAAACTTAAAATGACATGTTGAGGTTTTATTCCAGATCTATCTTTTTTAAAACAATTTACCTTTATTCACATCTAATGGCATCAGAACAGACACAGCTAGTTTTGGAATTCTTTAATTTTCTATTTTAAAATACCAGATTGGTTGCTTACAATTTTTTGTGTTAGTTTTTTTTGTTTGTTTGTTTTAAGATTTTATTTATTTATTTGACAGAGAGAAAAGTCACAATCAGGGCAGCGGCAGGCAGCGGGAGAAGCAGACTCCCTGCTGAGCAGGGGACCCAGTGTGGGACTCGATCCTAGGACCTGGGATCACGACCTGAGCTGATGGTAGCCGCTTAACCCACTGAACCACCCAGAGGTCCCTTGTGATAGCTTTTAAACACCGTAAGAGAAACTTTCAGGCTGCTTTTTGCAGCTTCATCTCCACACACAGCACATTGTGGGTGTGAATTGCCAATAAATGAATACACGAATTTGATTAGCATTATTGTTACTTTTTTATCTTTGATTTTTTGAAGTTCTGATAATACCTTGAATTTGTTATAAAAGAATTTTTCATAAATGAATGTATATTAAGGATGTTAAGATTATTTTAAGGAGACTATATAAAAATATATTTTTTTATTCATTTAGGTATTTTTCAAATTCCATGTTTTTTATACTTTCTGATTTTAACCAGTGGTCCCACATTGGTATATATGCAACAGGACCTAAGAATAAAAACAGTGTTAAACTCTGAAACCATCAAAACCATCTCGGGTGCTCTATGGTTGATTGGCTGAGTGAGTTAAGTCCTGTGTATAATCTACATTGTGCCTCTGCCTCGATGTTCAGATAGTGGCTCTCAATTTGTCTTTTTTAAGAAAGAAAACTATTTCCTTGCTTGTTTATTAATAGAAGGCGGCATGAATTTCTGGAACACCTTCTATCACTTCTAGGGCCTTATAAACCTGGTTGGAACTTAGAATAATCCAGAGGTTGTAGAGTTATATTTAGGGTCCCTTTGATCTTCCCTTTCCTCGTCTTCTCTTACATTCACTTCTGTGTGCAAATCTGGAGGCTCAGTGCTCTACCCTCCCTGCTGATCCTCATGTTCTGCTCTTGTGCCTGATCCTGCCTTCTTCTCACTGCCTCCTCTTCTCCTATGGAGAGAAGCTCTTCAGGGTTCTGCCAGAGAAGGGAGAAGACGATCCCAGATCAAGATCTCATTTGTTAGGTCACTCCTGGCTGTCTCCCCCTGCCGGCCTTCCTGGAGGTAGCGCTCTGTTGGCTTCCAGCACCTGGTACACACGTGTATTATAACAGCTGTCATGTTACCAACCTATTTACCTGCCTGTGGTGGCCCAGCCTTTTTAGGGCAGGCAGTCTTTGATTCATTTCTGCATCTTCCGTTCCTGGCATAGTATTGGGTTCGTAGGAGAAGTTCGGTAAACAGATTTCAGAGGATAGGCTGAGTGTTTTACAGTTGAGAGCTTTTTGTACTGAGCATGATGGAAACTTTCATATTTTGGTTACTCTTGAATTTGTTTCTTTGTGTTTTCTTATAATCTCTGCTCCTTTGCCCATTATGTCTATTATTGTGTGTTCTCTCCTATTTTGGCTTTGCTGCCTTTGTTAAATTTACTTCTTCACTTAGTGCTTTCTGTGGCATTTTCCTTTCATAAACAGTTGTTAGATTATACCTTTTTGTTTGGGATCCCTGTGCTTCCTTCCTGCGATGAATTAAAGGGTTGAGGAAGAAAAGACTGGGTATATTATCTTTGGCAGTTTTGATGCAGAAACCCCAGGATGGAAGAGAGTTTTAATTGTTAGTTCTGTGTGATGCAGTAACAGTTTATTGGGTGCTGACTCTGTGCTGGGCACTTGGCTAAAAAGTCATATACACCATCTCATTAAGTCCTCCTAGCAAATCTTAAAAGGCACATTTACTATTTCCATAGGTGAGAAAACCTTGAGAGGTTTTTCAGATTTTTTAAGGTAACTGAAATATATTACATCTAGAAGTACATCTGTGTATATGTATCAGTTTTCACAAACTGAACACACCCATGGAAAGTCCTCCCTGAGTGAAAATACCACTGAAGCACTAGCTGTCTTCCCTTCGGGCCCCTCCACGCCCTCCTTCCGCAGCATGGGTTCATTTTACCTGTTTATGTCTCATAGAGAGTGTATTGTTTGGCATCTGGTTTCTTCCCTGTCAATATTGTGTTTAGGAGATTCATTCCTACTGTTCGTGTATTCGTGGACCACTCATTGTCATTGTGGCATGGTATTCTTCTATATGAACAAATCAAAAAATATTTTTAATTCTACTTTTGGTGGGCATATAAATAATTTGTAGTTTGGGACCATTACAGGTAATTATTAATATCATTCTAGTACATTTCTTTTGGTGAGCATAGGCTCTCCTGTCAAGTATAAACTAGGAGTAGAATTTCTGAGTCTTGGGATTTGGGTGTATTCAGCTTCGGTAGATGCTGCCAAACAGTTTTCCAAAGTGTAAACTCCCACAGGCATTATGGACAAGTTCTAATTGCTCTATATCTTTGCCAACACGTGGTGTTATCTTTTTTTGTGGTAGCTGTTCTAAATGTATGTGTAGGGGCATCATGGCGAGTTTTGGGTTTCTTTTCCCTAATGACTAATGAAGTTGAGTACCTTTTCATATCTACATCAGTCACTTGAGTAATTCTTGTAATGTTTCTTTAAGTCTTTTGCCAATTTTGCTCTTGGCTTGTCTTCTTCAAAGATTCATTTGTAGGAATTCTTTATGTATTCCTCGTGAGTCCTTGGTCATACATTGCGGATTCATGTGTATGTCTTTTTATCTCAAATAAATACATACAGTGGTTCCCTTTTCATTCTCTTAATGGTGTTTGGTGAAAAGAACTGATTTTGAAAGTTCAGTTCTACCAAAGTACAGATGCACATAATAGATGAAGAGTAAAATATTCTACAAACTTAGTAACAATAACTCCCACTCTGAGCCTCTGCCTCCTATTCCTTTTGCCTCTCTCTGTAGGTAGCCCCCTTTAACTCTTTTAGCTGATCTGTTTGCTGTTATAAACTATATTTTCAGAAAGTATCATAATTTTTCTTTAACTAGGGAGTATAATTGGCATATACAACTTTATATGGGTTTTAGGTAATAGAGCATGATGATTCAGTATTTGTATATGTTGCAAAACGATGACCGTGTTTCTTGATTTTTAGTTTTAGGCAGCATGTATAACTTCCGTTTATGGAAGAAGAGGAATGACCTTTTTTCCTCGCCATACACACGTCTCTTCCATGCCTCATCTTCTGAATGTGGCTATGGCTTAATTTTGCTATGCGCTCTTTATGCTTTTATGGCTGTCTAAATGCTGTTCCTGTCTAATCCATGGAGTAAACTAAAATTAATTTTCATTCCTACCCAACTTCTTCTGTTCTTTGGAATTAATAGTTTTTAATACTCCTTATTTTCTTGTTTGCTTAGTTTTTCATGTACTTAACATTACTTGACTCTCCAGCTTGCTACTAGTTGTCTAAATCTTTTGTCAAAAAAGATTTGTCATCATATATTCTATTAATTAATTCTTCCTTATGTAGCCTCTGTTTTTCTAATTTTTTTTTCATTTTATTCATTTTTCATTTTAAGTTTCGTGTCATGTTAGAGGCCTACCTCAGGTGTCTGATAGTCTTTGATTTTCTGCTCATGTTTGAGTTAGGAACTAAAAAATCCAGTTGATGGGGTGCCTGGGTGGCTCAGTGGGTTAAAGCCTCTCCCTTCGGCTCAGGTCATGATCTCAGGGTGCTTTATGTCCCTGTCTGCATCATTCCTCTTGAGCTACTCAGATTCCCCAGAAATGACTTTTATTTTTCTGGAAGAAAAGACCCCGTACTAGCATGCTGTCACGTAGACATTTACTACACTTTTGTTTACTTACTGTTCGTTTTAGAACAATGTTCCTACCCTCAGCTGTGTCTCCTGTCTTCCTGTGTATAGATATCCTTTCTTTTACCCTGTCCAAAGTAAGCTCAAGGTTTTCTTTCCAGGAAGAGGAGATCTGGGGGAGTCTAACTGCTTTCTCACCATCAGGCGCCCAGTCTTGGTGCTTCCAGTTAGCCCTGGTGCTCGCAGCTCCTGAGTTGTTGGGAGGTCTGTCTTGTAGATCAGGTTTTTTCTTGGCTTTCTTTACTGCTTGTTCAGGATTCAGTCTTTTCAGATCTCCTAAGTCTTTGCTGCTTGTCCATCTGTTCTAAAACTGAAAAGTTTTTGGTTCATATTTCTTTTGTTCTCCATCTTTAAGATTTTATGTCATTTTAGTGTCATTTCATTGGTGTTGGGGGGGGGATAGACGCTTGTGTTCCTTTCATCATCTTTACCCCATAGCATGTGCTCTTACTCAGAATATTGGCTTCCTCCTGGAGAGGCCAAGTGTTAGTGGAGCATATGGCATGGTGGGAGAAGCAGGTAAAACTTCACCCTGGGCGTTGATGAGCGTGAGTGTTTAATAGGGAACGATCTGTATATAGATGTGTGTGTGTGAAGAATAGTATCTGAGTCACATTCTGGAGTTGGGTGAGCGACGAGGCAACAATAAATAAAGCTCCTTTGATAACACAGATATCACCATAACACATTCTTCACAAGGTTAGGTCCAAGTGCTTGAGAGGCAGTTGCTTGGATGGGCATTTCGGAAAGCATTCTGGCCGCGTAGGTTAGAAGGAAACAAAACGGCGATGTGTCTAAGTGAATAGCACCTCCGCCCCCTCGTGTTATACTGTCTGCATTAATTATATAGCACGGATCATCTGTTGGCTTCTCCCATTTAATTACTGCTGATCCATGGCATACGGGAACGTTGGGACCTCTTAATAGTTCTCCTAGAAGCTGAATATAGTTACGATTTTTAGCTCTTCAAGCTGTGTTCCAGTAAGCTCCTCTTACAAAAATGGGACATCACAAAAGACTTGTTATCAAAGAAAAAAATAGTAAGCCTTCAAATGAACTTTATTCCTATTACGCCCCTTACATATGTGCCTGTCAACTTCAGGTGACTTACTAGAAATACATTAGCTGGCACAGTATAGATTTTGTTCTTTCGACCGGAAAGATTAACAAAATAATTATACAGCCTGCAGACATGATTATCTGTACTGCAGCCCCTCAGTAATCTGTTAAGAGTGCCAGTAGTGATCCCTGTTACTAATTATGAATTCCTATAGTGTGGATATTAATTGCCTGAAAGACTGTGGGTAAGTTATCAGTGTAGCTATGTCTCTGGGAACATTACTCAGTTCATTTCATTTGTCATGTATACTGTGCTGAAAAAGAGTTATGGGTGTACCAATCCATGAGGCTCTGAGGTTTCCAAAAGAAGCAAGGAAATCAAATTTAGTAAATACACAACCTTACTTTTTCATAGTTTCTAAGCTCACTTAAGGTGAAGGTGGGGGAATGTGTCATCAAGCTCCTAATATGGGGAAATGAAGGTGCTTACCTGGCTCTTTTCTTCATAACCGGAGTTTATATTTACTTAGAAATTTTTGTCACTATGTCATACAATACTTTTAAGAAAAGAGTACCGCAGGTTTAAACTAATAGTGATACGGTTCATATGTCTGAATAGGTTGGGAATCATTTTTCTGTTGCAGGACTATCCAGTAGAACTTTCTGTGATGATAGGAATGTTTCAGATCCACATTGTACATAGGAGGGTAGGCACTGGTCACTTGTGGCTCTTAGGCACTTGAAGTATGATTAGTGTGGTCAAGGAAGTGAAGTTTTTATTTTAATAGCCACATGTGGCTGGTGGCTATTATATTGGATTGTGTGCATGTTGTCTAGGTGTGACAGTAGATAAATGGGACAGAGACGACAGGAGGGGAAGGACTTGACAGCCACGCTGCTGGGTGTGAATGCCTCAGGAATTTTGAAAAAAACAAAGATGGCCCTATCTTAAATCAGAGGATTCCTTTTTTTGTCCTTCAAGTTTTAATACACTCTGTTAACCCTTTTAGTGAAAGGTAGCCGTCACAGAGACAGTCTTGGTTTTTCATTATTATACAGTTCTTGAAATGTTTTAATGTGGACCTCATTTTTCTATAATGCTTTAATTGGAAATACCTTCCTGAAAAAAGACAAAACAGCTAAAAGAACATCAATATATGTGACTATCACTATGTCACAAGAAATATAACTGTCGATAATTTGAAAGAGTAAAACCTGTGCCTGGGTCCCATAAAAAATAGATCTAAGCGTGGAATGCCTTGGTGGCTCAGTCTTTTAAGCATTTGACTTCGGCTCAGGTCATGATCTCAGGGTCCTGGGATTGAGCAGAGCATCAGGCTCCATGGTCAGAAATCAAGGTTGTCCCTCTTCCCTGCCCCGTCACCACCCCCCGCCCCCGTTCATGCATATGCTCTCTTGTACAATCTCTCTCTCTCTCTACTTCTCTCAAATAAATAAAATCTTTAAAGAAAAATAGATCTAATATAACCGAGTATAAGTTCTTCAGGGTACTTTAAGTAAAGTAATAGAGGACATAAAATTTGCTATTAAAATAAATATCCGGGGTGCCTGGATAGCTCAGTTACTGAAGCATCCGACTCTTGCTTTCCTCTCAGGTGATCTCATGGTCCTGGGGTTGAGCCCCACATCGGGCTCTGTGCTCAGTGCAGAGGCTGCTTCCCCTTTCCCTCTCTCCTGCCTCGCATCATGCGCATGAGCTTTCTCTCCCTCTAAATAAATAAATCTTTTTTAAAAATACATAAAATTAACATGTTAAGATCTAGAGTAACTTGAGAAATTCTATTAGTGACCAAGTCTTAACAGAAAATACAAAAAATGACCAAAAAAGGGGGAGACAAAAATTTGAAGGACCCTTATCTGTCTCTTTCTGATTTCTAGATTTAACCCCTTCAAAATAGAAGTGATCATTCAGTTTACTGGTTATGTGCCTGCTGTATGCTAGACATTTGTGGCTAGACTGGTTGTGGAGAGGGGGAATAGTGAATGGGACAGCGACATTTTAATCCCAGACTGGGGTAGGGGCGTGAGCAGCGTGCGTACACAATCACAGGGCAGTCAGTTAGGTGCTCATGGAGTGTGAAATAACTAACGGAGGATGGCCAACTTGGAGTTGGGAAATGCTTTCAGATGAGGTGGCTGTTAATCCGATTTTCAAGGAGTGAGAATTTGCCTGCTTACTATACAGTGGAAGGTAGGTTAGAGTGGGCGAGGAATTTCATGCTGGCTGTATATTTATCATGAAGGGGGTGAATCCTTCTGAAGATACAGATATTATTAGAAGAGGTGAATGCTTAAGTTTAGGGTGCTGTTTACTTTGTGGTAGTGAATTTTAGTTTTGCCAGAATACTGCATTTTAGAAATCACCAGAAGTTCTTCAAAACTCTTAGACCATTCAGTTTGTGTCGTTGTTGCAAATTCATGCATGAGGGGGTGATGAGGATAGAAATGGAGAGGAAATTCAATATTTTGATCAAAGATAGTGCCAGCAGTTGAGTTGGTGAAGGATGGGAGTATCTACATTTCCGTTTATAACTGAAAAACTGATGACCTCAAAAGAGAGATTAAGGATCGTTGGGTTGTTGATAGACAGCTTTAGTATGCTAAAAAAAAATGTAATGCTAATTTCACTGTACTGTAATTAGTCTCAAATCTTTGGTAAGGAGTTTTAAATCCTATTCAGTGTAAATATGTATAACACTAATAATAGGATACATTAATCTGTAACTTTGCTTTAGTTAATTATCAAATCCTTTTCTGAAGTAGACAATATCTTTGAAATGTGAAAATTTTCCATTTCTGTTTTTTGAAGGTGCAGAAGATAAATGTATAATAGAAGGCCACAACTGTACGTTTGTTAGTGACTTGAATAGAATTAAACCTTCAGGGAACACAGAAACACTAGGTAGGTGTTTTTTTTTCCCTTTTCTTTGTTTTTTAATTGAAATAGGCCTTTCTCTTATTTTTCTTGTTTTATTTTTCTTACAGAATCACTATTGAAAGAATTTTTTGAATATTTTGGCAATTTCGCTTTCAATAAGAATTCCATAAATATTCGACAGGTAAATATTTTAATATTTAATGGCTAAGTGGTTTCTGCTGTACTAGTGTTTAATTAGTTTTCAAAGCACTCTAACTTGTTAGTATATTTCAGCTCCACAGTAGTAGATACTAATAAGGACATCGATGCCTAAAGGAGCTATGTAAGATCATTCATCTAGTTATTTGGAAGAGCAAAACCCAGCTCTTTGAGCATCTAATACTGCCTCCTTCAAAATGTGGAATATATTCTGAAAAATCTTCTGGAAAAGATAACTTTATATACACTTCTTATTAAACTGCTTTTGTGTTCATGGAAGAAGTAGGATACCCAGCCGTTTTGATTTTAGTGGTTCTCTCAATTTGAGCTCTAAATTTATTTGGGCAAATGAATTTATGATTTGGATTCATATGAGTAGCTGGAATAAGAGACTTTTTTTTTTTTTTTTTTTTAAAGAAAATCCAGAGCAGAATCCTAGGCAAAATTTGTTACCAAATGAGGGATACTTGAGGTAGCTCTCTGGGTTTATTCTGTTTAGCATTTGGGTACTCGGTTACAACCATTGTAAGATTGGCTACATAAAACATATAATCAGATACTCTCTTTTGTTGTTTTATTTACCTCTTCCTTTTTTCATTCTTGCCTCTTATCCTGCTTAAGGAGTTTTTGTTTAACAGCAACAACAACAAAAAGTGTGGGGAATGGAGAAGGCGGGCACACAGAACTCTGGAATGCAAGCTCATATGGCTTAGATTCCGTATGAGAAGATGATCACTGATCACATGAAGTTTTTTATCCTTTTTGTCCTCTTACCCCTGGGCTTCAGGGGTGATGGATAGGCAGGACCCCTGCTGGGCAGGGCTTGGGAGCCATTAGGGAATAAAGAGGTGCTGCTCACATTGGAGAATCCTGGCCCTGTGTTTTGTTAATACTTTAGTAGTATTTGTGATATCATTTGAAAGAGGGGATTATATATACTAATGCATCACTGCCGGTCATATGAATCACAACTTTAGCTTTTCTTTTATTTCTATGGGATGTGGCCTTACCTGTCAGCGGCTTATAGAAGTTGGATCTTTAGGAATAATAGAAAACTTGCAGTGTTTTATAATGAATAGTGAATAATCTTTTGTTCCTTCTCTTCCTTTCTGACTTTATTCTTGAGAAACATTAATTGCTGTATTTAATTTAAGGATTCTAATTTTGTGTGCTTCTATTTGTTTTTAGCAAGTCTCAAAAATAAGTGTGTCTTCATTTCATTTTTTGCCATTTTTCACTTTTTTCCCTTCCTTGCTTTATCCTCTTAGGTCAGTTGATACTTTAAAAATACTTCTGTTGATTTGAGTTAGTCTAGATAACTCCCATCTGAGCATCATCATCCGTAGCTATAAACCTAATTTATATTTCTCTCAAGAAAAATCAGAGAACTACAGTGGTAAAAAAACCCAGTCAGAAGTACACACACACACACACACACACACACACACACAAAAAACATGCATACATGCCCAGTTCTCTTAGGAAAGCACTTCTTTACTCTGTAAAGTAATTGCTGGGATTTTCCTTGTTTCTGACATTTTATTAGACTAAGTTGTTCTTATAGCTGAGCCTTTCATATATTTATACATTTTTTTCTTCTTTATAACAATCTGCAGGGAAGGGAACAAAACAAACCCGAGTCTTCTCCCCTGCATATTCAGAATCCTTTTGAAACTTCTCTCAACATCAGCAAAAATGTAAATCAAAGCCAGCTACAAAAATTTGTAGATCTGGCCAGAGAAAGTGCCTGGATTTTAAGTCAGGAAGATAAAGATCGCCCTTCCCCATCAAGTAATCGGCCCTGGGGGCTGGCAACGCTGCTGCTTCCTTCGGTGGTAAATAGTGTTTCTCTTGCCAAGAAGAAAAGGAAGAAGCCTGCAAGTGAAAGAATTAAAAATTTACTGGAATCCATAAAAACTAGCAGTCCAGAAAATGACACAAACACCAATGGGAAAAGAACAGTTAGTACTCAGGCATAGTGGCTCCTCCTCCGCTTTAAGAACTGGTTTCCCCCGGGAACATGCACTTTGGGGCGCCTGGAAGAACGGGTGTGAAACTCTCACAGATGCCCACTGTCATCCGATGTCTCTTTTCATCATCTTCTCACTGGGTCTCCTCCTCGTCTGAAGTTCTGGGAGTTTTCAGCCTGATAAGGCTCAGATCCATCGGCACCTAGAACGTCCACCACAAGGAATGGGTAACAGAGGATTGGAATGCACTTTAGATAAACTATACAAAGCAAGAGGTAAAAAATCAGTTTTAGAATCAAACCATTATTGATACCAACATTAGGCCCCTGATGGAAATCATTTAAAAGGACTTTGGGTATGTACATATGTAGTCATTGAATTTAATAAAGCTTCAGAATTTGCTATTACCCTTTAGTATGTAGTTTTATATTCTTCAAGCAAACTATTCTTACTCACATATAAATTAAAACAGGTTTTCCTGTTTTATTTCATATATAAAATTAAAGCAGGTTTCCAAAAGGGTTCATGTTTTAAAAGATACGAGTGCGGATACTTCAGTACATTCACGGTATTCTAAGCCAGATACATAAAAATATTGGTACATTGTATTCTAGAATGTGAGGTACTTTTTCTGTTTTCAAAAATAAAGCCCTGTTTCTACTATATGATATTTGCAGTATTCTTTTTCTTATTTTTTGAAACCTCCTTTCTTCCTGTTCAAAGCAGATACGTATTGAAATATAATTTCCATACATTCCCTGTGGACTTTCATGTTTAGAAGCCAGCAGAGTAGTGCTTGAAAACAGGGGACTTGAGCCAGACTGGCTTCCTGGTAAATTACTCAGCCTCTCAGGGCCCACTGTTGTTTTCTCTGTAAAAGGGGGACAACAATAGTGCCTGCTTCTCAGATTTTTGTTGACAATTTACATGAGGTACATAGGAAAGTTTGCTAGGTCAAGAGTCTGACAAATTATACGTGCTACTTTTATTGTTTATTTTTTGTGATGTGTAAATTCTTCTTGCTACTCAGAATTCAGATTTACAGTGTAGGTCAGAAATTCTAACGAGCTCTGCTTGGGATATTTTGGGGGGCTTACTAATAGAATTGTTATGAAGCAGCGGGGTTCTCGGAGTGCTCGTGTGGCTCTGCTGTTTTGATTTGGCATCTGAAACCAGCAGACAGATATCCGTATTCTCGCATATATATGTATGGTGTGCTTTTATACGGCCAAGTAGCAACGTTCTTTTATACAGTTCTTTGAAAAGCCATTTTTCATTTGTTCTTCAGTTAGGTTGATTCTGTTGGGCTAGAATCTGTACTAGGAATTGAAAATAATTACGTTAGAGTTTCTAAATGAAATGATCCCAGATATTTGATTGGACGTTTTCTTTTTTAGGTTGGTGTTAAGCCTAAAATGATCATTTAGGCACATAAAGTGTGTGTTGGCTTTTTTTTTTTTTTTTTTTTAATAATCTATACAACAACTTGGATACTGTAGGTTTGTGTTATTTTTCAGGCTGAGATTAAATTATGTGATGAATTTTAATCTACAAAGATCTTTTAATCTAAAGTTTCATTCAAGTCAACTGAACGTAGACTACAAGGAAATTTAAAGTTTTCTCATAAGTTCTTTGTATCATCTCCCAAATTCTTAAAATGTGATTTTTATTGCATATTAGAGATAATCTGCACTTGTCATTGCCACTTCTTTTTTTTTTTTTTTAAAGATTTTATTTATTTATTTGACAAACAGAGATCACAAGTAGGCAGAGAGTCAGGCAGAGAGAGAGAGAGGAGGAAGCAGGCTCCCTGCTTTGCAGGGAGCCTGATACGGGGCTCAATCCCAGGACCCTGGGATGGTGACCTGAGCTGAAGGCAGAGGCTTTAACCCACTGAGCCACCCAGGCGCCCCGTCATTGCCACTTCTTAAAACTGATTGTAGTGATAAGGTCAGGAAGAAGTTTTGTTCAGGGTGTTTCTTTTCTAGCTATTTGTTACTCAGCTTCCATTGGGTCGCCTTCATCTAACTTTTGCTAAGTATGTGAAAGAATTTGGATATGAGCCTACCTAGATCAGATCAATTTCACTTCTACTTCGTTCTGGATTTTATGGTCCACTAGTATAATTCCAGTCCTTAGGAAATTAGAGAATTGGCCAGAGGCATTCTAGGAAAAAAATCTGTAATCTCTCTCATTCACAAATCTCTAGGGATCATAGAGGAGAAGAGAAAATACAGTCGAAGTAGGACTTCCTGCTGTCATTACTACGATCCTCTTCTTCCTTTTGCTCAGGGGCTATAGTCAGGTGAGAACAGAATTAGAATTGTTTCAAGTTATGTCATGTTCCTAGAAATTCCTTGGCCTTTAAAGTACAGCTCTGTTCAATTCCTTACAGCCTGCTGGTGCCACAGTAGGGAAAAGCTACATTTGCCTGTGTCTTTTAAGCCAGCACAGGCAACATCGCAGCAAAGCCATCAGGAAGAGCAACCAAGCAGTCACAGCTTGCCCATGTGGCCACTTTGCACTTGCCAGAGTCTGGCATTCGGTTGGTGAGTAGCTGTCCTCAGTCTCCGTTCAGTCCCTTTGGGAAACCTTGTAGGAGTGCAACATTCAGAACGCTGTAGAAACAAATAAATCATTTTTGCCTGAAATGATCAGAGAAAGCCTCACTGATGAATGGCTCAGGTAGATCTTGAAAGTACAGGTAGACAGAGAAGAGCATAGGGCTTATGCTGGGAAATAGCAGGACAGCCCGAGAAAGAGTCAGGAAGAAGGAAGAGTGTTCGGAGAACTGGCAGTTTGGGTGGGTTGGAATGCAGTTTTTACCGGGATGCTCAAAAGAGTTAAGGTTGGGTGAGATCATGAAGGACTGCCAATGGCAATTTAAGGAAGCTGAGTGTGTTTTCAGTGGTAAGCTACTGAAGGTTTTTGTGTAAAAATAATAAAAATTAAGGCAGTGCTTTTAGATGATTCATCTGTTCATACCAAGTAGTTTTAGAGCACTGCTGCTTTGTTTGCAAGTTTTAGTTCCATGGATCTCATCATTAAGTCAGATAAAATTTGGCTGTTCAGTTTTCCGTGAATGTCCAGAAGCTGACCCCCATATACCTCAGAAGAGTTTTTCTTCTTAATATTTAATAAGGAAGTAAGGTTTAAGTTAGTTTTTAAAGTTATCAGGAAATATCAGGTCGTGACACACAATTTCATGTAAAGCCTTATTAATGAAAAATTCTTTGCAATATATACTTGGAATGAAAGTATAACCAAAAATCACTTTTCACCTCGGGATGATGTTGGAAAATTTATTTTAAATACTTGAAAGGCTTATTTTGGTTTCATGCAGAGTTCAGTTACTTGGGATACATATTCCAAAGAATATAAACATTACAATGTTCCTCTGGAATTCCCATGGAACAACTCCCAGAAAATGTCTATTTTATATAGGATCTTTAATCTGTAATATGTATCATACAGGATGTGTAAAATCACCACAAGTTATTTAAAAATATACTGTTCATATGTTATCTGTGGTATGTGTATCCCACCCACCTGTAAGAACTCAGTGGAGTCAAAGCTAGATTAAAGGCATTTTCACTTTCTCTGTCCAATCTTAGATAAATGCACTTAAACTTATCCTCCCCCTGTGGTAAAGTTTCGAAGCTGTTAGCACATAGAGCTAAAACATTTTAAAAGAGGGTACTGGAAAGATTCACCTTTAATAATATATGTTCTACTTTGAAGCCAGGATAGTATGGCAAAATACCTAATTTGGAATAGGCCAAGGCAAAATTAACAAAAAGTATAGTTTACAGATTGAAAACTTACTGTGATGGAATGCTGTCAAATAAAATCGCTTCAAATGAATGACAAGATGACAAATCAGGTCTCTATTATGCTTTGGGTTACCAAAATTCTTTAACTTGCTAAATTGTTAGGTATGGTGAAAGTCTTACATTTTTGAAACTTTTCCTGTTACAAAATTACTGGTATTTGGCTTAAATTAGTGCGTTTTAATGATTAGGGTTTTAATGAATCTTTGCCGAGTTTACACATGGACTTAGAGAGTGGTGTAAAATAACACACTGATGTGTTCTCTGCGCGAAAAATTAATAGTAAAAGATGGATTATGAAGCTGACGGGTGTTGTGAGATGGAATTTGAAACTCAAAGCCTGTGTTTTTTTGTTTTTTTATTCCATCTAAAATGTGTATTGTAGGACGCCTGGGTGGCTCAGTTGGATAAGCAAATGCCTTTGGCTCAGTCATGATCCTAGAGTCTCAGGATCGAGTCCCACATTTGGCTCCCTGCTCAGCAGAGAGTCTCTTTTTCCCTCTGACCTCTCATTCTCTCTCTCTCCCATTCTCTCTCTCTCTCAAATAAATAAAAAATCTTAAAAAAAATTTATCGTAAATTTATATATACACATATCAATATAATATCAATATAAAACTTGCACAAGCTTCACCTAAATTAAGAGAGGTAATCAAGATATGAACTAAGCTAATGGCAACAGAAATAGAAAACTTTAACCAAACAAAGGGGGAAAAAAGAGAGTCTGAAAGGATCCCAACATTCGAGCCAAGCTTCACCTTGCTATTCTTAACAATTAATTTAATTAATTTATTAACAATTAATTTTGTTGATTAGGGCTGTTGGTTAATGATTTATGTGATAATGTCCCTTCATATCCCCTTCTTTCCCATTCTATAATAGACCCAACAGTAAACATTTTTGGAGTTTCCCTGCTTGATTTCTTGGCATTACTGATTATAAAATTCAGTTATCAATATTGACTGGTTTCCTTTAACTTTGTGTAATTGAGTTTTTTGAAAAGAGAACCATAATATCTTTTGCATAGTTTTGTATTTGACTCATTCACCTTTTTAATTTTTATTTATTTTTAAATTTTTCTTCATGCACCCTTTTTTTTTTTTTTAAAGATTTTATTTATTTATTTGACAGAGAGAGATCACAAGTAGGCAGAGAGGCAGGCAGAGAGAGAGAGAGGAGGAAGCAGACTCCCTGCTGAGCAGAGAGCCCGATGCGGGACTCGATCCCAGGACCCTGAGATTATGACCTGAGCCGAAGGCAGCGGCTTAACCCACTGAGCCACCCAGGCGCCCCATGCACCCTTTTTAAAATAAAGATTATTTGAGAGAGAGAGAGAGAGCTAACACACGAGTAAGGGTAGGGGCAGAAGGAGAGAGAGAAGCAGGGCCCCCCCTGAGCAGGAAGCCAGATGTGGACTTGATTTCCAGACCCTAAGCAGAAGGCAGATGCTTAACCGACTGAGCCACCCAGGCGCCCCATCATTTACCTTTTTTTTTAAGAAGTAATTACTGGGGTGCCTGGGTGGCTCAGTGGGTTAAGGCCTCTGCCTTCAGCTTAGGGCATGATCCTGGGATCCTGGGATGGAGCCCCGCATCGGGCTCTCTGCTCAGCAGGGAGCCTGCTTCCTTCTCTCTCTCTGCCTGCCTCTCTGCCTACTTGTGATCTCTCTCTCTGTCAAATAAATAAATAAAATCTTAAGCCGCTGCCTTCGGCTCAGGTCATGATCTCAGGGTCCTGGGATCGAGTCCCGCATCGGGTTCTCTGCTCCGCGGGGAGCCTGCTTCCTCCTCTCTCTCTCTCTGCCTGCCTCTCTGCCTCCTTGTGATCTCTCTGTGTCAAATGAATAAATAAAGTCTTTAAAAAAAAAAAAATCTTTTAAAAAAATAAAAGAAGTAACTACATTTGTATTAATGGTGAGCAGTAGCACTTCGCTTATCTTCTGTTAACCAGTAAGATGGGTTCAGATAAACAGTGTTCAGGTAACATTGATTGCACAGCTTCATCATCCTTTCTGGTCATAGGACAAGACCGGCCGTTGTTGTCGTCCCACCTGCTCATACTTGATCTTGATTGTGCACTGGGCTTTGTGTCCTGTGTCCTCCCCTCCAGTGCAGCTTGCATGAAGTTAAAATGATCTTCTTCCTTAAAATTGACTTAACCTCATACTTGGCCTTTTTCTGTGGTTCGTGCCATTATTCTCTGCCACCACAGGCCAAAGGCTGGGACCTTTTAGGCTCTGTTTTTTCCCCTTTGCTTGGTTAATCTTTTTCTGTTCCTGTTGCCATTAGCTTAATTCATGTCTCGATTATGTCTCCTAATTTAATGCAATAATCTGTTAGCTTGTTTTTTAACCTAATCATTTCCTTCTTCTGTCTATCCATTTGAACTGTTAATTTCAAATGAGTAGGATTTAAGAGAGACTTGTTATGATAAATGAATATTAAATTTTGGGTGTGTATTTGTTATGTTTCTGAGAATACCTTGGAATTGTACTTAAGGTCATTCTGAATATTCGTGCAAATTTTTGTACAGGTGTACAAAAAAAGATAGTGATTAAATGTTTTAATTAGGATTTTTTTCTGTAACATCCAAAAGATATTCTGTTTATAAGCTCCACTGATTTCTTAAAGTTTTCAGGCTTCTCTAATAATGACACTTAATCCCCAAATACTGGTTCAATAGGGTCATTCATTCAGTAACCATGTTTACTATGTACCAGATACCGTAAATCAAGACACCCTGCTTACTAAGAGATAAGAAAAGTTTGAATTACTGGAAAAAATGATTTTTGTTCTTGAATAGAAAGGCTTAGTATAAAGGTAACAGTTTTACTCATATTTATCAATTAATAATGATGCAATCAATTAAAATCCTATAAGGATTTTTAAATGTGAAAGTCATCAGAAGTGTCTCAAAGAATAATCATACAGGAATTGCTAGGAGAAATTTTTAATTTGGGAAATAACTTACTGCAGTATAAGACATAAGTAAGTGAAACACAGTGCTGCTGGTTTGTGATAGACAAGTCAGTGAAACAGCCCAGAAACAGATTCAGGATCTATGTGGGAATTCAGTAACCTAAGCACAGCATTTCAAATCAGTAAAAACATGGATTATTCGATAATTTGTGTTGGGACAGCTGATAGCTATTGGGGGAAAAGAAAAAAAAAAACCAGCTTGATCCCATTCTCACTCTTACAAATTCCAGATGAGTTGGGATTTAAATGTGGGGGTGGAAAAAGTGAAATCCTAAAGTCCTCAAAGAAACCGTGGACGAACATTATGAATGTGCAGCAGGGAAGTGTGTCTCTTCAAGTATGACACGCGCTGAGAAAAGAATACATTGATAAATGTGACTACTTCAAAATAGAAGCGGTGCCACGAAACAACCATAAACAAAATGAATTCTGGCAACTACTGAGAAAGGACTAATCTTTGTAATACATAAGATATACAAATCTATAAGTAATAGGCCAAAACAAAGACGCCACAGAAGCAACGAAAATGCACACATAAGTAGTAAAGAAGAAGTGTACTAAGAATTCCAGAAGACTTTATTGTGGAGAATTTTGAACAAAGTAAACTGAAAAGTACAATGAATTTGCATGAATCTGTCACTTATTTCAACACTTTTGGCAAATTGTGTTTAATTTATAACCCTGTTACATGCCCCTTTTGTATGAAGCAAATTTCAGTCATTCTACCATTTCATCTGTAAATCTGTATCTCCAGAAGATACTTTTTGTAACAAAACCACAAACCATTTTTAAATCTAAATGGAACAAGGAAAAACAATACTTCCTTAGTATCATCACATCCAATTAGTGTTCAGGTTGTCTTATAGATCTCGCAGTGGTTTTCCGGAAGGACATTCGTTTGAGTCAGGACCCAGTTGTTGTCCACTTACTCTGGTTGATGGGCCTGATTCTGGAGTCTCTTTTTAATCTTTAGATTTCCATTTCCTCTCCCTTTGTCCTTGCAAATTACTGAAGATAATGGTTTGTCTTAAGTTTACACAGCGTGGATTATGTGGATTTTGTCAGCACATATGATTATGTGCTGTGGGGTTGTTCAGCATGAACTTAATGACCTAAAAATAATTTTCACCAGTTTTAGAAAACTTCCAACCATATTTTATTCTGTATTTTCTATCCTTTTCTTCGTCTTCATTCTGGATATTTCTTTCTGAAAACGTGTTACAGTTTACTATTTTTTTTTTTTTCTTAAGCTGTGTCTAATTTTTAAAATCCTTTCGCTGAATTATCATCTTTAGTAGGTTTTGGTGTTTGGGTTTTTTTTTTTTTTTTTCTAATTCTAGAGTATCCACTTGGTACTTTAAAATTTTTTTTTCTAATTTTCTGAAAAAAATTTGTCTTGTCTGCTTTTCTTGTATTAAACACTCACTTTAAAGTCTGTGAGTGGTAATTGGATATCTGCTGCCCTGTGTTTCTCCGTCTTTCATGATGTGGATTTCTCTGCTTGTACACCTAGGTGTTATTTTGTGTGTTGACATTGTATGTGAAAGAACAGAGATTATTTCCCAGAGGTTAGTTTCATCCTTCAGAATTGATTTAGTTTTGCTTTCAGAAGGAGGTAGGGATACTTAAGATCTTGAATCTCCTTAGTCAAGAAAGGGCTTTGAGATTTTGAAGTTGGTTTCAGTTCCTGATTTTAGTTACTCTTTACTCTCAGAGCGTGTCCCCAATCCAAAGCCAGAGCAGCCTTTACCACTGTCCTTTGTCCTTGGTAAGCCCTGAACTTCAGTTTTTGTCCCCTTTCCTGTGAGTCTTTTGAAAGCTCTACTCAGCTTACCTCATCAGCAGATGCCCTTATGCGAATAGTAGCCCCAGATGCTGGGCTAACCTGTCTGTGTACGTTTACTTCTCTACTGTCCTGTAATTTTTCACTGCCTTCTTGGCATTCGGTGCTTTCAAGTAACTGCCCTCAGTTTTGCACACCTTTTTTAATGTTCAGAGTTGGTTTTATTACCTGGTGTGCCATTACATTGAATTCTTTGTGATTCCAGCTTCCCATCCCTCTGTGTGTGTGTGTGTGTTTTAACCTTATAGAAATGAAAAATACTATTCATTTCAAACGCTTCCTTGTAAAAAGCTTCCAAATGCTGTCTCACTTAACAACATGTGTTGAGCTGGGCTCTGGGTAACAGTGTGAACACCTGTCTGCAGTGAATGCCTAATTCACCAGTAAGGAAACAGGGCCCTGCAAATGCTGTTTCGTGCTGTGCTTCAGAAATTGCTTTTATTTCTGGTCTGTGATTATTTCTGGACTGTGATTTCCTCATACAGGATTTTGTACATGCCCGTTCAGAGTTTAAACTTACGCCATGTGTGAATGTGTGCAAAATGCCCAAATAAGAATGGGGAAAATATCTTTTTCCAACCGTCTTGAGACACCTCAGACAACTATGAAATATAATTTTTCTTCCAGTTTTCCAAAACATTTCTCTGGGTTGAGACCAAGAATGAGGCAATTTTGGCCATAATGCTTCTTAAAATTTTTATGATTTTATAAGAAGAAATTTTCTTTTGAACTTTGAGCCTATGTTATTATCATATCTTACATGTGAACATAAACATCTCAGTGCATCTTTACGTCAGTGAAATAATATAGGTGTTCTGTCTTATTATGAGTCAGTGCTCTCATGTTCAGCCATTTCATATTTGTTGTTTTTCAGCTGTCTTATCAGCCTGTGTTTGCGTAGGTAACAGAACCTGCAATTAAAAATAACCGTCATTATTTTGAGTTTTCATTATTTTTGGTTTTCAACTTGTGTTTGTGATCTGCTACATATATTCTAACATTACTGTATTGCCAGAGACATTCATACAGGTCTTTAAATATTGAATAAAACCGTTTTTGGTGAAAACTGAAATTATTTGATGTTTTTATCTTGATCGCTCTGCACAAAGACCGTACTTCAAACTTCCCCTTGATGCTTCAGGATGAAAGTCAGGTTAAGCAATATTTGAATTTAAATGTGGTTTAAATGTTTTTTAATTCTGAAGTCCTTTGTAGTTTTTATTTTCCAAGCAATATTAGCTGTATTTGATCTTCTAGATGAAGAAAGATTTGACTGGGATTAAATATGTGCAGTGCCATTTTGGAGTGAATTTTATTCATAGATTAATAAAATCTGTCCGGCGTGATTCAGGAGAAGGTATTTTAGGCCATTAAATTTAGTTACATAAGCTACAATCTGTTTTAAATTCTGTGCAACTAAAGTCTGGTTTGCTTTTTTTAAAAAAATGTTCATTACGCTGGGAAATGTGGAGTATTTGTTTTCCAAAACCATCAAAAGCATGCTCAGTCACTCATTTAGGAAAATTTGGAAGTACTAGTTTTAGCCTTTCAACTTAATGACAGTTACTATCATTGTCTAATTTTTTTTCTCTGTACTTAAAAGCCTTAAGAACATGCTGATGACTGATTTGACTACAAGCTTTTTTTAAAGTGCCTCTGTGGTTCAAATGCTGTTCTTTTTCAGACAGGAAGTAAACTATAAAGTAAAGGAATCTAGCACCCTACCTGACATATATTTGGTAATCAGTAAATTCCTCCTACCCCCTTTCGCAAACCTCCACCACGCACGCATTTTTAGCTCATGATTTTAAATGTGTTAAGATATAAAAACAGTACAAAGAAGAGTTTAAGAGCTCAGCTTCCATGTCAATCTTTAAATTTTTTTTTCTAAAACAAAGATTCAACACTAATACATGATGTTGTAGGCAGAATTCTGTTGTGGCTCCCAGGATTCCCAGGCCCTGGAGTATATACCCTGTAGAACCCTGTGTCCTTCTGTGTGATCAGACCTGTGACTGGGATGGAACCCTCACTCTCTTGGTTGGGTTGCATTAAACATTACAGGTGATGGTTGCATCATGCCTGTGATTATGTTATATGATCTAAGATCCTTTTGCTGACTGGGGAGAGATTCCTGCTGGCCTTGAAGAAGGAAGCTGTTGTGTTGTGGAGGGTCATGTGTCTGGGACTCAAGGATGACTTCTGAGAGCTGTAAGCTCTCCCCAGCCACCAACCAGCAAGAAATCAGGGACCTCAGTTCCAGACAAGAAAAGACTGTGAGATAATGAATGAGTAAGCTTCTAGGAGGACCCCCAAGCGTCAGGTGAGACCACATCCTAGCCAACACCTTGATTTTATTGAGCCTTCTGAGACCCTGAACAGAAGACCAGTTAAGACCACTTAAATCATCTCTGAACCCTGAGCCACAGAAACTGTGAGAAAATAAAGACATTGTTTTAAACTGCTAAATTACTGGTCATCTGTTAGATAGTAACAAAAGATTAATATATTTGGGAAAATCTCTCTCTCCTTTTCTTCTTCTTCTTTTTGTTTTGTTTTGTTTTGTTTTGTTTTGGTGAAAGTTAATTATCTTAACATTAGTATCTGTGTTCAGGATCAGCAGTGAAATGATGGAGACAGAATAGGTGGACTCCTTGGTAAACAAAGGTTACTAGATGTAGTAGACCAGACCGTGTAATGGCCCCAGCTGTGTCTACTTCTAATCTCCAGAAAGATTATGTTCCTTTACATGGTAAAAGGACTTTGCTGCTGTGGTTAAGTTAAAGGTCTTGAGATGGTAAGATTATTCTGGATTATCTGGGTGGGTCTAATGTGATCCAGGGTTGGCCCAATATAATCACTTACTAGAAGAAGAGAGAGGGAAGAAGATGTGATGATGCAGTCAGAGGCATTTGAAGATGATACGCTGCTGGCTTTGAAGATGGAGGAGGGGGCTGTGAGCCAAGGAGTGTAGGTACTTCTAGAAGCTGGAAAAGACAAGGAACCAGATTTTCTTCTAGAGCCTCCACAAGGAATACCGACCTGCCAACTTAAAGATTTATGATTGTGCTGCTTTAAGCCAGTAAGTTTGCAGTAATTTGTTTGGCAATAGGAAAATAATACACAAGATATCTGAGAAACACTTCTAAAGTGGGAGAAACCAGAACAATGATTTATCGAACATACTCCCATCCAAGAGGAGGGACACCTGAAAGATAGGAACTTTCCCTAACATGCTTGTAGAAACAAGCGAATGTATGCATCCCTGAAAGAACAGAATGACACATATACATATAAACACTCAAAGAAAACCTTAAAAATGGAAATACAATGGAATTTTAAAATTCAATATAAGGGTTGGTAGATGAAGTTAAAGAAATTGCCCAGAAAGAGTTAAAAAAAAAAAAAAAAAAAGGAGAAAACAAGGAAGAAAAGGTAAGAAAATTAAAGGAGCAAAAGCAGTAGGTCTGAAACCTGAAGAGTAGAACTTCCATTGAGAGGAAGGAAGAAACAGATGGAAAAAATTCATTAAGAATATTTGCCAAAGTTAAGGATATGAGTTTTCAGGTTGAAGGTGTTTGCTGAGTAACCAGCAAAACGGGTAAATGAACTTGTCCTAAGCCACATTATCATAAACTTTGATGGAAGCAATTAGAAAATTCTACAGGCCTCCAGAGAGAGAGGGAGTGAAGAAAAGGAAAGATCAGTATAAAAAACAATGTCTACCTACAAAGGAATATTATCAGGAGTAAGAATAGCTTTGATCTTTTTTTCTTTTATTCTTTTTTTCAAGATTTTATTTATTTGACAGAGATCAGAAGTAGGCAGAGAGACAGGTAGAGAGAGAGAGAGAGAGGAGGAAGCAGTTTCTCTCTGCTCTATGCGGGGCTCGATCCCAGGACCCTGAGATCATGACCTGAGCTGAAGGCAGAAGCTTTAACCCATTGAGCCACCCAGGCGCCCCATCTTTGATCTTTTTAACAGTAACAGAGAAACGAGGTAACAGCCAGTGCCTTCCAAGTTCTGATAGACAAGGAATTCTGACCCAAAATTCTGTGCCTCCGCAAGCTGTCATATAAATACTGTTGAGGTAATTTTACACAAGTGTCATTTCTCACAGTATCCTTGAAGGATGTCTTCTGTAACATCAGAGAGCAAACCAAGAAAGAGGAAGACAGGATTCAGAAAAAGAATCAAAAGAGGAGAAAAGTGAAGAGAATACCTAGAATGATTGTTGGGGGGGGGGGGGAGATCCAAGAAATGATCCAAAGCACAATCCTTAGAATTCTTTTCTGTCAATAAGTAATCAAGGTGAAATATTCATTTTTTTTTTAATTTGAAGCACAATTTCCATATAAACCACTGCGCACATCTTAAGTGTAAAATTTCGTTAAGTTTTGACATAGGCATGTACCCATTACCAAAATGAAGATACTGCATATATTTATCATTTCCAAAAGTTCCATGTTGCATTCGTGCATTCCCTTCTTCCTGTGTCTCCCCACCAACGCCTGTGTGTCATTCCCAAAGTGGTCTCCAGGCAGCAACTTCCTGCATTCTATCCTGTAGATATTTGCAAGTAGAAATTATATAAATGGGAAATTAAGTATGTACTCAGCTTTTGATCTGCACAATTTTTTTTTTGAGATTCATATTTTTGCTTTATTACCTGTTCAGTTTTTTTTTAAGTTGCTGAATAGTATTCCATTTTATAAACTAGTTGGGTCATTTCCAGCTTTGGACTATTGTAAATAAGGCTGCTATGAACATTATTTGAACATATGTTTTCTTTTCTCCTGGCCAAATGCCTGAGAGTAGAATTTCTGGGTCATATGGCCAATGTCTATTTGGCTTTGTAAGAAACTGACAAGTTATTTTCCAAAGCAGTTGTATATTACTTTCTCATTATATGTGTTGGTTCTACTTCCTCCCCATCCCCAACAACATTTAATATAGTCAGGCTTTCTAATTTTAGCCACATTAATGGTGATTCGGTCATCTGGTGCTAGTAGGATGGACCCCCAGCTAGTTTGGTTTGGATTTCAACACTGATGATGTCATACACAGACAGACCAAGGAAGAATGAAAAGGTTTATCACATAATAAGACTCTCTGAGTCTTCAGAGAGGGCAGGCTTCCTAAGCTGCTTTGAAATTAGCTTGAGATAACAAGAAAGGGAGAATGGCTTGGGGTTTTAGTGAGGTTAAGGGGTGAGGTTGGAGTGAACGTTTCTATAGATGGGCTATGGTTGTGTATTTTAAACTTCTCACTGGCACTAAGGCCGGGAACACCTGTATTGTTTGTGGTTTTGTTTTTAAACCCACTTTCCCAGTTGTGGGCAGAAAGGGAAGAGGAAAAGATGGGCTTGAAAACTTAGCAACCAAACATCAAAATTGGAGTCAAGTATTTTATTACAAATGATCACGTAGAATAAATAAAACCTTTAAAAAAGGCGGGGGGTGGGCACCTGGGTGGCTCAGTGGGTTAAAGCCTCTGCCTTCGGCTCAGGTCATGATCCCAGGTCCTGGGATGGAGCCCTGAATCAGGCTCTGCTCGGTACCAAGCCTGCTTCCCTTCCTCTCTCTCTGCCTGCCTCTCTGCCTACTTGTGATCTCTGTCTGTCAAATAAATAAAATCTTTAAAAACCAAACAAACAATTGATCATGTAGTAGGGTCTTATTTTGGTGTTCGTTTGTATTTTCCCAGTAACTAATGATGTTTAACATGAGCTTACATGACATATTTATATATTTATTTTTAAAATTCGGTGAGGAATTTGAATGTGCAATAGATTTTATGCTTGAAGTTGGACCCATAATCCCTGGTGAAGTTCCTTTAATATGACCTCTTTATTTTCTTCTTTTTAAACAGTTTTTTTTCCCCTTTGTAACTCGTTTTATTCCCTTCAGCTTTTTTGAGATATATTTGACAAATAGAATTTTATATATTTAAGGTATACAATCTGATGTTTTGATGAGCATGTGCATTGCAAAAAATCACCACAATCAAGCTAATTAACATACCCATCCCCTCACATAGTTACTATTTCCTCCCTCCCTTCCTTCCTTCTTCTTTCCATCCTTCTGTCTTTTCTTCCTTTCCATCCTTCCTTCCTTTTTTGTGGTGAGGATATTTAAGATCTACTGTTCCAGCAAATTTCAAGTATACCACTCAGTATTAATTATAGTATCACTGATGTACACTGTATCTTCAACACTTACTGACCTTGGATAACCGAAGCCTTGCACCCCTTGGCCATCTCCCCATTTGCTCCTCCCTCCAGCTCTTGAGAGCCACCATTCCACTCTGCTTCTGTGAGTGCGACTGTATGAGGTTTCACATATACGCGAGATCATGCAGTATGTGTCTTTCTGTCCGACTGACTCCATTAACGTAGTGTTCTCCATGTTCATCCATGCTATCACCAGTGACAGGGTTTCCTTTCTTTAAAGCTGAGTAATATCCCTGTGTGTCTGTATGCGTGTTTGAGTGTGTAAATGTACTTTCTTTATCCATTCATTCGTGGATGGACATTTAGGTTGTTTCTGTATCGAGGCAGTTGTGGATAGTGCCATGATGGATGTAAGAGCACAGATATCTCTTTAAGATACTGATTTCATTGTATTTGACTATATATCCAGAAGGGCATTGCTGGACCGCATGGTAATTCCATTTAATTTTTTGAGGACTCACCGTACTGGTTTACATAATGGCTGTATGAGTTTATATTCCCACCCGTGTACAGGGGATCCTCTTTCTCCACATCAACTCCAACACTTACTATGTTTTGTTGTTAATAGCCATTCTAACAGAGCCCTCCCAGACCTTCATTAATCTATGAATAGTTGTTAAATGATCATTTTTATGAAGAGTTTGGGTTGGAACTCCTAGTCTGCCATGTTGCTGATATCCTATTTATATCTTCTTTATTCTTATTCCTAAAAAATATATACTTTATGTATGTTTTATATATATTCTTTATTAAGGTGTTTGACCAAATATTTTACGATTAAAAAATTAAGTTCTTTATTTTTTAAAAATTGGTGTATAATTGACTTATAACAACATTATGTGAGTTTCAAGTGTACACACAATGATTTGATATTTGTATATATTGCTAAATGATCACTACAATAATTCTAGTCAACATCTGTCACCAAACATACAGTTTTTTTTTTCTGTGATGAGAACTTTTAAGATCTTCTCTTAGCAACCTTCAACCTTTTGTTTCTTATTACTGAGTTTTAAGTATTTTATTTTTGTATTCTGGGCATAAGTCCTTTATCAGATACCATGAGCTGCTGATATTTTCTCCCATTCTTTACTTTATGTTTACATTATTTCAACAATGGCAAGATCCCATTCTTTTTTTATGGCTGATATCCTGTGTGTGTGACACATACCTTTTCAATCCATTCGTCTGTTGTCCATCAACAGACGTCCATCATCAGATGGACACTGGGGTTGCTTCCGTATCTTGGCTATTGTCAATAATGCTGCAATAAACATAGGAGCGCTCATATCTTTTTGAGTTAGTGTTTTTGTTTTCTGTAGGTAAATATCCAGTAGAGGAATCACTGGATCATATGATAGTTCTATTTTTAATTTTTGAGGAAACTCCATACTATTTTCTATAGTGGTTGAACCAGTTTACAATTCTTACAACAGTGCACAAGGGTTTTTTCTACATCTTTACCAACACTAATCTCTTGTCTTCTTGATGAGAGCCATATTTAGAGGTGTGAGGTGAGCTCATTGTGGTTTGATTTTCATCACCCTAATGATTAGTGATGTTGAGCATTTTTCTGGTAGATATTGGCCATTTGGATGTCTTCTTTGGGAAAATGTATAATCAGTTCCTTTGCCCATCTTTTAAATTGTATTTTTTAATATTTTTGTTACTGAAGTATAAGAGTTCTTTATGAATTTTGGTTTTTAACCCCTTATCTGATACATGGTCAGCAAATATTTTCTTTCATTTTGTAGATTACTTTTCATTTTATAGATGATCTTGTTTGCAATGCAGAAGCTTTTATAAATTTGATGCAATCTCACTTAGTTAATTTTTTTTTTCTGTTCTTGTTGCCTCTGTTCTTGGTTTCTCGTCAAAAACTTATTGCCAAATCAGTGTCAAAGACCTTCTTCCTCACTTTTTCTTCTAGGAGTTTAGTTTTAAGTCTTATTTTTAAATCTTTGATTCATTCTGAATTAATTTTTATGAAAGATGATGGTGGGAGTCTACTTTCATTTTTCGTATGGGATTTTCCAGGTTTCCCAGCACAATTTGTGGAAGAAGCTATCCTTTCTTCATTAGTGTACTTGATTCCTTATCAATATTAGTTGACTCTACATGTAGGGCTTTAATTCTGGGCTCTCTATTTGATTCCGTTGGTCTGTATGGGTTTTTTTTTTTTTAATGCCAGAACCGTAATGTTTTAATTATTATAGCTTTATAGTACAGTTTGAAATCAGGAAGTGTGATGTTTCCAGGTATTGTTGTTGTTGTTTTCTTATGATTGTTTTTGCTCTTTGGGGTCTTTTGTGGTTCCGTATGAATTTTAGTGTTTTTTTTTTTTTTTTTCCTCTCTGTGAAAATTGCTATTGGGGTTTTTATAGGGATTGTACTGAATCTATATTGGCTCTGGCTGGAATGGACACTTTAACAATATTAATTTTTCCAGTCCATGAACACCGGATGTCCTTACATTTGTTTTGTCTTCTTTAGTTTCTTTCAGTAAAGTGTTACAGATACGTCACTTCCACGAATAAATTTATTCCTAGGTATTTTATTGTTTTGATTCTGTTGCTCATGGAATATCTTTTTCTAATTTTTCACTTTGAGTCTAAATGCATCCTTAATTCTGAAGTGGGTCTCTTACAGCTGGTACTAGATAGTTGGGTCTTATTTTCTTAAAACACATCCCAGCCACTTTATGTCTTTTAATTAGTGAATTCAGTCCATTTAAATTTAGAGTAATTATTGATATATAAGTACTTACTAATGCCATTTTAATAACTACTTTCATTTTTTGGTTACCATGGAATTTACATAAAACATTTTATAGATAAGACTGATAACATTTTAGATGGAAAACAACTTATCTTCAATCACCTTTAAAGGCTTCAGCATTTTACTCTTTGTGTTTGTATTAATGATGTCACTATTTACTTATTTATGTCACTATGTTGTGTTTTTGTTAATTTATATAGTTAGTTTTACTACTATTTTCCTTTAATATTTAAACTACAGTTGAGTGGTCAATACACTATCCTAATAAAGAGTTGCATTTTTCTAAGTCTGACTGTATATCTTTCACCTTTACCAGTGCATTGTGTACTTTTATGTTTTCTCTGTGTTGTTGCAAATAAATTTTATTGTTTTTTCATGGATGAGTAACATTGCATTGTATATATATACACCACATCTTCTTTACCATTCATCTATGGATGAATGAGTTACTTCTATAATTTGGCTATTGTAAATAATGCTACATAGGAGTGCATGTATCTTGAAACTTCTGGATCATGTGGCATTTCTGTTTTTAATTATTTGAGGAATCTTCGTACTGTTTCCCAGAGTGGCTGCTCCAGTTTGCATTTCCAACAATAGTGCACAAGTGTTCCTTTTTCTCCACATTCTTTCCAGTGCTTATTGTTTCTTGTGTTCTAGAGATTAGCCATTCTGGCAGGTATGAGGTGATAGCTCATTACGGTTTTGATTTGCATTTCTCTGGTTATGGATGTCAAACATCTTTTCATGTGGCTGTTGGCCATCCGGTTTTCTTCTTTGGAGAAATGCCTGTTCATGTCTTCTGCCTATTTTTAAATTCAGTTATTTGTTTTTTTTGGTATTGAGTTTTATAGATTCTTTATGTATTATGGATGCTAACCTTTTATCAGATATGACTTTTGCAAATATTTTCTCCCATTAAGTAGGTTGTCTTTTAGTTTTGATGATTGTTTCCTTTACTTTGCAGAAGCTTATCTTTATATAGTCCCAATAGTTTATTTTTACTTTTTTTTCCCTTGCCTCTGGAAACGTATCTAGAAAAATGTTGCTACAGCTGGTGTCTGAGAGATTACTGACTGTGCCCTCTTTGAGGAGTTTTATGTTTTCAGGTCTCACATCTAGGTATTTAATCAATATGTATTTTATTTCTGTGTACGTGTAAGAAAGGGTCCCGTTTCATTCTATTGCACATCGCTCTCTAGTTCTCCAACAGCATTTTTTGAAGAGACTGTCTTTCCCATTTTATGTTCTTGCCTGTTTTATCAAAGAACAGTTGGCCATATAATCATGGGTTTATTTCTGGGCTCTCTATTCTGTTGCTTTGAGATACATGTTTGTTTTTGTGCCAGTACCATACTGTTTTGATTACTGCAGCTTTGTAATGTATCTCAATATCCAGGTTGTTCCTGGTGAATGATTTTTACAATGTGTTCTTAGACTTGGTTTGCTAATATTTTGTGAGGACTTTTGCATCTATGTTCAACAGAGATATTGGCCTGTACAGTTTTTTGTTTTGTTTTGTTTTATAGTGTTTTTATCTGATTTTGATATCAGCCAACTTCTAGAATGAATGTGAAAGCTTTCCTTCCTCTGCTATTTTTTGAAATAGTTTGAGAAGACTAGGTATTAACTCTTCTTTAAATGTTTGGTAAAATTCAGCTGTGAAGCCGTCTGGTCTTGGACTTTTGTTTATTGTGAGTTTTCTGATTATTGACTTAATTTCATTGCTCGTAATTGGTCTGTTCAAATTTTCTAATTCTTCCTGATTCAGTTTTGGGAGGTTATATGTTTCTAGGAACTTATCTGTTTTTTCTAGTTTGTCCAATTTTTTGCCATATAATTTTTCATAATATTCTCTTACAATCCTTTTTATTTCTTTGGTGTTGGTTGTTATTTCTTCTCCTTCATTTCTGATTTTATTTGAGTCTCTCTCTCTCTCATTTTGATGAGTCTGACTAAATATTTATAAATTTTATTGATCTCTTTAAAGAACCAGTTCCTCATTCCATTGATCTGCTCTACTGTTTGTTTTCATTTTTATTTCATTTATTTCTACTCTAATCTTTATTATTTTCTTCTACTCGTTTTGGGATTTGTTTGTTCCTCTTTTCGTAGCTCCCTTGGGCATAAGGTTAGGTTGTTTATTGGACATTTTTCTTGCTTCTAGAGGTAGGCCTGTATTGCCATGAGATTCCTTCTTAGAACTAAAGCTTTTGTTGCATCCCAAAGATTATGGACTGTTGTGTTTTTCATTTTCTCCATGTATTTTTAGATTTCCTCTTCCATTCTTGGTAGAACCATTCATTGTTTAGTAGCATGTTATTTAACCTTCATATATTTATATTCTTCTGATATTTCTCCTTGTGGTTGATTTGTAGCTTCATAGGGTTGTGGTCAGAAAAGATGCATGGTAATAACTAAGATCTTTTTTGAATTTTTTAAGTCTTGTTTTGTGGCCCATTATGTGATCCATTCTGGAGAGTGTTCCTTGTGTCCTTGAGAAGAGTTTGTGTACTGCTGTTTTAGGATGGAATGTTCTGAATATGTCTGTTAAATCCATCTGGTCTAAATGTGTTATTCAAATTCACTTTTTCCTTGTTGATTTTCTGTTTGGATGATCTATCTATTGATGTAAATAGGATGTTACAGTTCCCTATTATTATTGTATTACTATTGATTACTTCCTTTGTGTTTGTTATTAGCTGCTTTATGTATTTGGGTGCTCCCCCATCGGGTGAGTAAATATTTACAGTTGTTATATCTTCTTGTTGGATTGTTCTCTTTATGATAATATACTGTCCTTCTTTGTCTCTTGTTACTGTGTGTTTAAAGTCTGTTTTGTCTGATGTAAGTATTGCTACCCTGGCATTCTTTTCACTTCCATTTGCATGGTAAGTGCTTTTCTGTCCCTTCACTTTAAATCTGCACGTGTCTAGGGGCCCCTGGGTGGCTCAGTGCATTAAAGCCTCTGCCTTTGCTTCAGGTCCTAATCCTAGGGCCCTGGGATCAAGCCCTGCATTGGGCTCTCTGCTCAGCAGGGAGCCTGCTTCCTCCCCCTCTCTGCCTGCCTCTCTGCCTACTTGTGATCTCTGTGTGTCAAATAAATAAATAAAATCTTTTAAAAAAATCTGCATGCGTCTATAGTTTCTGAAATGAGTCTCTTGTAGGCAGCATATAGATGGGTCTTGCTTTTGTATCCATTCAGTCACCTTATATGTTGTTATGGGAGCATTTAGTTCATTTACATTCAAAATAATTTTTGATAGGCATATACTCATTGCCATTTTGTTACTTGTTTAATGGTTGGTTTTGTATTTTTTCTCTCCTTTATTCTCTTGCTTTCTTCTGTCACAGTTTGCTGGCTTTCTTTAGTGATACAGTTAGATTCCTTTCTCTTTATTTTTTGCATATCTAGTACCAGTTTTTGATTTGTAGTTATCATTAGGGTTATATTTATCATCTTCTGCATATAACTGTCTATATTGAGTTGATGGTTGCTTAAGTTCAAACCTGTTCTTTACTCCTCTCCCCCACATTTTAGGTATGTGGGGTCATATTTTACATCTTTTTGTTTTGTGAATCCCTTGACTGATTTTTATAGATATACTTACTTTTTTTTTTTTAACTGCTTTTTATTGCTTTTGTGCTTTCTACTTTTCTTAATCCTACTTATGGTCTTTCCTTTCCATTCAAAGAGTTCCCATCAACATTTCTTATAGGGCTGGGTTAGTGATGATGAACTCCTTTAACTTTTACTTGTCTAGGAAACTCTTTTATCTTTCCTTTTATTCTGAATGATACCTTTACTGGTTAGAGTGTTCTTGGCTTCAGGTTTTTCTGTTTAGCATTTTAAATATATTATGGCACTCCCTCTGGCCTGCAAAATTTCAGCTAAAAAATCAGCTGATAGCATCATGGGGTTTCCCTTCTATGAAACTGTTTTCTTTCCTCTTGCTGCTTTTAAAATTCTCTGTCACTACTTTTTGACATTTTAATTGCTGTGTCTTAGTGTGGATTTTATTGGAGGCTCTCTGTGCCTCCCGTATCTGGATTTCCTGGTTTCCTTCCCTGGTTTAGGGAAATTGTCAGTTATTATTTTTTCAAATAAATTGTGTGTCCCCTTTTCTGTCTCTTCTCCTTCTGGGACCTCTGTAATGTAAATGTTATTATGTTTGATGGTGTCACAAAGTTCCCTTAGTCTGTTTTCATTTTTTATTATTACTTTTTCTCTCTATTGCTCAGCTTGATTGCTTTCCATTACTCTGTCCTCCAGGTTCACTGATTGGTTCTTCTCCTTTCTTTAGTCTACTATTTATTTCGTCTAATGTATTTTTAATTTTAGTTACTAAGTTCTTCATCTTTGATTCTTTTTAATGTTTTCTGTCTCTTTGTGGAGGGTTCACTGAGGTCTTCACTCTTTTCTCAAGCCCAGTAAGTATCTTTATGACTATTACTTTAAATTCTCTATCGAACATATTATTATCTCCATTTCATTAGCTTTTTTGCTGTGATTTTGTCCTGTTTTTTCATTTGGGGTATATTCCTTTGTCTCCTCATTCACTCTAAATCTCTGTGTGTGTTTCTATGTGTTAGGAAAGTCAGTGAGGTCTCCTACTCTTCAAAGTAGTGGCATTATGAAGAGTTCCTATAGTGCCCTACAGTGGAATGTCCCCTTCTCCAGAACTGGTGTTTGAGGGCTGTGTCCTGTGTGTGTAGCCTGTGCCCAGTGTGTGGCTGAGCTGCATTTGCCTTCAGTTCAGTCATCTGCAATGGCTCTCTTTGCCTTTTGTGGACAGTGTTTGGTCCCTATGTCATTAGCAGGTCAGTTTGGAGCCACCTTGCGCTTGAGTTGTATCAGACTAGGCATTTGCCAGTGTTGCGGTAGCGCTGATCTGCAAGGCACGTTCCCTGTGTTGTCCCTTGAGAAGCTTTTGTTGCTGGGCAGGTCCTGCAGTCAGACCGCTGTTTGCCCACTGCTGGGGCCAAAGTTAGATGGTGCCTCATTATCCTCCCCTCTCCCCAGGGCAGGAATCAATTTGGAGTGGTGCTAACTCCTGTCAGGGCTGCTTGTGCACTGCCAGCCTTGTGGCACTGCTTTAGATGGGCTCCAGCCAAAGGCATATTGGAGGGGAGCAGGTCTGCAAGAGAATGTGGGGGCGGGGGGTGCTGTGCCAGCAAGCTGCGCACTGGTGCATTGTGGGAGCGGACCTGTAGCCTCGGGCTGAGGCGGAAGGGCTGGAGGGGGCAGATTTGCAGAAGCGTGGGTGGGTGGGCTGTACTATTGGCGGGGCAGGTGGAGGTGTTCCCTGTGTCTAGGATGGGGCGGGGTGGAGGAACGAAGTGACCCCCACCAGCTGTTTTGTTCTTGAAGAAGTCTCCCAGAGACCCCTGCCCTCCAGCGCGCAGTCTAAGATTAGTAAATAAATCTTCCCAGTTACCACAGGCGCTTTCCAAACCGCTGCCTCTAGTGCTGATCTCCGTGGGGGCTGTTCGTCGTGCTCCCTTCAAGGGCATGGACTCTGACTTCCCAGCTCTCTCCCAGCTGAACCCTCTGATTTTTTTTCAAAGTCCCAGGTGTGAAGCTTCACTGATTATTAGACCCCTTAGGTTTTCAAAGCAGATGTTATGGGGATTCGTCTTCCTCCTGCGGGTCCCCTGGGGGTTGCCCCTCTCGGCTCTCTGAGACGGCCGCATCCGTCCTTCCCGCCGACAGTCCCCTGGTCTGTTCCGCTCGCACCACATCTCCTCCTTTCCTACCCTCGAAGATGTGGCCTAGTCTCTGCTGTGGAGAATCGGCTCTGCCAGTCTTTGGGCTCTTTTCTGGGTTCTTTACACTGATGTGGGAGGAGGTGAGCTCTGCATGCTCCTACTCAGCCATCTTCCTCGGAAGTCACTCAGCTGTTAGTTCTTTAAATGGACCCTCCGCCCACTTCCCCTTTCTCCTCCTTCTGGAACCCAAATTCTTATTATTTTGTCTTTCTGGTGGGCTCCCATAGCTCTCGTGGGCTTTCTTTGCTCTTAAAATCTTAGTCCCGTTTTTTCTTCTATTTGTGTTATTTCAAAATTCCCATTCTCCAAGCCGTTTATGTTTTTCTTCCTTCTGGTCTGCCCTGCTACAGGCACTTGGTGTTACATTTGTCGTTTCACTCATTACCTTCTTCAGCTACAGATTCGTTGTTTGGTTCTCTCAAATAATTTCAGTATCTTTGTTTAAGAACTCATTTTGTTAATATACTTCATTCCTGATTTCATTGAATTGTCCTTTGGAGTTTTCTTGTAGCTTGTTGAGTGTCTTCGTAACAACCTTTAAAGGTAATTCAGGTTATTTAATCGTTTCTTTTAAAAAAAATTTTTTAAATTTTAATTCCAGTGTAGCTAGCATACAATGTTGTATTAGTTTCCGGTGTACTATATAGTGATTCAACACTTCATACATCACCCAGTGCCCATCACCTATTTCACCCATGCCTGCTACCTACCTCCTCTTTAATATTTTCTAATAGTCACTTTAAAAAGATAAGAGAAGGGATGCCTGGATGCCTTAGACAGCTAAGCCGCTGCCTTCAGCTCTGGTCATGATCCCAGGGTCCCAGGACTGAGTCCCACATCCGGCTCCTTGCTCAGTGGGGAGTCTGCTTCTCTCTCTGCCTCTGCCTCTTCCAGTCTGCCTGCTTGTGCGTGCTCTCTCTCTCTCTCTTCTGTGTCTGGCAAATAAATAAATAAAATCTTTTAAAAAAAAAAGATGAGAGAAATAAGTGAAATTAGTTTTAATAATATATTCATATGCATATTTTAAAGATAATTCATTTTTTAATTTCATTTTTACATAGCTATGCATTACATACATTGTAGGTGCTGGGTGATGTAATGGTGATAAAAGTAACATGGCTTCTGCTGTCAAAGAACTTAGAGTTTTGGGGGAGAAGATAGACATTAGTTGAAGATCTACAACAGAAAAAAGTCCAAATATTTAAGTGGAAGAATTTCATTCAAAACCATAACAACTATTTTGAATTTTTTATCAGTTAGATCACAATATTTTATGTCACTGAATTTGTTTGCTTAAGAATTATCATTTCTTTTGTGATGCCATATTACCTTGATTTTTCATATTCTTTGTTGTTATGTGCTTATGCTTTTGCACTGGAAGTAGCAGACACCTTTAACTCTTTGCCCTTATCCTTCAGCAGATGGAGTGTTATGTTCTATGGTGTTGTTATTATCTAAGGGTTTTTTGTTTTTGTTTTTTTTCTTCTCTGTCTCTGTGAAAGTTGATCTGTCTCACTTTTCTTGTTCCCTCTTGTGGATGAATTTTTAAACTTGTATGTCTACTCTGATTCTTATAATTCACCCTGCTGGATATTGGAAGCCTTTCTTTCTTCCCATCAAGTGGCCCCACAGTTGAAGTTTGTGGTCTGCCCCTTGCCCACAGCCTTGGCCTTTTTCCTTAGCCAACTCCTTGTGTGCTGGACCTTGTTCTCCCAGGTGCATGCCTAATCATACACAAAGATCTGGTAGCAGAGTTGGGGGGGAGGTGTGGGTTTAGCACTTCATGCATTGGGGTGCCCCTGGACCTAATAGAGAGATCTCCAGGGGTGGTACTCTGAGAGGCATGTGGGTGGACTTTCTACTGAGCACAAACTAGTATTGTTTGAAATTCCTATCTGCCTCTTTCTCATTATGCTCCCTTCCCCCATTGCAGAGCTCCAACCACAGTACTGCAGGTATTGATGGGGAGAAATATATCTCCCAAATGGTATATTTCAGCTGTCACTCACCACTTTCCTATTTCCCTGTGGGAGAGTTGGCTTCCTGTTAGTTCAGTCTGTGTCAGTGTTTCCTTGAGAGAGGCGCGGCACTGGGAAAGTTTCTCTTACTATCTCCACTGCAACCAAATTGGCATCTCTTCTCTTTCCTTTTTTCTTTTCCTTTTTTCTCTTCTCTTTTCTTTTTTTTCCCCAGTGGTGTCCTGGAATCTCCCTTCAGGAAGTCCAGCCTCCCTTTGGGAAGTCCACTACTTCTGCAGATTCTCTCTCATGCATCAGTCCCTGTCCAGGATGGCACTCACCTGATTTTTGTCCTGACAGCAGTTATAGGGCTCTAGGCAATCTCACTGGCTCTATGGTTCTGCAGCCCTTACAGAGTTCTGTCTGCATCTTACAGGCTGGGCTGTACTCAGGGGCAAGATTCCTAAAGAGCCTCTTGGGGTAAAGTACCCAGTCCAAAAATAACCACAAAAGTACTTTCGTTAGTGTATGGATGTTTAATCGTTTTACTAAAAAGGGTGATAAAAAGCAGGAACATATCCTACCATGTTGTTGACATCACTCCCTATACTATGTAACAATATCTTTTGAAGAGCAGAAGTTTTAAATTTGATAAAGTCCAATATACAAATATTTCCTTATGGATCATGCTTTTGGAGGCACAGGTAAATAATCTTTGCTTCATCCACGGAAATAGATTTTTCTCATTTGTTTTCTTTTAACTGTTTTGTTATTTTACATTTTAAATTTAGTTTATCTTTAATTTTGACTTAATTTTTATATATGGTATAGAGTATGCATTGAAATTCATTGTTTCGCATACAGATATCCATCAAATTGATTTTGTATCTTTGTCAAAAATCAGTTGTCTCTGAGTGACATTACTCCTGATCAGCAATCATTAAAATGTTTTAGTAGGGAACTCCAAAATTCCATCCCTTTCCTGAAACAGTGATTAAGCTAGAGACAATTTTCAGAATCAATATTTCTGGAAATTTGCAATCTAACAAACACTTTATACAATGTACTGAAGGATACATAATAAAGAAGGAAGCTGATGAATTTCAGTAAGAGAACTCTGTGACATTTTCACTCACCTGCTTACTATTCCCTAGTCTTCAGCTTGACAGTGGCTATGAAAACAGCAGCCTGCATTCGTTGCGTAGCTTCCTGATGCAGAGGGAATAATACAGACCCTATTCTCAAAGAACTGTGTTACATGTTTTGACTTGTTTGGTGACTCCCTGAATAATCAACTCAAAGGCTTGGCTTTCATTTGTTTTCCTCAGAGTTTATCAGAATCAAAACAGAGTCTGGGAAGCATTTGTCAAAACACTTAATAGCAAATATACTAGCTGCAATTGCCTGGGGCAAGAGATAACAGTTACACCAAACAGTAGATATGCTGAAGAATCCTGGGGAAAAAGGGAAAAGAGGATAGATATATAGGGATTTAAGAGCTATGGGAAGCTCTCAGGTATACAGAAAGTCATACACACACACACAGGACTGGAGGCTTGCTCAGAAAAGACATGAGCAGATCTTGAACTTTTATCTCTGGCTGACTTTTAGGCTCCTGAAAGCAGGAAATGAAGTTATACACAGCTTGGCTAAGAATCGAAGGAGTGTCCAAGTGGAGCCAGTCTGCAAAGATTGGGAGATGATGAGGATGAGGATGATGATTACTGGCTGAAGCCACTTACAGAAGTCTTTGGCAAGTCACTAGCTGACCAGTAAGCTTATATAACGGAGACTAATGTGCGTACTACCAAGAAAGAATAGAGTCTTTACAAAATTAGTTTAGAAGACTCACTAAAAAGCCAATAAAATCCTCCTGAAACAGCAACACCAAATCATGCGGAGGGATAAAGACCTGATTTCCAGCTACCAAACTATAATATTCAAAGTGTCCATGTTCAAAAAATTATGAGGCATGTAAAGAAACAAAGTAGCACCACTATTAGGAAGAAAAGAAATTAACAGCAGTGTCCCCAGGAAAGCAGAAATTGTACTTACCAAAGTCTTTAAATCATCTTATCCATGCTGAAAGAGATAAAGGAAATCATAGACAAAGAAGTAAAGAGAACAAGGAGAAGTGTCTTATCAGGTAGAGAATATCAAAGAGATTAAAGACCATATACAGGAATCAAATTAATGGAGCTAAAAATTTTTGGATCTAAAAAATTATAACAATTAAAAATGCATCAGAGGGGCATAACAATAGATTTGATCAGGCAGAAGAAAGAATCCATAAACTTGAAGATGGGTCAGTTGCAATTATCCAGTCTGGAGAGCAGGGGGAAAAAAAATGAAGAAAAGGAGACAAAATCTGACCAACTTGTGGAAACTTACCGTGCTTGCCAACCTACACATAATAGAAATCCAACACGGAGAGGAGAGAGAGAGAGGGGCACAAAGATTATGTGAAGAAATAATGACTGAAAATTTCCTCAAATTGGTAAAAGATATGAATTTATGCATCCAGGAAGGTCAACAAACTTTGGGTAGGATAAACTCAAAAAGATTCACACCAAGACACATTACAGTGAAACTGTCAAAGCCCAAGAGAGTCTTGAAAGCACCAAGAAAAAAGTGACCTATTGTGTAGATGGAATCCTCAATCGGTTTAGCAGCTAATTTCTTACCAGAAACCATGGAGACCCGAGGTAGTGGATGGTTAATTTAAAGTGTTGAAAGAAAAATACCTTTCAAACAAGAATACTGTATCTGGCAAAACTACCCTTCAAAAATCAAGGAGAAATAGTACTTTCCTGGATAAACAAAAGCTTAGGTAGTCACCTGTAGACCTGCCGTATTAGAAATGCTAAGGGGAAACTTAAGGCTTAAATGAAAGGATACCAGACTTAATTCTGAGCTATATGAAGAAATAACACCAATATAGGTTAACTACGTGGGCAACAGAGAAGCCAGTGTTAAATTATATTTTTTTGTTTGTAATCCTGATCTTATTTTTTATATGATTTGAGACAAATGCATAAAATAATAATCATAAAATTATGTTATGGACACACAGGAAAGATACAATTTGTGATATTTATAAACATAGGGAACAAAACTATATAAGAACAGAGATTGAAGCTACTCTTCTACTATTGAAGCTAAACTGGTGTTAATTCCAACTAGGTTGTGTTATTTTTATTTTTTTATTTTATTTTTTAATGATTTTTTATAATTTATTTTCAGTGTAACAGTATTCATTGTATTTGCACCACACCTAGTGCTCCATGCAATCCGTGCCCTCTCCAATATCCACCACCTGGTTCCCCCAACCTCCCACCCCCCGCCCCTTCAGAACCCTCAGATTGTTTTTCAGAGTCCGTAGTCTCTCATGGTTCACCTCCCCTTCCGATTTCCCTCAACTCCCTTCTCCTCTCCATCTAGGTTGTTTTATTTTTAAGATGTTAATTTCAAACTTTAGGATAACCACTAAGAGAACAACTATAAAGTATACAGAAAAGTAAGTAAGAATTCAATAAAAATTTTATCCTACAACAAATAAACACAAAAGAAGGCGGTAATAAAGGAATTGAAAAAAAAAAAAAGATATGGCATATATAAGACAAATACCAAAATAGCAGAAGTAAGTACTTTATCGGTAATTGCTTTAAATGAAAATTAAAAGGCAGAGATGGCAGAATGAATTAAGAAACAAGATCCAACTAGATACTGTCTGCGTACCAACATCCCAAGTATTCTGCCCCGCAAACTGCAGGGCCTTGGTTCAGGAAGTCCTCTTCGTCCTGCCCGACTTCCCTTGCCTTGAACTTCAGCTGCAAACTCTCAAGACAGGAGGCTGGGAAAAACTTAGGGCTCGTTTCATTTTTTTCCCATTTCTCAGAGCTCACTTGCTTTTTCCTTTAGGTCCAAAGTCATAAAAACTATTTTTTTCATTGTTGTTTTTGTTTTTCCCCATATAGCTTGTTTGGTATTTTAGTTATTCTAGGGGAGGAAACAAGTCCTATCCCTGTTACTCCATCTTGGCTGGAAGCAGAAGCCATTATTAATTAAAGTTTATTCATTCATCAAAGTCACATAATGGGTTAGGGTTATAATTTTTTCACCTATTAAATTTGGATCTTATTAGTAAACTTGGGTTTTTACCAATTATTCTATAAACTAGACTAATACTGATAACCTTATAATTGTTCAAAGCAAAAGTATTTTTTTGGCCTTTAAAAAATCATTTTAAAAAAAATTTTATTTTTTCAGTGTTCCAAGATTCATTGTTTATGCACCACACCCAGTCTCCATGCAATCCGTGCCCTCCTTAATACCCACCACCAGGCTCACCCATCCCCCCCAACTCCCTCCCCTCCAAAACCCTCAGTTTGTTTCTCAGAGTCCACAGTCTCATGGTTTGTCTCCCCCTCCGATTTCCCCCAATTCACTTTTCCTTTCCTTCTCCTGATGTCCTCTATGTTATTCCTTATGCTGCACAAGTCTGCAAGGGTCAGAGGGAGAGGGAGACTACCTTGCGGGAGCTCGATCCCAGGACTCTAGAATCAGGACCTGAACCAAAGGCAAATGCTTAATGGTTGAGCCACTCAGGCCCTCTTCCCCTAACTTTTTATTACTAAGCCCTTGTTCTTATTTCTGGCAGATAACGTCCCATCTCACCCGCAGGAATGAACTTTTATGTTGTTGGGGGTTTCAGGGATGCCTTCATAGGAACAGAGAAACCCCAGAGGGATCCATACATTTCTGTCCTCTATTCTAAAACGAGATGCTAACAAGAGTGAGAGAAAAAATAAAAGTTACTTCTTTTTTTTTTAAAGATTTTATTTATTTATTTGACAGACAGAGATCGCAAGTAGGCAGAGAAGCAGGCAGAGGGAGAGGAGGAAGCAGGCTCCCTGCTGAGCAGAGAGCCCGATGTGGGGCTCGATCCCAGGACCCTGGGATCATGACCTGAGCCGAAGGCAGAGGCTTTAACCCACTGAGCCACCCAGGCGCCCCAAAACTTACTTCTTAATAGGGAAGAGGTGCATTTTAAGATCAAAATAACTGAACATGTAATACAAGTATTTGTCTTGAACCCAATTTGCATTTCTAAATTTTATTTTTGATATCAGTAGTCACTCTGGCACCCAGTTCTTTGTTGTAGGAGGATCTATAAGTGTACTGATGTCACTGAAACTTTTTTTTTTCCAAAAATGAAAATCCATATAAGAAGTTAGGTATTCTTGTTTTATAAAGACTGCTAGTAGTTAAAAGTAACTAAAGTAGTTCCTTGGTGTAATAATTTCAACTGAATGAATTTTAAGCAACAATTTATTATGCATCAAAAATATTTATTTTGGGGACGCCTGGGTGGCTCAGTTGGTTAAGCGGCTGCCTTCAACTCAGGTCATGATCCCAGCATCCTGGGATCGAGTCCCCCATCGGGATCCTTGCTCAGCAGGAAGCCTGCTTCTGCCTCTGCCTGCCACTCTGTCTGCCTGTGCTCACTCTCTCTGACAAAAGAAAAAAAAAATGTAAACTCATTCAATGTAAAACTATTAATATCTTCCTTCATCAACCAGCTTCTCCTATAGCATCTAATATTAAAAAAAATATATTTATTTTGGGGGTGCCTCAGTGCTCAGTTGGTTGAGCATCTGACTCTTGGTTTTGGCTCAGGTCATGATCTCAGGGTTGTGAAATCAAGTGCTATGTCAGGTTCAATGCTCAGTATAGAGCTGGCTTGAGATTTTCTCCCTCCCCCTCGTGCTTGCTCACCTGCTCTCTCTCTCAAATAAGTAAATAAATAAATCTTTTTAAAGGGCATTTATTTTTTAATATAATAGTATTAAATACCAAATATAAAAATATAATTTTCTATAATCCCTTATATGGCACTTAAAACTCTGTATTTCAGAATGTTTGAGTAAAAATGATCAGTCTACCTCTAATTCTAGGTAAAGTATTACTGAATGAAAGAAATTGATATAATTGCTGACTAAGCATTATTATTAAAGTTGACAGGAATGTAACATAAATTTTAAAATGTTTTTCCATTGATAATTTTCCATTAATGTGTTTTCAAATGGACAAAAGAAAAAAAATGACAAATCCTTTGTGACCACAAACTCCAATTAGTTTAGTTTATTCAGCTTTCAAAATATTGAACACCCAACTTAACCTTCTATTCAATCTTTAAGAACCTTATCATTTATGTTTTACCAAATACCAAAGTAATCCCCATTTGTGTCAAACCGGATCATAGACAACAAAGTCAACAAAACCATTCTGACTTTCTTAACTTGTAATAATGAAAATGGGAGAGACAACCAAACAGATGAAAAGAAAACCATTCTTTTTCATTTATCAAAATGGTTATTTTTCCACAGTAAATAAATTTCTTATTGTCTTTGAAAATAAAGTCATTTGGCTGATTTTTTTATGTAAAAATCTAATTTCACTAATAAAATAAAAATTCTTAAATCATTATCTACTACGATTTTGATGGGCAGATTTAAGAATGTTATTCAAAATAAAGTTGGCTGTTTCTGTTACATTTTGTGGTACTTTGAAAAAAAGAATGGTTTGTTTTTAAAAAAATCAGAGAGCACCCAGTTCTGACAAAGATGAGGAAGAACCCATAAATTGCTTGTGGGAATGCAAAATGGTAAAGGTATAGCCACTTTGAAAATCAGTTTGGTGATTTCTTATAAAGGTGAGTGTATACTTGCCATAGGATCCACAGTTCCACCTCTCGGTAGTCACCCAAGAGGAATAACACTTATTTTCACATAAAAATCTTTATGTGAATGTAAAAGACCAGCTTTATTCATAATCACCAAAACCTGAAAGCCGCCCAGTTACTCATTAGCCGGTGAATTCATAAACAGACTGTGGTGCCTTCATACAATGGAATACTATTAAACAATAAAAAAGAAGAGCTATTGATACATGTAACAACATGTGTGACTCTCAAGTACATTTTCATATTTAAAATATTTTAAGAATCTTTTAAGATGAATTGCTGAGCTGCCATGCATGATGGTAACCATCAAGGGTGATGATTTACCAAAAAAGATTTCTTACTCCATTATTACTCAATTTGTATGTACTATGGAAAAGGCAAAATGATAGCAGTGGAGAGCAGAGAAAAAGCTATAGCAGTGGTTGCAAGTATTTGGTGGTTGGGGAAATGTTTGACTCCAAAAGGGTAACACAGGAATTTTGGGGGGGATGACAGAACTGCTTAGTGTCCTGGTTATAGTTATGGAGACACTACACTGTATGTCTGTTAACCTGTAGAACTGTATATCACAAAGACTGAGTTTTACTGTGTTGAAATTTATCAAAAACTTTAAAAATTATTGATTTTAAAAATCTGCCCTTGAAGATTTTTTTTTGGATCACACAAGTGATATGAATTTGGACAGCAGACCCATATGAGAAGTGGCTTATGATTGTGATCTCTCTAGTTACTTTATTTCACCACTACCAGCTGGTGTCAAAGTTGAGTTAATTTCATGTGGTGAGTTTGTTTCTTGAATATCCATATACTGAAGTTACACCTCTCTGAGATTTCAGGCTTATGTAATAGGTTTCCTGCTATCCTCTCCATTTAGGTTTTCCTTCTGTAATTAGTTGGGGTTGGGGTTCTCCAGAGAAATGGAACCAATACCGTGTGTGTGTTGTGTGAGTGTGTGTGTTGTGTGTGTGTGTGTGTGTGTGTAGGCTTGAATCCCAAATCTGATGGGGTAAGCTGGTAAACTAGAGACTCTGGAAGGGATTGCATTTCAAGTCCAAAGGCAGTCTTCTGGAAAACCAGAAAAAGTTGATGTGGCAAATGAAGTCTAATGTCAGTCTGCTTCAACTGATTAGATGAGGCCCACCCACCATATGGAGACCACTCTGATTTATTCAGAGTCCACTGACATAAATTTTATCCAAAAACACCCTAACAGAAACATCCATAGTAATGTGTGACCAAATGTCTGGGCGATGTGGCTCATCCACATTGACACATAAAATGAATCATTACATCACCTATCCCCCCAAGCCCATGTGGTCACTGAAGCAGAAATTCAAGTCTTTAAGGCTCAGCGGAAACATTCAGGATAAAAGCCTATCTTATTATATATTTTTTACTTCTGATGTATACTTTCATTCAATCCAGTTCAACAGTTCATTTAAAAGAATCCCTAATTTTACTGAGATTTTTATTTTTCAGTTGGGAGGGATATTCAGACTTTCTACCATATGGCTAGAAACAGAAATTCTTCAGGTCCTTTTCCAATTTATTGTTGCCATTTTCTTTACTTCAAAATACCATACTGGTTTCTATTTAGGAAACTTGCATTAAGTATTTCCTGTGCCTAATACATCCATTTCCATTTTTGTGGATCTCTTTCTTGTCATCTTTCAGCTTAAAGGTGCTGTCAGAATTTGTCCAGTAAACACATATGTGCAGGCATGCCCCAGTTCTGTTTGCGTGGTCTCCCACGTCTCTCAAGTCTGGGTTAATCTGTTTGGTTTTGGTTTCCCAGTCTTATAGACAGTCTCTCAAAGGTATTTCCTCCCTCTCAATTTTCTTAGCATGAACGCCATGATTCTATTTTCTGTCTTTAAAAAAAAAATGCTAGCTGATCATTAGAGGTTGATCCAAAGTCGTGTTTAATGTAGAATCCAAAAATATTGAAAGAATAGTGAAGAAGGCCAGGCAGAGGTCTTATTGCGTGCCTGGAGGATCTCCTCCAGGGAGAGCGGAGGTCACCAGCCGCTTTGACCAGGGGCAGAGTCCCCATCCCCGATGGCAGTGCTCGCTCATTTTCAGCAACCCTTTGCTGAGCACCGGCTGTGTGTTGTGTTCCGTACTTCATGTAAAATTATCGCCTCTAACCCTTCTCCTGAGATGAGCTTGAAGATTCACTCGTTTTAATATAATTCAGTTCTTTACTATATACCTTAGTGACATATATATTTACCATAGATTTGGTGTTTTTCTGTTAGGGCTTCTCAGAATCTCAAGACCTGACCTTTCATCAAGGAGAATATGGCAGGGTTATCAAAGAGGTGACTAAAATTTACAGGTGAAAGAAGGAAAAATAGATTCTACTTGATTCTGTCACTTCTGTTTTACCAATTCCTTCTCTGTGAAGCAGCATGAGAACGTGGGGGAGGCCTTTGTCTGTCGGAGCTGGAAATAATGTCTTGCAGCCCTGGTTTTGGCTTTCTAGTTAGTATTGCTATTTTAATCACCTCCTGCTGAATTTTTTCATGGAATTGCAATTTTATAAGGGTTGTTTCTATTTCCTATTCTTGTTTAAATGTTATTTTGCTCTGTTACCATAAAATGCACAAGAGAAAGGTTTTTAATTTTGTTATTTTTATTATTACCATTAATATTATTATTATTAGTAGTAGTAGTAGTACCAGTACATTTCATTTTCATTTTAAAATAACTGCAGTTTTGTTGATAAGGGTCTCAGATTCTTTCAAGGAGACCAAAAATGGAAAGCTGGCCAGTTAATGCTAGCGTTGACCTGCAGAGGGAGCTCATTGCGCCCCCCCTTGAATTAGTTAATTTAGGTTTTACAGCTGTGTATCCATCACACCGTGACTTATCAACTATATATTTTTAGAGAGTCAAGGTAGTTTTTGCTTTATCTACTCCTTCCCCATGTAATGGATCACCACCCTTGGAGTGGGGGTCAGTGCAGGGTTTTAGTCAAATGTGCTCCAGGAGCTTCCAGAGCTTCTGAAAGTCTCTGAAAATCTCTTCTAGGGATAGACCACAGGAAATCTGGCTTGCAGAAACCTCAGCATTTTTGGGGTCTCTAGAAAGAGCCATTGCCTTTTCTGTATAGTTTGCCATCTGCCCTTTAAATTAGTTTTTAAAAATTATACATGTAATACATGCTTGTGGTAGACAATTTTGAAAATTGAAAACACATTAAAGAAGAAGAAAAAAAGTCACTCATAATATCCAACCCAAAGCTACCCCCTGTTAATATAGTTCCTTCTAGTCTTGTAATAGAAAGCCTTACTGCTTAAAACATTTCAGGGTGAGCAATTTTACTTGAAAAATCATTTTCTCACTGAAATCCATGTCCCAACAACTTCCTGAGCTGGGGAGGGTCGAAGCAAGAATGTCTTGGCATTCACAGAAGGCTCTGTCACTGGAACCCAGCTTAACTGAAAATAAAAACCTTCTCTCTCAGGGCCCTGAATTCAGTTGATGGTCTGAGGTTGAGTGGTTGGCTGTAGGGGTGTGTGAGACTCAGTTTCCCAGCCTGTCCTACGCAGATGTTGGGAATCCAGTTCTTGATATTTATGCTGTCTCTGTGATGGCAAAGCGCAGTGTTGGTCACAACCCTGAGATGCCACATGGCGTGGCAGGACACACCTAACTTTTGAGGCAACAGATGTCGCACTGGGAACTGCACCTTTGACATAACCCACCATGCCTGCACAGCAGTATACTGCCCATCCACTCTTGTGTATCTGGAGGAGGTAGGCAGGGAGAAGACAGTACCACTGGCACTTGCTAATGTCCATGGAAAGAAAAATGTGAATTTTTTAAAAAACTTGTTGCCCATACTTTTCTCAAGGAGGAGATATTTCTTTGCCTCAGAGGCACTAGAGGTTAGAAAAGAGCGGAGCATTATGGTCCCCTAAGGAGAATGGAAGTACTTTCAGAAGTCTCCCAATCCCTTGACATTTGTGACCTGATGTCTGTTAGTCTTCTAGCTTTGAGGGAGTGGACGCTTAGACCACTGCAAGCAGGATGCCTGGGTCTGATTTCCAGATGCCTGTTCATTTCTTCATATGAGAGGGAGTGGACACAGGGAGACCGGGGTCAGTATGGATCATGCTTCCTGATTCTTTAACCCAGTTAAACACCATATACGACTTGACTTCACAGGGCTTCTTTCAGTATTTTCTATGTAAGAAAAAACAATTTTTTTTAAAGTTAAAATCACCTTATATGAATCCTTAATAACTATGGGGAACTACCTACCTCCCCACCCCACCCCCCAAAACTCAGAAAAGCAATAATCTACTTGGAGTTCAGTTGAGACCAGTGTATGGGTCCTAAGAAAGTAGAGTTTATGATGATGTAGTTGCTTTCTAAATTACTTAAATGAAATCAGTCAGTAACTATAAATAATATTAAAAGGTAGGTGTAGAACACAGGCTGAGGGAAAAGAAAAAAAATCATTTAATACATTTTATTTGCATCTTCTCAGATTGATTTCTTATTGAAATGCTTCCCTGCTTTCTGGGGTCGGCTGAGCATCTCAACAATTAAGAGACTAGAATTGGTAATGGCTAAAAAACCAACCTCCATTATCAGCAGCATTTTAATTGGAGGAAAAGCACACCTGTTGTAAAGAGTTTGGGATGCTCTCGATACACCTGCTGCTTTTGTAAGATCTGCTACAAGGTCCTAGATGAGTCAGAAAAGGTAAAAAAAATAAAAAATAAAAAATAAAATAAAAAAAAATGTGGTGCTTGCTCTGAAGACTGTCCTCAGGTTTGCATCCAGAAAGGCCAAGTGTATTTCCTGAGGGTGTGGTTGAACCTGAAAGGGCTGTCAGCCTCCTACAGACTTGGGTAGAGTTGAAGATGAAAAATGTGCTTTCAGCAGGAAGCATTTTCTAAACTTCCATTATACAGGGTATTTCCATCAGAATGACACTAACAGTTCACTGCTTAAAGAGTGAGGCCAACAGTCGCCAAACCGTGGAAAGAACCAAGACGCTCTTCAATGGACGAATGGATAAGGAAGATGTGGTCCATATATACTATGGAGTATTATGCCTCCATCAGAAAGGATGAATACCCAACTTTTGTAGCAACATGGACGGGACTGGAAGAGATTATGCTGAGTGAAATAAGTCAAGCAGAGAGAGTTCAATTATCATATGGTTTCACTTATTTGTGGAGCATAAGGAATAATACGGAGGACATGGGGAGCTGGAGAGAAGGGAGTTGGGGGAAGTTGGACGGGGAGATGAACCATGAAAGACTGTGGACTCTGAAAATCAATCTGAGGGTTTTGGAGGGGAGGGTGGGGGAGGTTGGGTGAGCCTGGTGGTGGGTATCATGGAGGGCACATACTGCATGGAGCACTGGGTGTGGTGCATACACAATGAATTCTGGAACACTGAAAAGAAATTCAAAAAATAAATAAAAATTAAAAAAAAAAAAGAGTGAGGCTAGAAAGTAATATTGTAGGTGAAGAGATCCAATGTGCCCGAGCCTTCATTTCATTTTGTGATAGGAATGGATGCTGGAGAGCTTAACTAAAGACTGAGGAGCTTAATTAACAATCTAAAGGAGTTGCAATCAAATAATTACTCGAACATTTGTTAGTATGCATGAGCTTATCATCTATGGATCAGAGAAGTCTTACTCTCAGGCATAAAACTTGTATACTGTTGCCAGGGGAAGAGATTATGATTTTATCTTTGTCAAAGGCAACTTTATTGTTGGGATCTTTATTTAAAAAAAAAAAAAGGCACCAGAGGTGTATATTGGAAGAGGCAGATCTAGTGGACTTCCTTGAATTCAAGGTTGCTTGACCTGAAAGATGGTGTCTGTCCCATGGCAGGAGTTCAGTAAACATTTGCTGAATGTATTTAATGAATTGCTATTGTCTCCCACTGTGGGCTGTACACCTGGGCCCATTTCCTCCCATGACATAAAGGAAATACCCATGTGACCCCCCCCCCCCCAAGTAATTTAGTGTCTTGGATTGGATCAAGGGCGAGAGGCTAGGGAGCTGACCCAGGATAACAGCTGCCAAGAGACCCAGCTGGACAGGCGTGGTGGGGCGGGAGAGGGAGGCGGTGACGGAAAAGAACCTGGCTAGCTTGGGTGCCAGGGAAGTGTGGCTGCAGGTCAGGCAGGACCAGGAAGCCTCAGAAACAAAGAAGTTTCCTACCTCGCAGGGTAGGCAGAAGATGTCTTCCTTCTCCTACCCCCTGTCAGTCACAACAATTTCTTTACCTTTGAAATTACAATTTCTTCATTTCAAATCGCATGAGAAATATGTTTTTTGTAGAAATATGAAGGGTAAGCAAAAAAAGCCTTCTATAATCCCAGGATTTAAAATTGTTAATATTTCAGCATATGATGTATCCTGGCTTGTTCCTGCATATATATGCCTGCACATAAATAAGGTTTTTATACTAAGATACATACTTGTGTGTGTTTACAATACTAGGATACATGCTGTTTCATATGGTTAGTGTTATTAAAATATAGTACTCCCTAGAATATATATATATATATATACATATATATGTATATGTATTTTTGCTGACCGCATAATGTAACAAACACGTACACTATGGTGGTTCTGAAGAACTCCGCCAAATTCATGAAGAGAGGACATGGATTTCTTCTCTTAAGGGGAGAGTAGCAAGGTTCTGGAAGAACACATGACGTGGGAAAATATCACTGTGACCATTTATGGAAAATCTGCCCTAGTCAGCTTTCACTGCTCAGATTGGCTCTCACACATGCTACCTAATCTTACCTGTTTTCCAAGTTCCTTCTGTCTTCTCTGAAAAGTTAATCAGCAGAATGATGTAACTAAACACAGAGGATGAAAATAGAGCAGCTGGGTTCAGGCTGAGGGAGGAAACTGAGAGGGGTTGCGTACAAACCATGATGGTTATTACCTGAATTTCAGTGCCATCATCTGTGCCCATGGCCTTTGGCTCTCAACTGTGAGGAGTATCCTGAAAAATCAGTTTGAAATTGAAAGAGACAAACCACTAAAAATAAAAACTTCTTAAAAAGAAAAAGAAAAAAAGGCGGGGCTCTCTGACTGCTGAGTGACTTCAGGCAAGTCACTGAATTTTCTGTGCCTCAGTTTCCTTATCTGTAAAATAAGAATGATAATGATGTCTCATTTATGCAGTTATCATGGAGATCGAAATGTGTTAGGAAAGCATTTAGAACAATACCTGCTGTTTAGTAAACTCAATAAATATGACCTTTCATTAGCAGTATGAACAGTAGCAGTCGTAGTAATTTGATGACTTTTAATCATTGGATATTTAGATTTCAAGTTTTTGATATTATACATAATTCATTAGAACATTCTTATCAATAAGTTTTTGCATGCATCTGATTATTTCCTCAACGTGTAACTGTAAGGCATGTGTACTTTAGCCTTTTGATATATGTTACAAACAGTACTCCAGAAGATTTGTACCAATTCATTTATAGTCAATATTTTAAAAGAATGCCAACTGTACCCACTCCCTTTAGCACAAGGATTGTCATTTTAAAATCAATATGTGAATTCATCTTTTCTTTACTGGTGAAGCCGAGAATTCCTTCCATATGTTTGTAGTCAGTTGTATTGAATCTTTGGTAGGTTGCATCTTTTTTCAAGGGTTGAATTAAATCTAACATAAGTTTAATCCAGTTATATTTACTTACTGTTGTGTTTTAATACATATTTTATATATCCCATATTTACTGTGATTTAAAAAATTTTTTCCTACCATACTGTATTTTCTGTTTATAATATATATACAGATTTTTAAAAAATTTTTTATTTATTTTCAGCATAACGAATTTGCGTGTCATCCTTGCGCAGGGGCCATGCTAATCTTCTCTGTATGGTTCCAATTTTAGTATATGTGCTGCCGAAGCGAGCACAGATTTTTTTTTTTTAAGATTTTATTTATTTATTTGTCAGAGAGAGAGCGAGAGCGAGCACAGGCAGACAAAGTGGCAGGCAGAGTCAGAGGGAGAAGCAGGCTCCCTGGGGAGCAAGGAGCCCGATGTGGGACTTGATCCCAGGACGCTGGGATCATGACCTGAGCCGAAGGCAGCTGTTTAACCAACTGAGCCACCCAGGCACCCTATACAGATTTTTTAAAAAGATTTTATTTATTCATTTAACAGAGAGGGAGAGTACAAGCAGGGAGAGTGCAGGCAGAGTGGGAGGGAGAAGCAGACTCCCTGCTGAGCCAGGAGCTGGATGTGGGACTCCATCCCAAGACCCCAGGACCATGACCGGAGTTTGTTGACCAGAGCCGTTCAACAAACTGAGCCACCCAGGCGTCCCTAATATATACACATATTATATGTAATTTTCTTTTTAAAATTTTTTCCTGCTTTCTGCTGGAATGATTCAGTTTTCTTAATTCCCTTTCTTATTTTGCTATTATTGCTTTAGAATTAACACATTCTATTTCTATTCTTCTAGCACTCACCTTCCAATTTTTAACTTGTATCTCAATTAAAGTCTGTGTTCATTCTTTCTGCCTTCTTGCATCAAGGTCAGTCTTTAGAATGCTTTACTTTCTATCTCCCCTCCTCAAACGTTGCTGTTGTCTAGTATTTTATCCCACTCTTTATGCTTCTTTCCTAAAACCTCTCCTTGTTTTTCATGGCTGAGTCTTGGTTAGGGTTACCTGAATGCTTACCAATGTCATTGCTTATCATGACTTCTTATATCATATTCATTTCTTCCGGATTTGATTGCTGCTTCTTAAAGAAAATCCTTTAGTGATTCCTTCAGTGATAGTTAAGGAGCTAATGGTTCTCAGTCTTGGTTTGTCTGAAAATATTTTGAATTTTTTCTCACTCTTGAACAGTAGTTCCAATGGATGTAAAAATCTACATTGAGAGGTTTTATCAGAATTTTGAAGATGTCATTCCATTGTTTTAGTTTTTAATTGCTGTTATTATAGTATATCTGCCATCAGTCTAAAGGATGCTCTTTCTGGTTGTTTTAAGGTTTTCTCTTTGCCTTCTTATTTATAGTTTTACCATGAATGATGTGTTCGAGTGTGAACTTGTTTTATCTATGTTACTTGGAGTATGTTGTACTTCTTGAATCTACAGATTCTTGTTTTTTATGAATTATGGAAAATATTCAGCCACTTTATATTAATACTGGCTCTCCTCAGTCTGTTGATTCATTCTGTGATGTTACATACATTTGGATGTTTTCATTTTATTTGAATATTTCTTAACTTCTCGTTGATATTTTTCATCTCTTAGTCTGTGAATTACAGTTGTTTTCTTATATAATAACATATATATTTTTATATATAATATATAATAACATATAATTTCCTTATATTTGCTTTCCAGTTCACAGATTCTCTGATCAGCTGTGTCTAATTAGATGAAACCTAACAACTGAGTTTTAAATTTCAATTACTAGATTTTTATGTTTAAAACTTTTATTTGGTTTTCATTTTTGATCATGGTTTATTCTTTTATAATGTTTTGTTCATGTCAGATGTCTTATGTTCATGTCTGCTGGCTCTTTCTTAATCATAGCAGGTTATTTCCTCTGGCATTTTAAGAGGTTTTTGTTTTTTTGTTTTTTTTTTTAAATGTTCTAGATGCCATTCTTTTTTTTTTTTTAAGATTTTATTTATTTATTTTTATTTGACAGACAGAAATCACAAGTAGGCAGAAAGGCAGGCAGAGAGAAAGAGGAGGAAGCAGGCTCCCTGCTGAGCAGAGAGCCCGATGCGGAGCTTGATCCCAGGACACTGGGATCATGATCTGAGCCGAAGACAGAGGCCTTAACCCACTGAGCCACCCAGGCACCCCATTTTAAGAGTTTTGATGGTAAGCTCATCCTCTGAAAACATTGTGCAGTCTGACTTCAGTTTCTTGGGGGGGTTTCATTGGCTGGAACAATTTTCATATTCTTTTCTTAAATTGGGTTTTCCTGAACCATGCTGTTAGTATGAAACAGAATCCAAAATCTGCATGAAGTACAGTAATATATTCCCAGGAAAGATTTTTTTTTTTCCTTCTGACTACCAGGGCAGTAAGTCACACATGAGCTTTTTTGTTTGTTTTTGTTTTTCCTGCCTCTGTGATTTTATGTGGATATTTATCTAGCTTAATTTTTCACTGAGGGTGTTGTTCTTTAAGGGCCCCCACTTGCTATGGGAATCTTGATCTTCCTTACTCATATGAGACCACAACTCTGCCTTCTGTCTTGGCAGGAGTATTGAAATTCAAGCCTCAAGATTATGGAGACTGGGCCACCCTCCCTCTGAGGTAACCACAGTGTCAGTTCGTATGCCCACTGCTTGGGTGTTAGCTTATTCTTTATTTTTGACTTCCAGGATTCCCTTTACTTTTTTTTTTTTTTAAGCTGCATTTAAAATCACATTTGTCCCATTTTATCTTGCATTACCAAATATTTGAAATGGCTTGGTTTCTCAACCATTCCACTAAAAATCGAAGTCTCCTCACTTTTTATATTCTTGCAGCTGATCTAACTTCACCTTTAGGATGTCACTGGAGCTTGAAAAACCACCCGTGCATGCTCCCTAAGGATCTGGAGGCCTGAATTCACCTGCAGTCTCTTTGAACTTGTATGAGAAGTGGGGTGGGGAGGGCTTCCCACTGCGCAGAGAACACAGTATGTGCTCTGGAGTTCTTGGGTAAAGATCAAAAGTGCAGCTCAGGACTTTATGTGGTGCTGCTAAGTCACGAGGAGGAAAGAGAAAGTATCAGCAGACAGACTTTTCTGATCTCCTGTGCTTTGAACAAAGTCTGGTGAGAAAACTGTACAAATCCAAGGTGTCTCAGACTTTGGACAGCCAGAGCTTTTAAAATCTGCCTAGCGAAGGACACTGCTTAAGAGACGCATGCATAGGGCATTCACCTTCTAGGTAGAAGTTGCCCTAACAGGTCACATCAGTCCCAGCCCTGAATCAGAGTATGAAGTGTTTCAGTTCAGAGAAACATCAGTTATTACTCTGTCATGTTCTTCTTAGACAGTTGGCCCTTGAACAACATGGAGGTTCGGGACACTCACCACCCTTGCAGTTTGAAATCCAAGTATAACTTTTGCCTCCCCCTAGACTTAACTACTAATAGCCTACTGTTGACCAGAAGTCTTACAGAGAATATAAACAGCTGATTAACACATATTTTTTATGTCATGTGTGTTATATACTCTTCTCATGCAACAAAGCAAGCTAGAGAAAAGAAAGTGTCATTAAGAAAATTCTTAGAAGGAGAAAATATATTTACATTACTGCGCTGCATTTATTGAAGTCTGTGTATAAGAGGACCCACACAGTTCAAATCTGTGTCGTTCGAGGGTCAACTGTATTTTGCAAAAAGGAAAAAGTTTTTACAGATGACTATTCTAACTTGCAAAACCAGAAGACACAATAATGCTACTCCAACCCATGATGTAAGAAAGGTAAACTTAGTAGGAGAAAATATAATAAGTAAAGGATCATGAGATTATTTGCTATTTTGAATTAGTCTCATTGGTACCTCCCGTGCTCCAGAGAAATGCTTATTAATACTTAATTTTAAAAGGTTAAAATGAAGACAGTTTTAGGGAAAAATAATTAGTTCTTAAAGTGACAATTATTTTTTTAATTGCATTACAGAAGCCCTGGAATTAACTGAATCAGATCAAAGCATGGGAAAAATTAATATTCAGAAAAAGTGCCTGTAAACTTTCCAATAGCTCATTGATTTGGGGCAGAATCTCTTGAACATAACTAGAATATTGTTTTCAATTAGCAATAATCGCGCCTCGGATAAACCTCATTGGCTACGATACTGCCACTGCGCAAAGCTAACTAGAATATTGAAGAGGGTCTAGAATCCCCCAGAAATGTGTCAGTGTTCTGCATAGCAACTATCTCATTAGTTAATCTATCTGAAATTAATGTACACAGCTTTGTGGGATTTCCTGGCCTCAGATGTTATGGCAAAAACTGCTATTCTACAAAAATCTGTGTTTCCCTTTTCTTCCTGAACATACACATAGATTCCCTTTCCCAGTCTCCTTGCAGTTCAGTGTGACCATGTGGCTGAGGGGCAATGAGGGAATGCGAGCAGGAGAAGGTGACTGTCCTTCCAGGCCTGGCCTATTAAAAGCTTCATGTTCATTTCTCTGGCGTGCTCTTTTCTTCTTCTGGGGGGCCGAGGCAGCCACCCCCAGGTGACCTTGGACATCACATGTGAAAGATGGCAGAGCAGCCATCAGCCTGGATTCTTGTACAACTATATGGAGTAGAACCACCTACCTGAACTTTCAGGACTGTTCTATTTCTACTGTGTGGAGCCATTGCGTGTTTGTGTCTGTTCTGTTAGCACAGCCCAGCCTACCTGAACTAATGCCGACTGTAACAAGGACCCCAAGGATACTGGCACCCCAGGAGACCCCCATGTGTGTACCCCCAGATGGAACGCTCTTTTCTAGTGTGACCATACTCTTGAAGAGATGTTCTCTGCAGTCCCTTTGTCACCCAGAGCCCGGGATCTAGAGTTGCTGTCTCTGTCACCCAGGACAGCCAGATCGTCAGCCAGCAGTTCCTCTAAATGCACACATTCTGGATACCTGATTATTTAAATCCCTGGACACAGGAAACTGGGTGATATGTTCCCCTGCCCCACCTTCCCGGAGCACTGGGTTTCACTTGAAAATTTTGGAGGAAGAAAAATATTATTTTCATATTAAAATAAATATTAATGGGCAGAATGCCCGTTGGATGAATTTGGATGAATTTCAAAGACCAAGCATAAGACTTCAAAGAGACTTCAAGCTTACATTTGCAGTTCTGGATCAAGTGCTCAGAGCTCCCCTGGGGTACGCATTCACCGTGCTTTGTGTTGTCAGCATGGTACTTTATTTATTGTTATCCTAAGGGTTTTTAGGTTTTAATCCAATGGCCAAATATTTTCTTCCAGTACAGTGCAGACACCTAATTCAAGTGTTGCCAGATATTATCAGGACATCAGATTATTTGTTATTGGCTCCGTTCTCTATCTCCCCAACCCCGAAAAAAAAGAAGAAGGAAAGATGAATTTACTATCCAAGCATATGAATGATGTAGTAGCTTTTAAACATGAGTCTTCCAGCCAAGCCTGGAAAGGGCCACGCTTCCTTTCAGCCTGTGGCCTCAGAGCCTCCTCCCCTTCCCTCCCAGCTCTCCCACTCCTGCCCCCAACTTTTCATGGAGGTGGGAGTTTTCAGGCCCAGGTCTCTCGACCCAGGCAAGTCCTGGGTGTGTGAGCTGGCGTGATCTGTGTTCTGGCCGTATGACGTAGAATGGCCAGCTTCTGCTCTGAGTGGGCTTGTGTTTAACACCCTTGCTGGGCATTTGTTTTCTTTGCTTTTGTTTTGTTTTTCCTAAAGTGTGTGTCCCTTCTGATAGCCGGTAAATTTTCAGTTAGCAGCCACTTGGGAAGGAAACAAGCTCTGACTCTCGCAGCAGTTTAGCAAAGTCTTTCTCATTTTCTAGGCGTGGACACACACCAGCAGCTCATTTCGGGCTCACGACCCACATTCCTCTTGCTGCACTCACAGTCCTGCCTTGTGGCGCCCTCTCGAATTGTTGGACGTGTGGCTTACTTGACTCTAGTAAGGAAAGTACTCCAGGGTCAGATTTGCTTTCAGAAAGGGCCAGAATGAAGCGGAAGGGAGTAGGCTAGTGGCAGGGAGAGGTTTGGGGAGCGGCTTCTTGCCTCAACTCCCTAAGGAATGAGAGGTCCGAGAAGGGAGCCTGGCCAGTATCAGAGGAGCTGGGACCAATCTCCTGGGCTAGATCCCAAGGGACAAGTGCTCTGCTTAGGCAGGAGACAAAAAGCTAGCCGACAAGGGAGAGGGGCATCAGGATCAGGTGCAGAAATAGAGACCAGGTGGGAGGGCAGGAAGGGCAGGCACTGGGAGACAAAGGCACCTTGCCCTGGAGTTGGCCAGCCAGAAGGCAAAGTTGGGATCGTATGCCTTTTTATGAGTTTTAAGTAAGAAATCTTAGGTAAAGTGCCTAGTATATCATTAAAGCTAAATAAATATTAGTTATCTAAATGAAAAATTATAGAGAGAGGGGAGTGTGGAATTGCTACCACTTCCACAGCAAAAATATACTAAGAATGAACGATTAAAAAAAACAAGCCTTCTATAGGAAACACATACTTTACAGGGTTATAAAAATAATGTTAAGTCTTTTAAAAAGACTTTTTTAGAGCAACCTTAGGTTCACAGCAAAACTCAGAAGATACAAAGATTTCCCATATATTCCCTGCCCCCAGATACGCAGAGTTTTCCCCATTAACAATATCCCACACCAGAGTGATACATTTATTACAACTCATGAACCTACACTGACACATCATTGTTACCCAAAGTTCATAGTTGACATTAGGGTTCACTCTGGGTATTATATTTTCTTTGGGTTTGAAAAGTATATAATGACATGTATCTATCATCATAGTATCAACCAGAATATATTCACTGACTTAAAGATTCTCTGCACTTTGCCTACTCATTCCTTCCCATTTCAACCCCTGGCAACCTCTGATCATCTTCCTGTCTCCATGGTTTTACCTTTTCCAGAATGTCATGTAGTTGAAATCATATATTATGGAGGCTTTTAAGATTGTCTTCTTTCACTTAGTAAGATGCAGTTGCGTTTCCTCCATGTCTTTTAGTGGCTTGATAGTTCAAGTTTTCTCTAATGCTGAATAATATTTCATTGTCTAGATATATCATGATTTATTTACGCATTCACCTTCTAAAGAACATTTTGGTTGCTTCCAGGTTTTGGCAATTATGAATAAACATCCATGTGAAGATTTTTATGTGGAAACAAGTTTTCGACTCCTTTGAATAAATACCTAGGAACCTAATTATTGGATCATATGGTAAAAGTATGTTTAATTTTGTAAGAAACTACCATGATGTCTTCCAAAGTGTGCTAGTTTGCATTCTTAAGAAACTGCCAATATCTTCCAAAGTGGTGTAGTTTGTATTCCTTTGTGAGCTCCTATTGTTCTGTATCCTTGTCTGTACTTGGTATTGTCAGTGTGCTTTATTTTGGCCATACTAATAGGTATATAGTGGTATCTCTTTGTTATTTTAACTTGCATATCCTTGATGACATATGATGTGGAACATCTTTTTACGTGTTATTTGCCATCTGTATATGTTCTTTGATGAGGGGGTCTGTTAAAATATTTTGCCCATTTTTAATTGGGTTGTTTGTTTTCTTGATTTTGAGTTTTAGGAGTTCTTTGTATATTTTGGATAACAGTCCTTTATCAGATGTGTTTTGCAAATATTTCTCTTAGTCTGTACTTGTCTTGTCTTTTGCAGAGCAGAAGTTTTTAATTTAAATGAAGTCCAGCATATACATTCTTTCTTTCATGAATTGTTTTATCAAACAATTTGGTGTTTTATCGAAAAGCATTGCCATATCAAGGTCATCTAGGTTTTCTACTATGTTATATTTTAGGAGTTTTATAGTTTTCTATTTTTACATTGAGGTCTATAATCCACTTAGAGTTAATTTTTGTGAAGAGTGTAAGGTTTGTGTCTAGATTCACTTTTTTGCATGTGAATGTCCAGATGTTCCAGCACCATTTGTTGAAAAGACTGCCTTTGCTCCTTTGTGAAAGATCAGTCAACTACATTTATGTGGGTCTATTTCTGGGCTCTCTATTCTGTTCCACTGATTTGTTTATTCTTTTGCCAGTATCACACCAACTGGTTACTGTAGCTTTATAGTAAGTTGTGAAGCTGTGTAAAGTTGTACTGTAGCTTTATAGTAAGTTGTGAAGCTTCCAACTTTCTTCTCCTTTGATATTGTCCTGGCTATTCTTCATCTTTTCCTTCTCCATTTTAACTTTAGAGTTAGCTTATTGATATCCACAAAATAACTTGCTGGGATTTTGTTAGTTGATTTATAGATCAAGTTGAAAAGAACCAACATCTTGACAATATTGAATCTTCCTATCCATGGACATGGAATATCTCTTCATTTATTTAGTCCTCCTTTGATTTTTTTTAAAAACAGAGTTTTATAGTTTTCCTCATATAAATCTCATACATATTTTGTATAAGAATTTTGGGGGTGTGTACTAATATAAATGGTATTGTGTTTTTAATATAAAATTCCAGTTGTTCATTGTTGGTAAATAGGAAAAGAATTACCTTTTTTATATTAAGTTGGTGTCCTGCAACCTTATTATAATCACTTATTAGTTCCAGAAGTGTTTTTTGCTGATTCTTTGACATTTTCAAATAAACAATCATCTCATGTGCAAAGATAGTTATAGTTCTTTCTTCCCAATCTGTATTCCTTTTCTTTTCTTTTCTTTTCTTTTCTTTTCTTATTGCATTAGCTAAGACTTATGCTATGATATTGAAAAAATATGGTAAGGGGGTACATCCTTGCCTTGTTCCTGATCTTAACAAAAAATCTTTTTGGTTCTGACCATTAAGTATGATGTGAGCTGTAGGACTTTTTGTACATAGTCTTTATCAGTTTGAGGAAGTTATTCCTAGTTTACTGAGAGGGGTTTTTTTTTGTTGTTTTTTATCTTAAATTGGTGTTGGTTCTGTGAAATGCTTTTCTACATTATTGATTTGATCATGTGGTTTTTCTTTTTTAGCCCATTGATGTGCTGGATTACATTCATTTATTCTTGAATGTTGAACCAGCCTTGCATACCTAGGATAAATCCCACTAGGTCATGGTGTACAATTCTTTTTATATACTCTTGGACTTGATTTGCTAATATTTTGTTGATGATTTTTCCTTATATTCTTGAGAGGTATTGGTCTATAGATTTATTCTCTTATCATGTCTTTGTCTGGCTTTGTTATTAGAGTAATGCTGGCCTCATGAAAGTGTCAGGAAGAATCACATCTGTTTCTATTCTCTGAAGAGGTTTTAGAAAATTGATAGTATTTCTTACTTATGTTTTGTGTAATTCACCAGTGAGCCTACCTGGCCTGGTGCTTTATGTTTTATAAGGCTATGAATTATTGATTCAATATCTTTAATAGATAGAGGCCTAATTAGATTGTCTTTCTTCTTATATGAGTTTTGGCAAATTGTGTCTTTCAAGGAATTGAGTCATTTGGGCTAGGTTATCAGATTTGTTGTCATGGAGTTGTTGAAAACTGTTTTTAAACTATGAAGAACTGAGTAAATATGAGGATATTTATTATTTTTATTGTTACAGCATTAGTCTGAATTTGATCTTCATTCTTTAAAAGAGATTCACTCATTCATTCATCAGACATTTATTGAACATCTACTCTATGCCAGGCATTGTTTAGACTTTAAGCAGCAACCAGTGAAGATGTGGCATCTACCCTTATGAGTCTAATGGAAGAGACAGATGATAAATAATCATGTAGAGATGAAAGCTAAAGAACCACGTGGAGATATAGCAGAGCTCTGTAACAGAGGCCCAGCTCCCCAGAGAGGTCAAGGGGCCTTCAGAGAAGTGTTGACTTGACTAAACTAGAAGAACTACCTGACAGTCAAAGCCAGGGAGAGGACCTGTGGGCAGGCAGGTGTTCCAGTGTCCCAGGCAGAGAAAACAGCTTATGCAAAGGCTTAGTAATAGGAGGAGCAGGGCATCGGTAAGAAGTTAAAGAGACCAGCATTAAAAATATCAGTATAGAAGAGGGAAGGGGATCCAAAAGAAGGAGGAAAGGATTGGAGTCTTATTAGAAAAAGAGGAGCATAAGAATTCTCTTTGGAGGGGAAGGGAAGTGATTTAGGACATACCTCCTGGAACTGAGCAGTCTGAGAAGTGAAGGGTACAGGCTCCGAAGCAGACTCAGTGAGGGCTCTCCAGGGAGCTCCAGGGGTTATTGCCCTTACAGGCCTGTGTGCTATGGCCTGCATCCGCAGCTCCTTGGGTGGAAGGGGGAGAGGGCCTTCCATGCCCCACTTCCACCTGTGCTCAGAGCTGACTTATGGGGCTGGCAGTGCAGGACGCTGGCATTGCCCTGTGAGCACCACAGTGGTGGGCCCCACTGCTGTGCTCAAATGCCATGCTTACAAAAATCTGGGACTTCTCTAGAGTTCCCACAAGTTTTTATGGTGGCTGTGTATGCCAGAGGGAAATACCTGTCCTTTGACATTCATTCTCCAATTCTCACAGGACCCCACATCAAACCAGGTGGTCATCCAGTAGTTCCTTGGCCTCATTCCACATGGTTTCATGTTCATGTTCTTTTCCTCCAAAAGAATAAAATGCTTTATAGACTTAATTTAGTAGCCTCATGTGGGATCAGAGAAGTGGCATTTGGCACGGGACATATGGGGAAACAGAGGCAGGAGCAGGCAATGGCCCTGCAGGCTTGCTACAATAAAGCAGCACCTTGACTCAGACCCACCAGGGTTGGACTTGTGCTTTTCCATTTTCTTGCAGCTTTATGACCTGTTCTATGAGCCTTGGGGCTTTTTTTGTGTGTATGAATAGAGTAATCAGGTTCTATTACAGAGCTGGTATAGAAAGTATGTGGTTCATGTAGGTCAAGTGCCCAGCACAATTAGTTCCCGTTTCTCTCTGGTTCCTAAGCACAGTTTGTACATCATAAAAAGGTGTGCAGGTTTATCACTGGGGGAACCACTGCGGCCCTGTGTTGCTCCCAGATGTGGTGTGGGGCTCGGAAGAACCAGGATGCTGGCTTCCTTTATTGGCTTTGCGTCCCATGAGGTTTGCCTCCCTGGAACCTTGGCTGCTCTGAAAAAGTGTTCCTTGCTTTCATAGCGACTGTTTGGGAAGATGTAGATCAAGTTTGCCCTTTTAAATTAATGAGGTGCACGCAGAATCACAGAGTGAACCTTGACAGTGACAGTGATGGGCGTTCCTCCCCAGCTGTGGGGGAAGTTACTATTCTTATCTAAGAACAGGGATCAATCATTTTTCTTTCCTGCAGAAATTTAACTTGATTTTTGCAAAGGTATTATCATCCATTCTCCCCCCCACCCCCAGCTTTTTATTTTGGAAAATTTTCAAATAAGCAAAAAAAAGGGGGGGGGGTTGAAAAATGAAACCCATATACTCTTGGCCTAGATTCACCAATTTTGCCCCATTTGCGTATTGTCTGTCCTGTGTGCCTTTGTGCTCTGCCCCCCGGCCCCTGCTCTTGTTTTCTCTGTGTATGTGTAGCCATACATCTGCTTTTTTCTGCTTCCCCATTTGAAAGTGGATTGTAGTCATCACAGAAGTTCACCTCGAAATCCTTCGGCACAAATCTCCTTAGCTAATCTCCTTTGTAACTAATAATATCATCATACCTAATAAAGCAAACATTTCATTTTATCATCTCAGGTAGAGTCTATATTCCTTTGTTCAGTTCAGGATCCGATTAAGGCTCAAGTCTTGCCTGCCTCTTAGTGTTCTTAAGCTTCCCTACCTTCTTTTATGTCTTTTGTGACACTGTAGTTTTTGATGAGTTGAAGTCAATATTCTTGTACAATGGCCTACCTTCTTAGGCTGATCTGATCACCTCCTCATGGTGCTACGGAATTTGTTCCTGATAACTTCTGTGCTTTTCTTGTACGTCAGGGTAAAATCCAAGTGTATGATTATATTCCGATTAAATAATTTTGGTAAGAATGTTACACAGGGGGTGTTGAAGGCTTGTTACTTCATCACATCAAGAGGCTGTGATGTTAGATTGTCCTAAAATCTGTGACGTGTTTGCTTTTTGGCCAAGGTTGTGGCCATCTGATCTCCCTGCTGTATCGATATAAATTTCTTTCTGACATTGGTAAATAACTGGGGAATCATGCCTTCCTTAGTCTACCAGTTCTAACATTAATCTCATCAGAAGCACCCTCACAGGCCTATCCAGAGTGTGTGGGCGCCCTGTGGCCCAGTCCAGTGGAGACATAAACTTAACCATCACAAATACTAATATTACTACTCTCAACCCCTAGCAAGTAAAGCTTCAGGTTTCTTAGCTATTCCTCTTGGCATTAGAATATATTAGAATATATACATTAGAATATATATTAGAATATATCCCATTAGAATATATCCCATTACAGATGTCAGAGATAAGAGTGACTTGAATTAGTCAGAATCAAAAGTCTTTTGAAATCAGCACTTAACTTGAAATAACTCTTTTCTTTGGTTATTTTATCAGTTTGATATATTTCAATTGTTTGCTTCTGTTGGTATTCAATTTAGGATATTTTTTAAAAATCCATTTTGATTTTTTTTTTTTAAGATTTTATTTACTTATTTGACAGACAGAGATCACAAGTAGGCAGAGAGGCAGGCAGAGAGAGGAAGGGAAGCAGGCTCCCTGCTGAGCAGAGAGCCAGATGCAGTCTGGGATCCCAGGACCCTGGGATCATGACCTGAGCTGTAGGCAGAGGCTTAACGCACTGAGCCACCCAGGCAACCCTAACCTCTTACATTCTTGATCGCCAAAGTATTATGTTTATGGTAGACATTTCACAAAATGCAGAGAAGTACCTAAACAGTACAAAACACTTTGGATACCATGTTGTATGATAAATTCTTGTTAATGAACTGAGCTTTGCTCGTATTCACATGATTATGTTTAGATTTGGTTGGGCTTTTCTTTAGTTTCTTTTTTAATCCCATACACGTTTTGTTATTTTGATTCAGATGACTTAATTATGATTTCTATTTTAGCAAACATTTCCTCTCACATTTCAGTGTTTCCTTACAAGGATGAGACCCCAGAGAATAGCGTACAGGAAGTCATGTGGTACTTTCTTTGTCTACTTAGCAGAGAAAATGCTTCGGTTGTACGAGTACCATCAGGAAAGACCTCCTCCACGGCCCCACCCTGATTCATGGGAGGAAGTGCTCATCTCCACATGCCAGGATGTAGGCTGACAGCCAACTCCCTAGAGGAGAGAAGGATTCTTTGAAAACATGCTGCATTTCAGTAGCTTCTTCGTATTGCTTTTACCCAAGCCAGGTGGTGTAGACGGGCAATCGGTCATTTTTCTCAGGCTCAGTATGACAGCCCAATTAGGTTGTACAAGGGATGGATGTGTTTGAAGGAAAAGAACAGAGAAAGACCATAGAGCCAGCCCTGGCTTTTAAAAACTACACATTTCATGTTCGTACAGTGCTTTACTTGTTGGACGTTTTTTTCACATGTATGGCTTGCTTCAACCGTGGGTGATGGTACCTCTGAAAAGTAGGGCAGGAATTGTTATGCCTTTTAAAAGAGGAGGAAACGGAAGGTGGTTAAGCAGCCATGGAGGTGGACTCAGGCTGAGATTTCCTGAGTCCTTCTGGGCTGGCGTCGCTGATCTTTCCTTCGTACTCAAGTGTGGTCAAACGTGGACCAAGGGCGCCGACACTGTTGAAGCCAGAGTCTTACACAAAGCCAAGTACCTTGTATTACAAATAGTCAGTGCATTAGTTTCCTGTTGCCGCATACCAAATAATCCCAAACGAGCGTGGATTTAAACAACATGTATTATCTCAAGTTTCTGTGGGTCAAGAATCTGGGTACTTTAGCCAAGTGTCTGAGTCTCTAAGATAAGGTATTTTGTCTCTCTATAAGAGGAAACAAATAAGGTCTCTCACAGACTGAAATCAAGGTGTCAGCCAGGGCCGTGGACATCTCAAGGCTTGACTAGAGGAGTATCTGCTTCTTTTTTTTTTGTTTTTTTTTTTTAAAGATTTTATTCATTTGACAGAGAGAGAGAAATCACAAGTAGGCAGAGAGGCAGGCAGAGAGAGAGAGGGGAGAAAGCAGGCTCCCTGCGGAGCAGAGAGCCCGACGCGGGGCTCGATCCCAGAACCTTGGGATCATTACCCGAGCTGAAGGCAGAGGCTTTAGCCCACTGAGTCACCCAGGCGCCCCAAACGGTATCTGCTTCTAAGCGCACTTATGTTGCCATCAGCAAGCGGCAGGGCCTATCAGAACATTACATCCTTGCCACGTCGGCCTTCCCATAGGGCTGTTCGCAGCATAGCAACTGGCTTGACCCAGAGAAAAAGCAGAGAGAGACAGAGAGAAATACCAGGGAATAAGAGGGAAACTGAAATCTTTTTATAATAGCCCAAAGTAACAGGCCATCACTTTTGCCATATTCTTTTTTTTTTTTTTTTAAGATTTTATTTGTTTATTTGACAGAGAATGAGATCCCAAGTGGGCAGAGAGGCAGGCAAAGAGTGGGAAGCAGGCTCCCCCCGAGCTGAGAGCCCGACGTGGGACTTGATCCCAGGACCCTGAGATCATGACCTGAGCCGAAGGCAGAGGCTTAACCCATTGAGCCACCCAGGCGCCCCATATTCTTTTTTGTTAGAAGGGAGACACAAGGTCCAGCTCACACCCCTATGGAGGGGTTCATACAAACATGTGAATATTAAGAAGGAGGCTCACTAGGCATTTTAGAGGCTTCCAACCCCCTTAGTGATTTACTTGAGGATTTTATTTTAGCCCAGCCCTTGTAGGGATGTTTTCAGAATTTCAGTAATTCAGTAGAATCTTTTTCAAGGAAAATATAAAATATTATTGTCATTAGACAGAGAAGACAAATACCATATGGTCTCACTTGTATGCAGAATCTTAAAAAAGGAGCTCATACATAGGGAGAACAGATTGGTGCTTGCCAGAGGCAAGTGCTGGGGGGTGGGCACAATGGACAAAGGAAGTCAAAAGGTACAAACTTCCAGTTATAAAGTAAATAAGTTCTATGTATTCATGTTTTGGTTTATGTTCTTCAATGATATTTGATGGTTATATTTATAAGCATACTGACCCTTTTTATCAAATTGATTTCTAAATATATTACAGTTCTTTTGTGCATATAAATGGTTTTGTGCATATAAATTTTTTTAAAAAAAATTGTTACTTACAGAACGCCTGCGTGGCTCATTCAGTTAAGCATCTGACTCTTGATTTTGGCTCAGGTCATAATTTCGGAGTTGTAAGATTGAGCCCCATGTCAGGCTCTGCATTGAGCACGGAGCCTGCTTAAGATTCTCTCTCTCCCTCTCCCTCTGCTACTTCCCCTCCCCCAGCTTCCCAGCTCTCTCTCTTTCTTTCAAAAAAAAAAAGTAACTTACTACTTTTTATTGTTTGCATAAATATAAGGTATTAATTTTGTAAACTTTGTATCTGGCTATCTTAAAAAATTATTTTATCAATTCTAATACAAAGTTATCTTTAATTCTCTGGATATATAATCCTATCTTCTGAAACAAAGTTACTATTGGCTCTTTTGCCTACGGAACCACTGGGTCAGTCATGCCCTCCTGCTTCCAGTATATTCCTGTATAACAGGTGTTAAGGACAATTTCTCCTGGAAGAAAACTCAAGCATCAGTCTCTAACAGTGTGGAGATTCCTCAAGAAATTAAAAATAGAACTTTCCTATGACCCTGCAATTGCACTCCTGGGTATTTACCCCAAAGATACAAATGTGGTGAAAAGAAGGGCCATCTGTACCCCAATGTTTATAGCAGCAATGGCCACGGTCGCCAAACTGTGGAAAGAACCAAGATGCCCTTCAATGGACGAATGGATAAAGAAGATGTGGTCCATACACACTATGGAGTATTATGCCTCCATCAGAAAGGACGAATACCCAGCTTTTGTAGCAACATGGACAGGACTGGAAGAGATTATGCTGAGTGAAATAAGTCAAGCAGAGAAGTCAATTATCATATGGTTTCACTTTTTTGTGGAGCATAACAAATAGCATGGAGGACATGGGGAGTTAGAGAGGAGAAGGGAGTTGGGGGAAATTGGAAGGGGAGGTGAATCATGAGAGACTATGGACTCTGAAAAACAATCTGAAGGGTTTGAAGTGGCGGGGGGGTGGGAGGTCGGTACCAGGTGGTGGGTATTATAGAGGGCACGGATTGCATGGAGCACTGGGTGTGGTGAAAAAATAATGAATACTGTTATGCTGAAAATAAATAAATTTAATTAAAAAAAAAAGAATCAGTCTCTAACCAAAGCAGGTTTAGGGAAGAGGATTCCCAGTCATATAATGAAGGATAGTAGAAACCAGTTAGAAAAAAATGGAGGCCAGGAAGAGGTGATATGACGTCTTTACGTACTTTCTGAAAGAAGAAAAAATAACATGGAATTCTATATCAAGCTCAAATATCCTTCAATAATGAAGGCAAAATAAAGACATATAAAACAAAACAGAAAGGGAGAGAGAGAGAGAAAGTTTGTTGTCAGCAGAACTGAGCTATGGTACATGATAAAGAGGTGTCTTCAGGATGACAAGAAATGATAACAGTTGAAAATCTGGATCTTTATAAAAGAGTGAAGAGGACAAGAAATGGTAAGTATGTTATGTGAACATAAGGCCAGTTTTCCTCTTAATTTATAAAAACCCATATGATTATTCAAAGCAAAAACTGAAACATGGGAGGGGTAGCTGACCTGCCACTAACATTGAGATTGATTTGTGATTAGTGGTCAGTGGAATCAGAGCAGAAGAACTAGTTCTGAGCCTAGATCTTAGATATATCACATGCTTCCACTTACTCTTCTAGGAATTTCTGATCTTTGCCATAAAAGTAACATGTTCCAAGTTGTTATAGCCCCTCAAAAAGAATAAAACATATGGATCAAACTTGACTAATCCTCAGCCTGAAGGATATCTGCCCCAACCTACCAACATACACGTGAGTGAAAAATAAATACTCATTGTTTTAGGATACTAGATTTTATGGCTGTTTGCTATGTAGCAAAAATTGACTCTAATAGTGTAGAACTTGAAAATGGGAATGGATGTAAAAATACAACTAATATCACAGAAATACAGTAAGATTATAAGAGATGACTATACACCAACAAATTGGATAACCTAGAAGAAATGGATATGTCATAGAAACATACAACTTCACAATAGTGAGTCATGAAGAAATAGAAAATCTGAAAAGAACAATAATGAATAAGGAGATTGAGTCTCTAATCAAAAATCTTCAAACAAATAAAGGCCCAGGAGCAAATGGTTTCATTGGTGAACTCTACCAAACATTTATATAAAGATTAATACCAATTCTTCCCAAACTCTTTCGAAGAATTGAAGAGGAAGGGACACACTTCCAAACTTATTTTTAATCTAAACTCATCAGAGTACAGCATTACTCTGATACCAAAGCCAGACAAGAACACTGCAAGAAAAGAAAATAACAGACGAATATCCCTAATGGGTATAGATGCAAAAATCTTTAACAAAATACTAACAAAAGAAATTTGACAATACATGAAAATGATCATACACCATGATCAAATGGAATTTATCCTTGAGATGGAAGGATATTTCAACATATGCAGGTTAATAAATGTGATCTATCACATTTTTAAAAATGAAGGATGAAAAGCATATGATCATTTCAGTAGATGTTTAAAAAAGCATTTGACAAATAAAACATCTTTTCATAATAAAAACAAATCCTTGATCTCCACAAATTAGGTATAGAGGGAGTTTACCTCAACATAATAAAGGCCATCTCTGACAAGACCATAGCTAACACCACACTCAGTAGTGAAAAGCAGAAAGCTTTTTCTCTTAGATTAAGAACAAGGCAAGGATGCCTGTTCTCATCATTCCTATTCAACATAGTATTGGCAGTCCTAGCTGAAACAATTAGGCAAGGGGAAAAAAAAGCATCCAAATCTGAAAAGAAGTAAAATTTTCTGTTTTCAGATACAATCTTATATGTAGAAAATCCTAGATTCAATCCAAAACCTATGAGAACTAATGAACAAATTTATTAAAGTTTCAGGATACAAAATCAGCACATAAAAATCAGTTGTGTTTCTATACATGAACAACTAACTGTCTGCAAAAGAAAAAGAAATCTCATTTATAACAACGTCAAAGACAATAAAATACTTACGAATAATTTTAACCAAGGATATGAATGATCTGTACAATTAAAACTGTACAATAGTGATGAAAGAAATTGAAAATACAAATAAGTGGAAAGATATCTAGTGTTCATGATTGGAATAATTAGTATTGCTAAAGTGTCCTTATTGCCAAAAAATTATTTAAAGATTCAATGCAATTCTTATCAAAATTCCAATGGAATTTTTCAGAGAAATAGAAAAAGTTATCCTAAAATTTGTATGGAACTACAAAAGAATCCAAATAACCAGAACAATCTAGAGAAACAATAATCTAGAGAAAGAAGAACAAAGCTGTAGGCATCACACTTCTTGATTTCAAAGAAGGCTATTACAAGGCTATAATAATCCAAACAGTCTGGAGCTGGCATTAAAATAGACTCATAGTCCAAGGAAAGAGAATAGAGACCAGAAATAAACTCAGATATGTACAGTCAGCTGATCTTCAAGAAGAGTGCCAAGAATACACAATGGGGAAAAGATAATCTCTCCAAATAAACATTGTTTGGAAAACTGGATATCCACATATAATAGAATGAAATTGGACCCTTATTTTAAATTGTCCACAAAAATCAACACAAAGTAGATTAAAAATTTAAATGTTAAGATCTGAAACTGTAAAACTCCTAGAAGAAAATACAGGGAATAAACTCCTTGACATTGGCCTTTGCAATGATTTTTTTGGATTTGACACAAAAAACAAAGGCAATGAAACAAAGTTTCAAAGTTATGGAGCATCTCTCATGAGTCACGCACTTTTTTAGATCCTGAGGTTGGATAGTGATGAACATGACAGGCGAAATTTCAACAGTCATGATTTTACATCCCAGTAGGCTTCAGATTGTATATTACTTAGAGGACTTTATGTTTGGTAAAGTCAGTAACTTAAAGAGACTTGCTTGAGGTTTACTATTTTTCTTGCCAGCTTTATTGAGGAATGATTGACAAAAAAGGGTATATATTTAAGGTGTATATTAGGGTGTTTTGATACAGTATAACTCGTGTAATGATTACTACAATCAAGCTAATTAACATTTATCTCCTCATATAGTTAACCATTTTTGTATGTGTGTGGCCAGAACACTTAACATCTACTTTCTTAGCAAATTTCAAGGATGCTAACTACTTTATAGTTTATGTAATGTAAGTATAGCTTATGTAATTCTGTATATTTTATATAAATATGTGTTATGTACAGTTGACTAGTTAATGCAATATATTATCGTTAATGCAATGCTGTACATTAGATCTCTAGAACTTCTTCATTTTATAACTGAATGTTTGTACCCTTTGACCACCAACTCCCCAGTTTCCCCATCTTCCAGTTAACCTGGCAATCACCATTCTACTCTCTCTTTTCCTAAGTTCAACTTTTATAGACTACACATTTAAGTGGTACTATGCATCACTGCCAAAATTTATTATCTTTTGTGATTGTTTTTTTTTTTATAATAGCTATCCTAATGGGTGTGAGCGGATAACTCATTGTGGTTTTGATTTGCATTTCTCTGATGATTAGTGATATTGAGTACCTTTCATGTACCTGTTGGCCATTCGTGTCTTCTTTTGAGAAATGCACCTTCAGTTCCTTTGCCCATTTTTTAAATTGTTGTGTTTTTACTGTTGTAGGAGTTCTTTATATATTTTAGGTATTAATCCTTTATCAGATACATGGTTTGCAAATACTGTCTCACATTCTGTAGGTTGCCTTTTCATTTTGTTGACTGTTTCCTTAAGGCAACTAACCTTGATTTAGTTGATAATGAGGCTTATGAGCAGGTGTATGGGACCCATGTAAGACAGTAAGAAGATCAATCAAGAAATGGTGTGTAGGAATGGAGGACAGAGATACTGGAAGGAAAGAAACCCATAAAGGTATTGCTGAAATGGTCCAAGCCAGATAAGGACCTGACCAAGGCAGTGCTAGTAGAAAGGGCAGGAGGCACTATGATGAAATTACTGATTTTTCCTGGCGATTAATTAAGGGTTGAAAGTGAAGGGCCTGGATCATTTTAGGAAGTACAGAACTTGACAACCCAAACACAACATCTAAGTGAGCAGTTAGAAACAGAAACCTAGATCCCAGGGATGAGTTCCAGGTCAGTCTGGGAATTAGAGGTCACTCTTCACTGATGTGACCCAGGTTTGGAGTCATGAAAGAGGGTGACATTACCAAGGGATAAATGAGTACATCAAGAGAAATAGATCAGAAAGATAATTTAGAAAATGTTCTCACATTTTATGTAGTTCCAATAGGAGGAGACTACTTGCACCAAAAAACAAAACCGACAACAAACAGCCCCCACGTCCTGCAGGAAACCAGGACAATGCGCAGATGTAGAAACCATGGGAGATAGGAGGTCACCATGCTGCTGTAGAGACTGGGTGCAGAAGTGTGCAGTGAGTTTGGCCATTGGGGGCCATTCTTAACGATTATTAAGGGTCAAGAAAGGAAAGCAAATGGCAACAAGCAGAGCAAAGTGGGCATGAGGGAAAATCCACAACAGCCTGCGAGAACTGTGGAAGCACATGAAGGACAAGAACGGGCAGGCGCTGCAGGCAGAAGCCAATTTAAGAAAGGCTTTGTTGAGGATGGGGAGGTCTGAGCACATCTGCCCCCATAGAAGGGGGCAGAGCCACCGGAGAGAGATCAACTGTGCAAAGGAACAAGAGCAGAGGCCTCTTGGAGCCGAGGGGTCAAGAGATCAGGAGGGATGGAAATGAGAGCAGGTGCAGCCTGACGGCCTTTAGAGAGTTGCTAACCCCTTGTTTGTCAACACTGACATATTTACCTATCTTGTCCTCACTTCATGGTGTGGCTTCAAGAGCAGGACAACCTCTTCCAATTGCCCTGCTTCTCTGGGTCTGATATCTAGTCTGATAGCAGGAAAAAAGGAAGGAGACTCTTAATTCAAGCCCTGATGCTGGTGAAGGTATCTATTCCTTCTTTCCAGATATTCCATGCATGATTAGTCTATTTTTTGAGCAGAAGGTGGGCAGGACCTGTTCTACTAATTGTGAGTGCCAAAGCTGGGAGCGCAGATTTGATGTTAAAATCAAAGTCACATAACCAGGAAAGGGGGCCATGTTTCTGTTTGTCCCCTAGATAGCCTCACATTGTTCTGCAAAACCACTGTGACATAATCAACCCCCCAACACACACACACACACACACACACACACACACACCCAAAGGAAAAGCTTTCACAAAATGCTAATTGTTCCAACAAAAATACTTGAACTTTCTGTAGTTCCTTTCATCTGACCCTGATATTTTCCTTGAAAGTAAACCACAGTGGCTCCAAGGAGCATGGAGAAAGGGAATCTATGGACAATGAGATAAAGGAGTTTGGATTTGCCTAAGAAATATAATTAAACCTTGGGATTTCCAGGCCTTTCCAACTACATAAAAACTGCCAGTAATCTAATTATTAGAAATAGCTCTTAAATAGTCACTTCTCTGGATGATGATAACATAGGGCTTACTAAGTATTGGGCACTGTTTCAATCTCTTTATTAAGTATTATCTCACTTGATCCTAGCAAGAATTATGTGGTGAAGGCAGAAGTACCTTTTCCTCACTTACCGATGAGGAAAACTCGCTTGGAGAATGTGAGTCTCACGCTTGTAAGTGGTGGGGCCAGGATTTGAACTCGCAAGTCTCACACCGGAGCCTGCCTCTCAACCACCAAACAAGGCCATATCTCCAGAGACAGGCACAAGTCACTTTTCTTCGTTGTACTGGAGAATTACGAAACCTACTTTGAACTTCATAAAGCCATCTCCATCTATGGTTAGGGGCCACTTGTTTAAATCAGCATGATGTCATGTCTCTTTTTTTCCCCCCTACCCAATGAAGATTAGGGCAGATTAGTCAGTCATTTTGGCCTTAAAAAAAAAGTTAACTCAGTGGTTACCTGGCATACCATCTCCATTCCCGTCCTCAGCATATATGAAGGCAGCAAAGCGTTCCTGTCACTTCTAATTTTATGGTCACCAAACAAGGCAGTAAATGCTTACGCTTCAGAACAGTGTCAATCCCAAGAGGAGCAACTCACCAAATGGGAGAAAATATTTCCAAATCATATATCTGATAGGGGACTAATATCCAAAATACATAAAGAACTCCTACAACTCAGTAACAAAACCCCTAAACAATCCAATTTAAAAAATGGACAGAGGGGGGCGCCTGAGTGACTTAGTCCATCAAGTGTCTGACTCTTGATTTTGGCTTAGGTCATGGTCTCAGGGTCCTGGGATCTAGCACTGCACCCCACTGGGTGCGTAGGCTGCTTAGGATACCCTCTCTCTCCCTCTCCCTTCCCGTCCCAACTTGTGGTCTCTCCCTCTCCCTCAAAAAGAAAAAAATGGACAGAGGATCTGAATAGACATTTTTCTAAAGAAAACATTCAGATGGCCAACAGACATGTGACAAGATGCTGAACATCACTAGTCACCGGGAAATACAAATCAAAACCACAGTGATCTGTCACCTCACACCTGTTAGAATGGTTGTAACAAAAAAAAAAAAAAAAAAAGACAAAAAATAAAAAGTGCTGGTGAAGATATGGGAAAAGGGGGGACCTTTGGTGGGAATGTAAATTGGTGCAGCCACCGTGGAAAACAGTATGGAGGCTTCTTGTTAGTTCTGCCACCTTGGGCAATTGGGGGAAACTGACAGTTGGGAGGAGGGTGAAACGGGCTCCCTCCTGGTTTCCGGTTCCAATCACTGCACTGTTGCAGCAGCAGAAAGAAGGCTGAACCTGTCCACTTCTTGACTGTGGCTGGCACCCACCAAGCTCACGCTCTGCCTGTCCAGGGAGCGAGCAGCAGCCAGATCGCCAGCCCAGCTGTCCTTTCTCATGCCCTGCACCAGCCCGCAGAGAGTATTTGAGCATCTGCAGGGCACGCTGCCAGCTGCACCAGTGATCTGAATTCCCACTGAGCTATGCCCCCATCCAGAGATTCAAACTGTGGCTATAAGCACCTCCAGACAGAAACCCACCTCCAAATCTGGTGGTCAGCCTCAATGTCCTACTCAGAGGTCAAGGCACCACAAGGCAAGGCTCTCCCCTCAAGATCTCCTCTCTAGAGCATGCTGTCTTCAGAGGCTGGGGTATTGGCTCTGTAGAAACACCTCCCTCCCTAGAGGTTTGGGTGAGGCCCTCCTCCAACCCCTGGGCCCCGGTAACAATACCTATTCCTGTACCTGGTAACAATGCCTCAGCCCTGCAAGGTAGTTCCTGCTGTGTTTTTCTTTCCGCCTTCCAATGTCCATTTTACAGTTTCAGCGCATTGAAATGCCTAACATGCTTTCTCTTTTCCTGACTAGAACCTAACTGATACTGCGTTTAGGGTCCCAGAAGGAGGGAGTCCCAGGAAATAGAACCTCAAAATGGGAATCTGCAGTTGATTTGTCCCTATTTTTGGCCCTGAAAGCAATGTTGAGCCCTTTGCCAATGAAATACTGGGCGTTGGCAATTCACACATGCGCAGTGGCATCATGATTAAGTGATATTATCTGTGGTTGCTTGCAGCAAAGTGGCCATTGAAGGCAAGGTTCTGAGAAGCCAGGTGGCTGCTTCTGACGACACTGGAAAATTTACGAAAAGGAAATGACAAGGTCGGGTCTTTCAACTTTTCAGCTCTGTTTCTTGGTGGAATCACACACAGTATGTAGGGTGTATACCGGCTCCAGAATCTGAAGGTATTTCTCTCTGTAGGAAGTACAAAGTGCAACTCTTACCTCTCACTTTGGAGATGATACCCGGACATGCTCTTGAGTGCCGGAAATGAGAAGAGGTGTGGTGGTGGACATCTTAGAATGAGCACCAAGTGGGAAGCTGTTTCCTCCTGTGTGAATACAACTGAGTGGCTTTTGCAAGAGGGTCCCAAGAAGCAGGCGAATAAGATGACACACACTGTAGATGTTGGTTAGCTCTTCCCCTCAGCCGCAGTGGTGCTTAGTCAATGGGTCCATGTTTAAAGCGGCCATGTTGGCAGTGTTGGAAGCCCCACATCTTTTCACACCTGCATTCATTTGGCTGTTGCCACTGCTGATAGCAGAAGTGTGTACTGAGCGCCTGATATGACGTCATTTCTGGAGGCCGTCTGCAGGCACAGTGATTATGTTGGGTCCCTTCTACTCTCTTAAGGACAGATAAGCAATTTATACAACTGGAATAAACCCTTGTTCTAGATGAGGGTTTGTCTTTCGCCTGTAGTACTTCTGCAACATCTTCATCCATGGACTTACAGAAGATGTTATTATCTATCATGGTGCCCCTCACAACTTTGCTTCTGGCCAAAGAACTCATTTGTAGCAAAAAACATACAGCAATGGGCTTATGCCTATGAAATTCACTGGTCTTAATATGTATCCCATTACCCAGATGCATCTGGCTTCATAGAACACCGGAAGGGCCCTCAGGCAAGGCAGGTACAGTGCAAGTTGAGAAACAACACCCGAGATGTGGGAACACGGTTCTACAGTGTGTGGTAATTAATATATGGTGCTATTTCCCCCATAACCAGAGTATAAGTGTCTAGAAACCCTTATCGGGATGAAGAGAGACTTGGCTTCTATCACTAGAAAACCCACTGGAGAAATATTCCTTCCCATGTCAGCAACTTTGGGCTTAGAATTCTAAGTTAACAACAGATGCATGCTTCCACTAGGGACACAACGATGCCATCAAATTGAAAGTCGAGACTTTCACCTGGACATTTTAGGCTTTCATGCCACTGAACTAATAGGCTACTGGCTGGGACAATTGATCCTGTTTACCAAGCACAAAAGGTTGCTGCTACACTCCAGGCACGGGAAGGACTATGTCTGGAGCCTAACAAATTCTCTGGGGGGAGCTCTTGGCCCCATTAAGTCCTATAACAATAGCTGGTGGAAAATGCTAGTAACCTAAGAACAGTAGGACTACAGAAAATTCAGTCCCTTAGATACAAAAGTGAAAGAAACAAAGTAGAGAATGCTGGCCAACTGAGGGGCTGTGAGGAAATGGCCTGTGGAATGAGAAATGGAAGAGGAAAGTTCTAGAAACCAACAATGGTCTTGTGTCTCATACAGAAATGAAGACTGTCGCAGCTGTGCATGGATGGTCCCCTTTGCTTGTGGTTGCGTCATTTTATGTAAGTCTTGCTGTGGATGGTTGGCTTTCTAATCTCACCTCTAGGTTATAGAAGGGCAGGTGCTATTGTGACTGAAGTAGAAAAGGAACTCACCAGAATCTGAGGTGGGTAGAGGACAGTTGGGACCGTGTGTTTCACCTTTTGGGGGAGACAGAGTGTCTTCATTTGTAAGAAAGACTGATGCATCTTATAGGGCAGAAGCAAGTTGTTATTGAATGAGATCTCAGGCAAGGGTGAAAGGTTGTGTATGGATGTTGCTGGCCAGAGCACTACTTAATTACATCTTGTCTGTTAGCCCGAGGCCATTCTTTTATATTCTGCTCTGTGACTTTGGGGCTGAAGCCCTGCAAACTGCATTTCTCAATCTCCCTGGCCAACTTCCTATTAGGTCAGTCAATGGTAAGTCCTAGAGGGGATTTGGAAGGTAGACTAGGAGGAGGAAGGGTAGACTTCTAACTCCACGTGTCTGGATATCAGCAGGGTGGGACTTCCCTCCGGAGGTTGTGCAGGTTCCACAAGGCCACTCACCCCAGCCCATAGTTTGATAACATCACCTCTTCCATTTTATTCCCCCAGGCTCCTTCTGCAGTGACCAGTTTCTGGGTTGTTCTAGAGTCCCCATTTGGATCTTTCAGCCTTCCAACACCTATGTAACCAATTCCCTGTATTACTAAATCCTCTGTGTTGGGCTGTGTGGTGATTGATAAAAGGTGTATGATTTCTGCTTTCCTAACTGGACTTCACTCTTACCTCTCTCCACCCTACTGGAACAGTCATGGCTATCTCTCTCTCTGTCTGTCCAACCATCCACCTATTTAATATATCCTAACTAATTAGCAAGGATTGCGAGCAAGATGATTTTCATGAAGAATTCTTGAGTGAGGTCAGAGGGCTCTCAGCGGAATTCTCAAATGACAAATCTTGCCTTTGCCTCTTCTCTCCTTTTTCTTTGGTCCTGTCCCTTCATCCTGAAACTCCAGAATCCCAGTATCCCCTCCCTCAATATTTGTACTTCCTTCTTTAAACGTAACTAACATGTGAAAGCTTCTGGAGAATGGTGCAAAGAATCATTGGTACTTTAAAAACACCCTTGAAGCTGCCAAAGTTTTTTTTATACACAAAGGAACCCAGAAAACTGTGAGGGTAACATGACCTGACAGGTTACTTTGGAAAGGCTACACTAGTCCACCCTGATCAAGAGAATGAGTGGGTCCCGTGGTAGTTATCTAAAATTTTGGAGCCTTGGAGTGGAGGATATGCAAAAATCAGACAAAATTAATGACTTTTCAGGAAGATAAATGAGATGCAAAATATTTCAGCACTCTGGAACTTGGTATTCTCTTCCTGGTAACGACAGGGAGAGAGAGTGGCCAAGGACTGGCAACCTGAGTGTGTGTAGAAACCAAGGGCTCTCAAAAAAAAAAAAAAAATAGATCATTTAGGTTGGTTCTGCTGCAAGTAACAGACAAGCCAACTTACAATTACTCAAGTAACCTAGCATTGAATCCCTAGATATATATGCAAGAGAAATGAAAAAAAGTACGACCACATGAAGCCTTCTACATGAACATTCGTAGCAGCACTATCCATAGTAGTCAAAAGGTAGAAATGACCAATGTGTTCATCAAATGAGGAATGACGGTGTATTCATATGCTAGAATATTATTCAGCTGTAAGAAGGAATGAAGTTCTTTTATATCTGTTTTAATATGGATGGAGCCCAAAAACATTATGCCAGGCACAAAAGAACAATTTATTGCATGAATCCATTCATTTTGAAATGTCCACAATAGGCAATTCCAGAAAGACAAAATAATGGTTGCGTAGGGCTGCAGGGCATGGGAGGATTAAGGAAGTGAGAACTAAAAGGTATATGCGGTTTTCTTTGCGGATGATGAAAATGTACTAAGAATGATTTAAGGCGATGGTTATGTGATTCTTTTGAATAGATTAAAAACCGTTAATGGTGCACTTTCAGTTGGATGATTCTATGGTATGTGAATTCTACTTAAATTTGTTATTATTAAAATAGTTACTTAAATAATAAGGGGGTTTCTTTCTTTTTTTATTATAAAGTACTTTCATTTTTTCCTCTTTTTTTTATCATGTTATGTTAGTCACCATAAAAATACATCATTAGTTTTTGATGCAGTGTTCCAAGATTCATTGTTTATGCACCACACCCAGCGCTCCATGCAATCCGTGCCCTCCTTAATACCCACCATCAGGCTCATGCCCCCACCCACCTTCCCTCTAAAACCCTCAATTTGTTCCTCAGAGTTCACAGTCTCTCGTGGTTCATCTCCCCTCTGATTTCCCCCAATTCACTTTTCCTTTCCTTCTCCTGATGTCCTTCATGTTATTCCTTATGTTGCACAAGTAAGTGAAACCATATGATAATTGATTCTCTCTGCCTGACTTATTTCACTCAGCATAATCTCCTTCAGTCCTGTTCATGTCGATACAAAAGTTGGGTATTCATCCTTTCTGATGGAGACATAATACTCCATTGTATATATGGACCATGTCTTCTTTATCCATTCATCTGTTGAAGGGCATCTTGGCTCTTTCCACAGTTTGGCGATGGTGGCCATTGTTGCTATGAACATTAAGGTTTATTTCTTTTGTAACAGGATGTCCGGAATTAGGTCAGTTAAGCAGTTGATTAATTCATTGGTTTAGCCACGTCATCAGAGACCTAGGTTCTGTTCATCTTCCTGCTCTGTCATTTTTAGTTAGCTGCCCTCATGATTTTACGACAGTGACAGTAGCTTCAGACACCCTGGGGTTGAGACAGGAGTGTTCTTTACTTATGTCTCTCTATTTCCCCAAAGAAAAGCCTTTGCCAGTGGTGTCCGCGCTAACCGTCCATACCTCATGAACTAGAACTGCTCTCCTACCAAACAGTAATCCAGTCCCCAGGAAGGGGAGGGACGTCACTCTGACTGGGTCAGTGCGATCAGGTTTAATCCTGAGTCCTAAGGAGGAGAGGTGGGCGCTGGAATTTAACCAGGCCTCTGTCAGCGTGCAAGAGGGGGACATTGGCTGCAGGGAGACAGCCCCAGCAGCTGCCAAAGAGGATGTAGGAAACAGAATTTCCTTGCAGGAAGAATGGAATCAGAGTTAGCTATGAATTTACTTCTGTCTGTCTGCCTATCTGTCTCTATCATCTACCAACCTACTTACTGACCTACCCATAAACACACAGATTTTAAAATGCCTATATTTTTGACTTCTTGTAACTAAAGGGTATGTGTTTTTACCCTTTTCTTTTCTTAATCTTCCAACATTTGCATTTCCATCAAAGCATCCCATGTCAGGAAAGATTGGAAGGACTTGCACCGATGTGAGCTGGCTCAGCGGGCACCCCCCAGCCTCCGAGGGGCAGTGTGCCCCGCCCCGTGCCAAGTCCGCCCAGCTGCCTCTCTAGGCACAGTTGTGGCTGAGCAGGGGCAAGCCAGGAGGAGAGAGCACTTGCCTGAGGTCTCCGTGGGGTGGAGTGCACACCCTAGGTCTTGGCCTCGCCCACCCCTCAATCGTTTCCAGTCCCGATGCTGCCTTTGCTGACGCGGACAAGGGGTCCCTGTGAGCTGTCCCCTGACATGTGGTTGTGTTTAACTCTATAGAACTTTGAACCAACCTCAAGCTGAGCCAGTGGGAGATCAAAGTCAATAAAGTGTATGTATTTTATAAACGGTGAACTTTTGCGAAGAAACCAAACTCATTTAAGCCAAAGCCAAGGGGAGTGTTATGTTTTGACTGATGCATAAAACAAAGAAAGAACGTTGTTTCCCCCTGTGTGTTATTTGGGTTTTTTTTTTTTTTTAAGAATGTTTATTAAAGTCCATACTTTAAAATAAACATAGAGAACTCTCGTGTTCTCTTTGTAAACACTTCGGAGTCCTTTGAAGCCATGGATAATGAGTACGATAGCAGATGACTGTTTATCCTCTCCTGGGCTCCATGTTTAGTTAGCTGGGTCTTGAAATTTTTAAACCTCCTTCTCCTTGAGAGAGATTTTCAGAATTGACTCTGGTAGAGCAGAGAGAGAGGGAAAAGATCTCAGGAGTTAGTTAGCATCTAGATTCGAACTTCTCTGCAAACACGGTCCCCCTGGCCCCCCAGGGGGCCACACAGCCTGGGCCCACAGGCTCCTCTTTCCCTGTGTTAGCATTGAGCTGCAACCCACTGGAGGTCCCCTACTTACCCAACCGGCTCATTTACTGGACTCTCCACGTAGCAGCTTGCTGGTACATGTTAGAACCTTGTCTCGGGGAGGAGACAATCCAGAGTTTTTGACACTTGCCGATTTCTGGTGCAGTAACTAGTCCCATCATGGCCCACCGCAAGTCACCCGTGTCACCATGGAGCACTGGGTGTGGAGAGATGGGCACAGTGCTTGGGCGGCAGGCCTCTATCTGGCAGCAGAGCCCCTACCAATGTCTTCCTCTGCCCACATTCCCCCCCCACCGCACCCACGAGCCAGCAGACTTCATTTCAGGAACTGTTCCTAAGGGGCAGTCTCCCCCACTGTGGGGACACACTCTTTCCTTGCTCGAATGGCCCTCTCCTTGTGGAGCAGAGATACTCGCTTCCATTTTCCCTGCTTCCCCAGCCTGCAGAGATCTGCCAGGCTATTCTGGTCACTTCCTTTGGACAGTTCCTTGAATTGTTTTGATGCCATTGTATGATTCACCGACTCCAGCTTCCTTTCCCCTCTGAGGCATCTGGGAAAATCAGGCTCCTTTCATATTTTCCTTTGTTAATGGCTGTATCCTGAAGTCATTCATGTCTGGTTGGGCAGGGGGTGGTGGGAGCCGTGGGCCCAGTGCCCAGGCCTCCCAGGAACCAGCACTGTTCCTGGATGGGTGGAAAGCCCTTCCGGTAGGAGGCTACTGCATCGGGGTAAGGCAGGTTTTCCACGCAAGTTCCAGGTGTCAGTGGGGGTGGGGGGATGTGCCACTCACATCCTGGCATTCACGTGGAGGTAGGACACCTATTCAAGATGATGAGAGCTTTGTCCAAACACAGAAACACAGATATGGACCTCATGGTTTAAAAGCTGGAAGCTTATGTCTTTTCTTGCTCAGGGACTGGACCACCACCCAGTGGTGCATGGGGCATTCCTGGGGCCAGCTGGGGCGGGGAGACAGCTGTGGTCCGGCATCCTTGCCTCTTGGAGCTTGACTCTTCATCAGCCCGCTGGGGTTAAGAAAATCACCTTAGAAATCAAAGATGGCATGACTCTCTTAAGACCATTTGGGCCAAGGGACCCACTATGGCTCCTCGGCTGAGGTGGGACCTGAGATGAGAGACAGCAGGAAAGCTGACCATGGCTTTCTCCCGCCCTGGCCACGCTGTGGTTCTGTAAGCACCTGCTACCGGCTCGGGTTGTGAGGGGGAAGGGAGAAGGGGTGATCCTTTGGAAGGGCTTACGCCCACGTAGTTGGAAGTAGCGGGAGAAAATAGAACTCCACAAATAGAGTGACAGCTTTGTCCTGTCCCCTCCTGGCCACTTCCGGTCAGTAACTGCTCTGGACACTGATCATAATAGCAGGAAGAGAGCTCAGCCGTTGCCCAGTGAGTACGTGTGAACCGCCCTGCACCTGCACCTGTCCCAGCGTTTAACGAGTACATTAGCCCGGTGAAGTATGTGTTTTGTTATTATTCCCATTTTATAGCCAGGAGACTGAGGCTTACAGGAAAGTTACTAATTTGTCCAAGGTCACAACAGAACTGAAGTCTGAGCCTGGATTTAAGTGGCTTCAAAGGTTTTCTTCCTGTCACTATACAACCATGCTTCTTTGAACCCCAGTGTGTGTGTGTGTGTGTGTGTGTGTGTGTGTGTGTGTGTGTGTGTGGTGTGCTGGGATTCCTGTTCTGGTCATGTCCTCCTAGATCATACTAGTAATGAGAACATATCCTCGCTTCGGTACCACACCCTGCCAAGCCAGGAATGAGAGGAGGAATAGAACATTCCCCCATTTTTGCCCCAGAGACTCAGCAGCCTGCAGGTTTCCCAGGAGAAGCGGCTCTGTCTGGTGGGTTCTAGAACTGCGCTGTGTCTGTCCCCACCTCTCCCAGTTGCCGCCTCTCCCCTGGAGTCCTCATTTCCAGCTGGCTGACTCAAACCTGCATTCCTCTGTCCCATCAAATCTTCTTGGGAGATGACCCAGCCAGACAGCCCAACTGGCTTTTCCTTTCACTTTGGCCCTTGGACTCTGAGCCTGGGCCCCATGCGCCCGCTCGCACTCTGCCGTCTGCACGTGAGGCCTGCTCTGATCCTGGACCTGGCACGTTGCCCAGCAGGCCACACACGGCAGGGCGGAAGACGGACGGAGGCTCGGCGGCTCCACGGCTTGCTCCTGGAGCGGAGACCTGGACCCCGGCTCCGCTCTCCTTCCCTCTCCTCGGTGCCTGGCTGTCCCACTGATTCCCCTCATGGTGGCAGCACCCATTCAGCCACTGGCAAGTCCGCTCTGCTAATTGTCCAGTTAATTAATGATCATGGCTGGCCATTCCCAGTGGAGAAGAGGAGACAGGGACCAGGTCTGTATGTGGTCCAGTTAACCAGGGGTGACTCGGGGAAAATGACTTACCTCTCTTCTCGTTTCCGTATCTGCACAATGGAGAGATAATAATAGAATTTACCTCATGCAGTCGTTTCAGGAATTAAATGAGCTAACATATGCAAGGGACTTAGAACAATGTTTGGCACAGGGTCATCCCTAGCTAAGTCTTAGATAATTCATATGATTGGACATAATGTTACTTCCCTTCTCCTGGGGTCCTAATTTGTGGTCACGAATGGATGGCCAGCTCACGGAACCAAAACAGACTAAATGTGTTCAAACCACATTAGTAACCAATCCAGTCCAGAGCGCGGCATGGATGCTAGGAGCTAGGATGAATTAGCTCTGGCTGACACTTCATTCTGGTTGACCCAGAATTACTGGACGGTGTTCAGGGGTCTGAATTACTTAAGTGTATCTCCAAAGGTAAGAAGGAGCTTCTAGCAAAGAGATAATCTGGTCTTTTTAAATTCTTAAAATTCCCCGTGTAGTCTTGGACAAATCACACAGTCCACCCAACATTATCATGTCCAGATGGCCTCTTGAGCGCCCAGCATTTTCAATGAGCGATATGGGAATGTATCTTCAAAATCAGAAAGAACAGCCCCTGCTTACAGGTCCAGTATATAAGCCACAAAATAACAGTAAATTCCAAAGCCAGTAGTCAGTGGTATAGACTGAAAAATGAGCAATGTGGGAGGAGTAACTTCTTCGTCAACTGGGTATAACGAATCCAGTGGGGTTTTGATGCTCTGAGCTGCTGACCCGTTTGAACCCACTGTTTGGTTTGCAGTATCTCTGGCCTCCACTGGGTAGGCGCAGGACCTGCGTGGGGCAAGGCAGATTCCCGGAACCCCAGCAGGAGCCTTGGCCCTCCTGCCACGGGATTTGCATAGCGGCTCTGAGTGCAGGAAAGAGGCTGCTGGGCGCCTCCCAGCTCTGGTTTACTTAAGCTTACCACTCCGCAACTTGGTGAGCTGTCCTGAGCGCGGGTAAATAGCCCGCCCACCAGGAGGACAAGAAGTTCTTGTCCCTCCACTGTGGAGAGGAAGAGTGACACAGTCATAGCCGTCAGTACCTTCTCTCGGCCTGGGAAAAAAATCAAGGAGACCTTTATTGTCATGTAATGTTTAAGCTGACTGTACACTCACACCAAGGCAGTATGTGCCGTGGCTGACCTTGAGGATTCTGAGGGCCATCTCTCCCGTAAGACACATGGTCTCAGACAATAGTCCCTCTTGCTACAGGGTCGGATCCTGGTGCTCATTCCCGGGCAGCTGAATGGGGCTTCTCGTGGGGCGCTGGGCTTTGAGATGTGATAGAAGTCTGAATGGGTGTGCGTAGCAGCACGTGTGCGTGTGTGCACATGGGCATGTCTAGGTGTGCAGGGCACCCATCATTGTTGCTCAGGAACCTGAGGCCAGGGTCTGGGGTTCTCAGACTTATGGCCGTGCCCCCACTTGCTTGTTTTTACCAACACGTGACAATGACCATGAAGACCCATGAGAAGTTAGGTCCCAGCATTTTCAGAGTAGTCACGTGTCAGACACATGGAACTTACTGAGGTCCTTACTGAGGGCCTCGCACTGACAGGCACGGTCCTGGACACTTCCTTTCCTCGCTTGCTCAACGGCGGACTTGAGGCTTGTGGCTGACTGGTGGAAAGCACAGGATGGTATTTCGAGTGGGGTTGGGGCCAAAGCCCACCGGCTGCTGGGAACTCAGCTCTAAGAAACCATCTCCCTTACAGCAGACAGAGTCTTTTCCCTGAGAAACACTGTCGTGGAACGTGTGGTCCGTGGGAGGGCCCTCATCCCCTCTCCCCCGATGGCAGGGGGGTCGGGACCCGCCGCTTCCAGCACACCTGCAGCAGCCCAGTAGATCTCTTTCTGGAACCATTTTCTTCGTGTGCTCGGCTCCTGTTTCCGTCCTCAGCATTCTCATTTCCTCCCCCTTTTCCTCCCATTAAGACCTTCTCATGAGGAGAGTGTGATGAACTAATTTCCCCTATGATGCCAATTACTGATCAAGCCTGAAGTGCTATTCTCTCCAAGATAATGCTCTCTTAAGAGGCAGGAAGATAATCGGTCTTTTAAGTGTAGAATTAAGTGTGGAATTTTGAGGCATCAGTGAGCGGGGAGGGAAGGTGGGGTTTCAACACACACACACGTGTGCCCACGCGAGCACGCACACCATCACATAGGATGGGCTCATCAGCTCTGCTCACTGGAAAGGGCGGTGCTGGCTCTTCTCACCGTAGGAGAAAAGACAGAAGACGTTGTCCAGACCCCGTCGCTCTGTCCTTCCTTCCTCCCTGGTCCTTACTGAGGGCCTCGCACTGACAGGCACAGTCCTGGACGCTTCCTTGCCTCGCTTGCTCAACGGCGGACTTGAGGCTTGTGGCTTACACAGGGCAGCTCCTCAGCACTGGGGCTAAAAGAAGGAGGGGAAGTTCCTTCTGGAAGCGCTGGCCTGAGGCCCGCTCTGATGGCCAGCACTCCCTGCCCCCGTTGGGGCCCCCTGTCTAGGGTGCTGTGGCCCTCGCCTGAGTGCGGGTGTCCTTCCCCAGCCCTGTGGCTCCTCAAGCCCACATTCTTTGGAGAGAAAGCAGGGGCTGGAAGCGGGTGTCAGGTTGCACCGCCTTGGCCCGGAGTGCTGTTCCTGCGCCCTGCCCCAGTGCTCTCCCCCCTGACTGCTGGGCGAGCGCAGACATTCCATTTCTTCCCTCTATCAGTCCGACTCTGCCAGAATTCCTGTCTGAATTCCTCTTCATTAATAGTGATGTGCTCTCCGCCCGGAAGTTCCTAAGAGCCCGTTGCAGTGGATAATGATTGTTTTTGCAGGAGGGACCCCGATGGTTTTTCCGTTTCTGTTTCCATAATATGTCCCGAAACCCACATTTCATTGAAAGCAGATGGCGAACGCGTCCCTCAACGTGCAAGGAGAGACGCCGGGCTGGGATGGCTCTGAGGTGTCTGCCTGCTGGGCCGCCCTGGCACGGACAGGGGCTGGGGCGACGGAGCCCCCAGTCGGGGCTCCGGTCGGGAGTGCACGGGGTTCGGGGCAAACTGGGCCAGTCTGGGTGGCTGGGAGGGAGATCAGAAATGGTAGGCGTGGGTGTGGGCGCTCGGTGGGGGCTGTTAGGGTGGGGAGAGATGAAAAGAGAAGAAAAGAGGAAAGCTAAACGGGGGAGACCGCCTGGACTCGCCCGGTCCATTCTCTCACTGACCGGCTCTGAGTCTTGCCGGGTCAAGTTCTCGGCAAGTGCAAGCATCAGGCCGCCGCCCTTGTGGAGAAAGCTGGTACTGGAGCCTCAGCCACGGAGACCCCGGCCTGACCCCTGTACTCATCTGCCTCCGTGTAATGTAACGAGAAGCGTATTCTCTACCCCCCAAGAACATAAACCCTATTTCTCTGTCTCCAAACATGGCAGAGGGGGCTTGCTGCTAACCCATGCTGGCCAACAGAATCTTGCAGGATGCCAGCCCTGCCCGGAGCCCCAGGCCTCTAGGACAGATGGTTGTGTGTTGTGCTGCGGGTCCTGTGGTGCCCTGACCAGCCGCTCAACCCCCGGGTTGCAGCGCACGCCTGCATACGGCTCACTTGTCGGAGGCGGCCAGTGCCACAGAGACGCCGGGCACTGTGGACAGCTCCTCTGGGCACCGGGAGAGCATGCCTCCCCTTGGTCCTGACCCCACGTGGCAGCACAACTGTCAAGGGCTTCGAGAACCCTCCCAGCCTCAAGGCTGCGTGTAGCACATGGTCCACACGGCCCTTCCCCTGCATGCACACCCGTGCTGCAGATTCAACACAGCCCACGTGGAGGTTTAGACCTGTCCACGAGTGACCTGGTAAAGCCGGCTTCCCCAAACTTTCTTCTAAATGCATGACTGGGGTGCCTCTTGGGGGAAAATATACTTATCTTCAAGGGTGAGGGAGCATGGCAGGACAGCTTTGACTCAGAACAAACACAAGGGGAAAGTAGATGGAGGTGTGAGCCGTTGGGGGGGTGCAGTGTGTGTTCAGTTCGCCTCCTGTCCAGCTGCTGCGGGCTCATGGCTGAGTCCTCCTGAAAGCAGGGGCGGCGAGCCCACGGATGGATGGATGGGCCCAGCAGGGCCCAGCTGGTGGAATAGCACACAGAGGAGAAGAAGCTGGGCCCACTGGTGGAGTATCACAGAGAGGAGGAAAAGCCTTCCCCACCCAGGCAGCAGAAGAGTGAGGCTTGGGCTCCAGTATGTGGGCACTGCCTGGAGGAAATTGAGGGGGCTGGGAAGCTGGTGGGAAGTGGCAGGGCCAGAAGCAGGGAAGGAAAAGCCAACCGCATCCAGTAAGGCAGTGACTCAGTGCACGGGGCAGCAAATAGGCGGCCAGCTGCGGTGGGGAGATTTGCAAGATTGCTCCAGAAGTGCTAGAAGGCTCAGTGTGTGTGGGTCCGCAAAGCCAGCCCGTGTTGCAAAGCGTTTCCTTCTAGAGTGTGACATGTGCAGGGAGGGCCACGGTATTGGAGGATTTGTACACACGTGGCATTCCTTTCCGTCAAGCACCGACGATTTTACTTTGCAGACCATCTTGGACAGAATCCCCTGCCCGGTCTCGTGAAAACCTAGCTGGTGACCCGGTTTAATTCCACACGCCCCCGGTTCAGGAAACCCAACCTGAGGGCAGAGATGTCATCTGTTAGGGTGACTGAAAATCCAGAGCCCGGAAGACACCAGCCTCAGAGAGGAGAAGTTGGCGTGCAGTTGCTCAGGAAGTCTGAGAGGAGTTGTTTGTGAGGGAGAAGGGGAAGGGGAGACAGAGGGCCCAGAAGGGTCGTGTGGCCGGAGGACCCCAATCCTACCAGTGGCATTGTGATTTATCATGAAAAATACATACAGTTGACCCTTGAACAATGTAGGGCTTGGGGTGCTGACTACCTCTGAGCTGAAAATCTGCAGATAACCTTTGATTTCCCCCAAACTTAACTATTTCTAGCCTACTGTTGGCCTTTCCGATAACATTAGCAGTCCATTAACACATACTTTGTGTGGTTCATGTACAATATATTGTATTCTTACAATAAAGTGAACTACAGAAAAGAAAGGGTTACTGAGAACCCTTGCATAGATAAATAGGCCCATATAGCTCAAACCTGTCTTATTCAGGGTCAATTATAATTGGTCTTCATCAACTTTTCTGGCACAGAGCTCCTAAAACCTTTGGCATCTCCTAAGCAACAAAGGTGTCTTCCGTTATGTGAACCAGGTGACTTTGGGACCAGGAGAACGAACTGCGTGATTAAAGGGTTGGAATTTTAAGTTCTACTTGACCCTCGGGGAAGGAGGAGTGGCTGGAGATTGACTCGGTCTCCAGTCACGCCTATGTAATGAAGCCTCTGTAAAAACGAAGGATGGGGTGTAGAGACCTTCCAGCCCGCATTTTCAGCCATTCGGTCAGAGCACAGATGGCAATCTAGACTTGCGGCTGGCATCATCTGAAGTGGGGGGAGGAGCATTCTTGGGGGACTGGGCCCTCGACCTGTGGGATCCCGCGCTGTCTCCAGGTAGATGTTGAGAGAATTGAATTGAATGGTAGGACGCCCAACCAGTGTCTGACACCTGCCACCCCCTCCCCACCCCACGCACCTTGGAACCAGATGTAGAACACCCTACCACCCATATTCTCAACGTCAAGGACATCTCTTACTTTCCCTCTAGGCTTTGATGATGCCTTCCCCTTCCAAAGTCTTCCTTCACTTCTGGCCGGCCATTCTGATTTGATTCTTTACAGAGCTTGTCTTAGGTTGTTCCTTTTCCTGAGGAGAACCCGTGGCCTCCCCCAGAACCACTCACAGGGCCTGGCGTGGAATGCTGGCCTTTCTTGGGCACATGGCCCAGTAAGAAGGGATCACCTGCATCGCTGACAGTTATGTTGATGGTTTAAGGGCTGTTGAAAACACCTGCTCATGGTGTCCCCAACCCCATAAGGTGACATATCTGGGGGTAAAGGGAGGACAATTTGTCGTCAGCCGTCCACCTTTGGTGTCTGTCAAGGCTCTCTGAGGGATGGGAAAGCACAAATCCACATGTGTCGAGTTGGCAAACCCGGGAAATGCTAGTTTTCTTGAAACTTGAAACATGTAGCAGAAGTAGCAGGGCCATGTTTCTTCTTCTCTGACCCAGAACAGCTTTGTTTCAGGTTCTGAAGACTTGTGATTTTTCTCTCCTAGAAGGATAATAATAATAGTACCAACCATTGACTACTTACTGTATATTAGATCGTGCGTGTGTGCGCGCGTGCACACACACACACACACACACACACACTTCACAATATCTAATTCTATAGCAAATGTATGAAATGGGTACTATTATTACCCTCAATTTTCTGGTAACTAGAGAACTAGAGAAGCTAAAACGTCTGAGTCTAAACAACCAGGAAGTGGTGGGAGCGGGCGTGACGGGGCTGTCCGCTTCTCACCGCCTCTCCCGCGTGGCACACACATGAGCGCCATGCCCCACACTGTGCTGGGAAGGCCTCAGAGATGAGATGGGGCCGGGCTCGTGTCCCACGACTCTTCCCGCCTCTCCCGGGACTCTTAGGGCCTTCCACCGTGGAGGACGGGTGGGCCAGCCAGGGCCACTGACCCCGTCAGTCCTCTGGGGGAAGAGCCGAACTCAAGTCTGATTCATAAGCTCGGCTGTTGGCTTTGTTCGCTCTAGGAAATCCTGTTCTCACGGTTTGCCAGGCAGAGACCCGCTGGCGTGGCGTCCAAACTGGGGCCTGGCTGATGTTTCGGTCCAGGAACTGCACGCCTCCTTGGGAAGTCACTGCCCCTTCCCTGATAAGAATGCAGCGTCCAGCACAAAGCACCTGGTCAGGGGCCAGGAGATGTGGGCCGGGCTTCCCTTGGGCAGGCCTCTTACCTCTCTGGGCCTCAGTTTCTCCTACTCTAACCAGCGGCCCGGATGCAGTGGTCAAATTCCTCACAGTGCCTAACGTGTGATGATTAATCATAAAACTCCAGGACATTTTGTTCCTACAATTTTTTTCTGTCCAAGCGCGTCTGGCTAGACACAACATAATAAAAATACCCCTTGAGATCAGAAATGTGAAGGGAAGGTTGCCTACAAGGTCAGACTTGTTGGAATCTCTCTTTTCTGTGAATCTCTTTATTATCCTCTCAGGGAGACTGTATTCCAGGGATTTGGGTGGCAATTTTTACGTACCCAAATGATGTACAGTTGACCCTTGAAAATGCAGAGGTTAGGGGAGCCAATGCCCTGTGTGGTCAAAAACCCCAGCATAAATTTTGATTCCCCCCTCAGAACTTAACTGTTAAGCTTACCATTGGCTGGGAGCCTTACTGATAAACGGCTGATTAACATGTATTTTGTACATTATGTGTATGATACACTGTGTACTCAATAAAGTAGGCTAGAGAATTGAAGAAAATTGTAAGGAGAAAATACATTTACAGTGCTGTATGACATGCATCAGGAAAAATCCATGTATACGTGCCCTCGTGTAGTTCAAATTCATGTTGTTCAAGGGGCCGACTGGACAACAGACGGTCAAGAAGTTAGTGTCAGTCAATGTAACATGCCCACCGCCTGGCTTCCGAAGTCCGGCACAGCCTGTGCCCGCCAAGCCCCTCTCCACCGTTCCCACCGTTTGTTACCCACTCTCCTCCCCGAGGTGACCACTGTCCAGAGTCCATCTCTGTCGCTGTCATCCGTGTCACACTTGACGGCACTCTAGAGAGGTAGGACATCACGTAAGCAGTATCATGTGGCATATTTCTTTTTTTTTTTACTTGCTCTCTGTATTTTGTGATTTTTATCCATACGGATCCATTTCTAAGCCTTATGATAGTCTATTGTAGGGACCGGTCCGAGTGTCTGTCCATACAGTTTCCTCTTGGAGAACTTCGAGCCTGCTTCCTTCCCATCTTCTGCCTTGACCCTCTTTCCCTTCTTCTCTCCCTCTCTCTTTCCTCCCTCCCTCCCTCTTTCTTTCTTTCTTTCTTTCAATTATTTACTTTTATCACTTTAATTTCCTTGTCCATTATTTACTCAGTGCTGTTCTAAACATTCCTGTATATGTTTCCTGAACATACACGAAAGCAGTTTTCCTAGGAGGGTTGTTGCTGGTCTGACGTTATAAAATATTTCCAAATTTCTCGTCGAGGTCAGCTGATTTGCGCTGCTACCAGCAGGGTCTGCCTCCCTCTCTCCGGTAACATTTGGTTTGGTTCTGTCAGACCTCTCTTCATAAACAACAAAGTTCTTTGAGTGAGTCAAACCTTCAAGGGCTTCCAAATTCAAAACCATGACAGGGAAGAATGGGAGGAATCCGTGGTTTCCAGGTCAGCGGACACTGTTGCCAGGGTGTCCTTCCCAAATGTTACATGTCTATAGACAAAGGTGCTCCTGTGGGCGTGGCCTCTCGCTGCCTCCATCGTAGGCATCCTGGCCCTGGCCCTGGCCCTTCCCGACAACATATCCTACAGATCCTTCCCTCCCTCTGCGGAGCTGCGGCATTTTGTTATTTGTTTGTTTACATCATTCACTGCTACTTGGCTCTTTTTTAAATTAGAAGAGTAAATTTTTTTTTTTTTGCAAAATGTATCATACATAATAGAATATAAAACATATGTACAATCAGAAAAGAATAAAATGAACCCCCATAAGGCTCGGGAGGATTGTGTTGGTATCTTCAAAACCCTCCTGGCTCCTCTTTCCAGAGAGAGCCCCTTCCCCCTACCCCCAGCTAATCCCTCTCCAAACTTTGGCGTTAATGATTTCTTTACTTTTCTTTATAGATTTACAACTCACATATGTTCCCCAGAGGAATCATGGCTCAATTCTGACAGCAAACACAGATTTAACTGGAATAAAAAGTAAAACTGCCCCCTTGGTTCCCAGGAGAGATACATTCAGGAATCTCTGGGTTTAGATTCCCCAAGTTTGGATTTCCAGAATGAGCCCCCTCTGGAGAGGTTGGAGGGGAGCAAGGCCACGGCGAGACCTGGGATATGTGGGCTCATACCTTAAAGCATCTGGTATGGAACAAGTTCTGGGTCCCAGAAGTATTGCGATCAGTCAGGTAGGCCACTCAGAATTTCCTGGATCTAAACTCACCATAGCCTGCCTCCAGCTCCCAGGTGTCCGTCAAAAGAGCACATTTCTAGGGGTGAGAGGTGTGGAGATGGGGAGCCTCAGCTGGTCCAAGCAGTAGGTCACAGAGGAGGAGGAAGGAACATCATCAGAACATGGACAGAATAAGTCAAATAAGTTCAACCGGACCTTGGTAAGTTTCACAAGATGGCAGTGGGGATGTTCTGATGACCCCAGTGGCATATCCTATGCTGCTGCTTTCCTGGTTTAACTCTCTCATTTTAGTGGAGTGCTCTCTGTGGCAGTTTCCCGAGAAATGATGTGTAGGAGAGACTTTTTTTGAAGATTTGCATGTTGTAGGACATCTTTGTTTTATCCTCATACCCAATATTTTTGCCGGCTATAGAATATAGGATAGCTTTTTTCTGTAGAATATCTTCTTGCTTCTAGTATCATTCTCAAAATCCTAAAGCCATGAGTCCTGATCCTTTGTGTGGCCTTTTTTTTTTTTTTCCTCTCCAGAAACCTGTAGGTTCTTCCAGTGGTTCTTGGAACTGGAAATTTCCCATGACATGCTTTTGTAGGAATCTCAGTGGGCTCTCACCATTTAGCCATACATACCCTTCCATTTTGAAAATGTTCTTGAGTTGTTTCATTGATTTTCTATAGTGTTTTCTGGAAACACTATTCAGTTTTCCATCATCACTTTTCCCTAGTGTTTTCTGGAAATCCTGCTCTATATCAGTCTTGAGCCAGCTGGGTCAGTCCTCTAGTTTTATTATTTCACTTTCTATTTTTCATCTTTTTGTGATTGTGATTACTCTCTGGGATAACTCGTCAAATTTAACTTCCATCTAGCTTGGTATTGTTGCTTCTGCAATTGTATTTTGAATTTCCAAGATCTGTTCTGTGAGCTCTGAATGAGTCTTCTTCCAAAAAACCCATTTTTCATGTCATGAATGAAAATCTTCCCTATTGGTCAGATGGTATTAATTGTGCATGCGTTTGTGGGTCCATCCTGGCCTGCACAATTTGAGTTGAGGAATGAAAGGCTGATTAGAAGCTCCAAGTTCATGATGGGGACTTGTTGGTTTTCACACTATGATGTGACCTAGAGGGACCATTTGTCGGGGGACCCCTGGTGTCAGTATCTTAGGAGCTTTCCTCTTGGGCTCGTAAGATTCTCCATAGAGAGTCTTTCCATCCCCTGGCTGCAGACTGAGTCTGGCCATCTGTGTTCCACGGGCGGAATGGAAGAAAGGAGCCGAGATGTGTCTGCATGAAGCATTCAGGACGCATATTGTACCTGTACCCACAACAGGGATGGACATCTTTCAGCCCCGGGACCTTCTGTTTTACCCTCTCCGGGGAAATGAGGAAGGAGTGGCACAGGGGCAGAGAGTGAACAAGGGATTTGGAGATGAATGACTTCTGAAACAGCTTTCACCTAGTTCTTACCTCATCACCCTCCCCAGCCCAGTTCTGATGGCTAGCTTCGGGACAGCTGGACTGGCCATATCTTGATTCTGCCTTCAAATGGAAATCTTTGGGAAGTTTCTCTCTGTCTTGCAGTTGCTTGTCAAATGCAGGCAATAAAAGCCAACTCACGGTACGGATGTTTTGTTTCTCTACCTCTTAACTAAAACCACACGTTGGTTTGGTGCATTTTTCTTTGTGTAGGCAACAACTTGTTTCGGGCAACGTGCTATGTGTCCTGGGGTTTTTACTAGATCAGCACCGCATTTCTGGTCCTGATGTCTATATCCATCAGCTTAAGCTAAACTGTGTTGCACTAATAGAGACCTCCTCAATCCTAGTGCCTTACGACATCTTCTTGCTCGTGTGCATATTGGCAGTGCATCGACATTCACTCTGTATTCCTTGTTCTGTGATCCTGCTGACCGAGAAGGCTGTATCTTAGTCCTGTGACAAAGGCAACAAAGCAGTGGCTCTACCATGCAGTGACCCTTAAAACATCTGTTCAGACAACGTGTGAATTCCATCAGAAAAAGGTGCCCCCCATGGTGAAACCCGACTTCCATGAGCAATGTGTAGGGTCCTCCCATGAGGAAGGGTCCCCAAAGACGGGTCCTTCTGGGGTTGAATCTAAAAGGAGGAAACAGCAAATACCTGTAATAAAGGATCCAATAATGCCATCTGTCATAGTTTCTTTATCATTATTATTTTTTTGTCTTCTTGAAACCGGCTAATCCAAAACTGGGGTTGGTCTTTTTCATGCTATGATGTTGTAACAAGGTGAGACATAGCCGTTGGACCTCTCTGCCCTTCCAGTCCCTACCCCTTCAGGGGGGCAGCACATGGCCTGGATTCTCGAAGACTACTGACGCTTGGGTTGACTCTGTTACCACCATACATCCTGACCTGTTAGCGCTCGATTACAGGATAGGAACGGGATACCCGCTGTGACCGGTCCCGGCAGGGCACCAGCCCTAACTGTCAGAGCCCCACTCGGCCTTGGAGGTTCTTTTATGTAGAACCCCGTTCCTGCTGCTGCGGAAATCCTGGGCTCACGTCAGATGTCTGTGTGCCTGCTGGTTTCCAGACTCGGGTTCCCATGAGGTCCCTCTTGATCTCATTACTCATGGAGAGCCTCAGAAGAGGCTCCCGTAACCTGAAGTAGCCTGAGAGAGTCTGTATTCCAGCAAACAGTGCTCCGCACTGGAACACAAGGCAGGTACTGGTTCCCTCCTGTTCTCTAGCTGCTGACTGAGCATGAATTAATTTGGTTTACATTTTTGGGAACAATAATTAGCTCATGATTCATGCTGAAGAAAATGTCCCTATCTCTTCTGCTCCATGAGGGTTTATTTTAGTTTCCTCATTTGTTTATGTTGAAGGTTCCAAGATCCTTTGGCCTCACAAAATCTGCAAAAAACTCACTCTCTAAACAAACAGCACCTTTCTCTGGGTCTGTAGGATACAGGCTATTTATTTTGATCTGAAAGTGACCAGCAGTAATTTATGCATTTGTTCCAGATGTTGCACCCAAAAGGGCTAACCTAGCCCGTGGGCAACAGTGTCATCTCAGCTCCCGAAGTGAGGATAGAACCTTCGCCCGCTGGAGGACAGTGGAGGCTGCGGAGATTTGTGGGTGAGCACTGCTGTCTAAACATCTCTCCCAACAGATACTCAAACTGACCACATAAACCAGTCACATGGATCTACTATTATGTCTGGATTGGGTTACTTTGCTTGTGAATATGTTAGGGAAAGTCACAAAATTGGGGTTAATCGAAAAGCCATTCTTCTTTGCCTGGACTCCCACAAGGGAGAAGGATCCTGTGGTGGTCATCAGGGCTGTCCGAGCATGCTCCCTTGTCATGGGCTCACCTGCGACACACTGCCCCACCACATGGCACTCAGGTGGACCACGGGTCTCACTCCGGCCAATGACGTGTGAGCAAAGCCTCCAAGCACCGCTGTGGAATTTACCAGGGGTCCTTCTCCTGATGCAGTCATCTTGCGTGTACTTGCTGGTTGGGTCCCGGGGTAACAGGAAGCTGAGCTGGTCTGCACTGGACATACGGTGTGAGTGAGAAATTAGCTCTGCGATGTTAAAGCACTGAGATTCTGTGGTTATTTATAAGTGTACTTAAACCCCCGGAATCTTGGCTAGTGAACTCACCTGGTGACTAAAAACCCAAGCTTTTTCTAACTCTGACGCAAAGCCCAGGAAGCCAAGAAAGAGAAGATTTAAATAGGACTATATTTCTAAAAGTCAACATTTTCTAAATGGTAAGAATCACCAAATAAAAAGGAAAAGAGGAAAGGTGAACTGAGCGAAAGACGTTTGCAGCTCAGGGTCCGAGGGCCAGTTTCCCTGGTGTGTATAGAGACCCGCACTTGCCCCCCCTCCACCTGTGATGCCCCTCCCCCACACAGCCCCAAGATGCGGCTTCTCACCTGCTTCTAGAATTTGCTCCAATGCTATCTTCTTGGTGAGGCTTTCCTGGCCTCATTTGTTTCAAATGGTAGTTCTCACACAGCCTCTCTCCTCTTCTCTGCTTTATTCTTCCGATAAACGTGGTAGTCCAGGTTTGTGTAGACGTATTTGTCTATGTTGGCCTGTCTCAATCCAGTAGAATGTAAGCTCCATGAAGGGAGCTGTTTTCTTTGTGTGTGTGTATGTTTTGGTTACCGTTCTATTTCCAGTATTTAGAAAAGTGTCAGGTATGCAATAAGTATTTAGTCAACAGATTGATGAAGTCTGTTAAGTGAAAACGTACAGAGTATGAGTTCTCTGTTACCATAAAAAATTTTCCCTTTTACCTAATACAGACGGTTGGAAATTTTATAGAGTGAACAAAGGCTTTCTCCAACAAATAAATTGCAAGGAGTATAAAAGAAGGAAAGTAGAGGGAGAATCTGGAGATTAAAAGAGACTTAAAAGGCCTAGCAATAAATTTAAATAAATAAGTTTCTGAAAATTTAAGGCATTTATGAAGCAATTGGACATTTGAATACTAACTGGACATTTTTTAATATAAAGGGATTTTTGTTGACTGTTAGGTGTGATTATTGTATTTTGGTTATATTTTAATAGTCTTCTTTTAGACATACGCCCTGAAATATTTATGGATGAAATGCCGGGATGTCTGGGAAGGGACAAGTGGGTGTGGTTGAAACAAAGGTCTTATTATGCTGATACTACTGGAAGCGGGAGGTGGGAACAGGGGGGTTCCATTATAGGATTTGTGCCCACTTTTATATATGTTCAGCATTTACAAGAGCAAACATTTATGAAAGAATATACACATGCATGCACATTCACACACATTCTATTGACTTTTATATGCGTAAAATATCTCTAAAAGGATCCTCAAGAAACATATTATGTTATCTATGGGAAGGGAAGGTGGGAAGCTATGCTATGAGTAGAAGGGAGTTAGGAGTTTTTAAAGAAAACTTTTACATAGTTTTTTGAACTTTGAACACCGTGAATATATTTTCCATTCAAAAAATTAAGTTAAAAGGGAATCTTTTAATCCAAATTGTGAAACCAGGCAGCCTGAGATCACACCCCCAGCTCCATGATTATCAGCTGTGTGAATTCAGGCTGGTTGTCTAACATCTTTAAGCCTCAATTCCTCTCCAAAAAATGGGGAGAAGGTTATCTCCCTCCTGGAGATGAAGAGTATGAAACACTTCACATACTGCTCGAGTCAGGGCAAGCTCCTCGTACATCCGAGCTCTGTTCATTGTTTCCAGTCTGGAGCAAGGGCTCTTGGGGGGCCAAGGGCAGGAATGAGGACCATCACTGGCTTCGGCCGAGAGCTCCAAGAAAGAGAGACGCTTGTTTGTTTTTGATGTTCAGATGGTCTTGCCTTGATTACTATCAGCTGCGTGAGAGAAGACTTATTTATCTTAGAGAAGACGACTTTGGTTGGTACTCTGTCTGATTTTCATGGGCCTGTATTTTAAAATTGTGGTTTGAGGCCTGCCTCAGGAATTGGAAACAGCTGGGGCTGAACCTCCGAGTGGCTCTGCTGTGGGCAATACTTAACATCTCTCGGCCGCCGCGCCGTCTTCATCTGTAAGATTCGTGAGCAGGGTCAGACGACTCCAGCTCCAACAGCCTGTGATCCAGTTACGTGTTACCTCCCGGAAAATATTCAGAAATCTGTTTCTACTGGGCTGTGAGTTCAGTGGTGGGTGAATTCAAATTCCTTCATTCCTTCATTCGTTCATTCACTCAGTCATTCATTCATTCACCAAGCACATGCCAGGCATGATTCTCAACCCTGGAAATCCAGCAGTGAACAAAAAATGAAAGTGCTCTCATGGAACTTAAATTCCAATAATGGAAGATAAACAACAAGCAAGTGAACCAACCACCAGTCAACAAATTGGAATAATTTCTGATGATTACGTGTACTGTCGGGAAAATAAAATAGGGAGGTGGCGTAAAGAACAGTAGGGTGGTCAGGAAAGTTCTCTTTCTAAGGGGAATAATTGTGCTAGACCTTATAGATAAGACATGAGTCATGCAAAGATCTGGGAGATGTGGTCTAGAAACAGGCGGTTCAAATGAAAAACAAACGAACAAAAAAAACCCCAAGGTACTTCCCTGGTGTGTTGGCTTTTAAGGGAACTCCCTGTACACTCCCCAGTCCGCACCCCCCCTCCCCCGGGCCCGGGCCCCAGCCCACAGAAGGGCTGCATTAGAGAAGGTATATTCCTTTAAAAAATAATACATCCTAAGGTTCTTCTGGGAACTTCTCTAAGGGACTCGATTTTCAAAAAAGTAATGATAGATCAATTTGGTAAACACATGCTTTGCGTTATTCTGAAGGCTGTCCTATGGGACGCCTGAGTGGCTCAGTCAGTTAAGCTTCCGCCTTCGGCTTGGGTCATGATCCCAGGGTTCTGGGATCAAGTCTCACACCAGACTTCTTGCTCAGCAGTCCTGCTCTCCATGCTGATGCTCTCTCTCACTCTCTCTGTCAAAAAAATAAATAAAATAAATAAAATAAAATCTTACAGGAAAAAAAAAAAAGACTGTCCTAATAACTAATACCAAATACTATGAAAGACTCTGGGGAACAGTATTTAATTCTCAGGAAGGAAAGGGGAATCTCTGGAATTTGCTTGTCCTTATCTTATCTTACCTTATCTTTGTTTTGTTTTTTAAATGCCTGTGCCCCCAGAATCTTCCAGGAGGAAAGAATGACGCATCTCTGCTCCTGATACCCTATGTCCTTTAGGTTACTTTGCTCCGCTCTGGGCAGAGGATGGAGCTGAGGGGCGGGGGGTGGCGGGCACCACGCTGGACTGAGCATGCGCAGGACTTGTCTTTCTGAGCAAATGCCGTCCCTCTTCAATCCCACAAGGGCTACTTTAGAAAACCCTGCAAGATCGGTGGGCCCACGATTTCAACTGATATTTAAGAAAAGACCTTGTAGGTGTAGATCCATTGAATTCAGCTCCTGGCAGGCACTAAACAACGCAGAGTCACACCTTTGCCTCACACAGCATTGACCCCGCACCCCAGGAATCAGAACCCGGGAACCACGTGGTGAGAGGGGGGAGCGCTGGGTAGTTGACAAAGGATCTTGTCGGGGTGAACTCACTCACTCAGCGCGGTGGGGACCGGGCTGATGCTCCCCTTACTACTTTCAGGGACCCGTAAGAATGTCTCACTTTCTCTTCAAGCCAGAAGAAAAAAAAAAAAAAAAGATGAACTTTTAAGCCAAAGAAGATGTTTCAATAGATAATATTAACATATTCATCTTTTTATCCGTAGAGTCATAAAACATGATTTTTATTTGATTTATTTATTTTTTTAACAGAGGAAGATCCTATGAAGGCAAAAGAGCCCAGGGCTCTGGGTGTGTTCAGGGTTAATGACTAATAATACAGTAATAAAGTTACACATTTATTATTTATGATCAGCAGAGGATATGTTACAGACAGAAAATTTTAATGAGTTTATATTTTAAAAAAATGTCTCACTGTGAGGAATGGTTGGCTACCTGATGAGGATCTTTCTTCCGGCTTCTTTACTTATGGGAATTTTTTTTCCTGATTTTCTCCATCCATTTCCCACCCCTACCCCACCTCTTTAGCATCACGGATGTTACTTTGGTCATCCTCTTAGCCACGTTGCCGTGAGAAATCGGTGGAAAATTGTCTGTAAAACAGCCGGCCCATTACCTGAAGCACACGTACCTGCGAACTGTCTTGACTGTCTCCCGGTGTCCCTCATCCTTTCTTCCTTCCTCCTTCCCTTTCTCCTCATTTCCTCCCTTCTGCTCGCTCCTCTTCCCCCTTCTCTAGTTTCCTCTCTTCCCTACTAACAAAGCATGCTTTTCCTTGTGCCCTGCCCAGTGCGGCCTGAAGTGACGCCCAAAGAGGAAACTCAGCCCTGGGAATCATAATAAGATACATACAAAAGGATGTTCTTGTAACGTGTGTCCTTTCCCAGAGAAATGATCGCCCGTCCTGCTTACGTAGGAGGCCGTGCATTTGTGCATGTGTCCTCGTGGGTGCCTAGCAGAATCCACCTGTTTTAGCGTCTCAGGAAGTCTTGCTATAAATTTTGTCTGATAAGTCCTCACTCTGCTTCCCTTAGAAATATACTAAAAATATACTTCTGTGTCTTGACAGCAAGTTGAGGAACATGACAGCCGGGGACACTGAATTAATGTAAGTCATAAAAGTTTTACCTCCGTGAGATTCGCTCTGGAGATCATAAAGCTGTAGTCCATGAAAAATAGCACATGACTGCAAGCATGGGGTAGATAAATTAGCCTTTGCATTTTGCTCTGAATCTTGGCTGCGGAGAGGGCAGAGTAATACCTTTGCTATAAAACTTTGAGTTTGTAAATAAACATAATTTAGGCTTCAAAAATGGGGAGGGCCGAGAGTTGGTCACAGTGCAAAAAAAGGTCCTTGCCAAGTTTTAAAGCCCACAGATTTATGCAAATTCTGGAAGGCCACTTGGTACAGAGGAAACTTGGACCCGCGTTCAAACACTAGCTCTGCTGTTTACTGCATGCAGTGTTCACTGCTCCCTGGCCATGGCCAGGCTCTGACCTCTTCAAGAGTAGTGAAATTTCTAGAATGAAGCTTTCTCTACCCTGAAAGTGCACAATGATCTAAAAGAAAATGTTGGTTTGTTGGTTTTGTTTTTGTTTTTATGTCGTATCTTACCTAATATGTTACAGAAGGCATGGTACAAAATAGACATTTTATAATAATAGTATTTTTAAAAGTCTTTTACTTATTATAACTACACTATGTACACAAGTAAAGATTACATCTGTATCATTATTTGGTATTCATCTACAATATTTGCTCACTTGAAAATGGGAAAACCCATCAAAATACCGGGTACCATAGGCAAAGCACAGGGAATTTTTTTTTCCTTGCTCACTCCTTTAATTTTTGACACAAATGGCAGCCCAGAAGCATACAATATTCCATGCCTTATAAAGACATTATGTTACAGTTTTATTGAGATTTAATTGGCTACTACACTGTGTAAATTTAGGGAGTACAGCACAATGCTCTAATATGTATAGTAAAATGGTCACCACTATAAGTTAACATATATCGTCTCATATAGGTACTATATATATATATATTTTTTTCTTTCCCCTTGTGATGAGAACACTTGAGATCTATTCTCTTAACAACTTTCCTGTGTAACACACAGAAGCATTAGCTACAGTCACCATTTGTACATTTCATCCCTAGTACTGAGTCGCCTGACAGCTGGGAGTTTGTACCTTCCTCTGATTCACCCTCCTCCCTCCTTCTGTGTGCCCCCCCCCCTTTAATAACCACAACTCTGGTCCCTTTCTATGAATTTGCTTGTGTGTTTTGGATTCCGCACATAGGTGGGATCGTACAGTATTTGTCTTTCTCTGTCTGACTTACTTCACTTAGCATGATGCCCTCCAGGTCCATCCACATTGTTGCAAATGGCAGGATTTCCTCATTGTTTAAGGCTGAGTAATGCTCTTGGTTTTTTTTTTTTTTTTTAAGATATTATTTATTTATTTGACAGACAGAGATCAAGTAGGCAGAGAGGCAGGCAGAGAGAGAAGGGGGGAAGCAGGCTCCTCACCAAGCAGAGAGCCCATGCGGGGCTCGATCCCAGGACACTGAGATCATGACCTGAGCTGAAGGCAGAGGCTTAACCACTGAGCAACCCAGGCGCCCCTGAGTAATACTCTTGTACAGCTTCTTCATTCATTTGTCTATCAGTGGACACTTAGACTGTTTCCGTGTTTCTGCTTTTTAGGATGGTGAAACCATTCAGTAATGGTAAGTACATTACCCTACGCATGTGGCAAAACCCATAGGACTTCACAGCACAGAGTTAACTTTAATGTCAGTAGAGCTTTTAAGAAATCATTTAGGAAGCAGAGGGTCCCAGTTTGGAATGTAGGCATGCCGCCACCGAAGGGGAGGGCAGAAAAGTTTTCGATTGTGGAACTTTGGAAATGAGTGGAGACCATAAGACCCAAGACAGAAGGGACTGCTTGTAATCCTTGAAATTTGGTTGGTAGAGTTGTCCTCCATGGGGATATGGGTTCAGAACTCTGAAACCACTAGGTATGTAAACCGGAACTGAGTCATGAAGTAAATATAAGGCAGATAGATGGTGGGGGCACATGTTGAATTGTAAGGTTATCGACAAATAGAGAGGGCTAGAATAAGTCCATGTGGTACTGGGTTAGAGGTGGAGACCTCAGCGGGAATTCAGGTTTAGCTTAATTTTGATACAGGAGGCTCCATACACATGCATTTATTTGCTCCGTTTGCTGGGAGGGCCTGGAACGAAGGACTCCCTAGTAATAGCAGGTGTACACAGCCAAGATCTAGCCTTGGTTTCTCATACCATTGTCTAATAGAAGGGAACAGGATTTCTTAGAAAAATGGCTGTTTCTAGGGAGGAGAGTGTTAGGAAATATACAAGATGAGCCTAGAGCATTTTGTGGGTTAAAAAGCAAGGACAGGGGGCGCCTGGGTGGCTCAGTGGGTTAAGCCGCTGCCTTCGGCTCAGGTCATGATCTCAGGGTCCTGGGATCGAGTCCCACATCGGGCTCTCTGCTCAGCAAGGAGCCTGCTTCTCTCTCTCTCTCTCTCTCTCTCTCTCTACCAGCCTCTCTACCTACCTGTGATCTCTCTCTGTTAAATAAATAAATAAAATCTTTAAAAAAAAAAAAAAAAAAAAAAAAAAAAAAGCAAGGACAGGCTCTTCTTAAAAAAAAAAAAAAAGTCTGTTTAAAAAAAAAAAAAGCAAGGACAGGCTCAAACAACAAAACACCAAAACAAATTTAAAAACCACATACACATAGAAGTGGAGGCACATCTAAGAGACACAGGAACCAAGGAAAGAGAGCCCTAGGATGCCAAGCTAGAATAATTTGAACAACAAAATAAGTAATATAAGGTCATTTACACATATTTGTACAAAGTATAATATAAATATCCACGAGTCTATCCTGAGACAAATTAGTGACTGAGTACATTACACATGTTTAGATGGAGGGGATGAGACACATCTCCTGTGCAGAAAAACCCCCAGTATGTTCACAGACACTCCCTCCTGGAGGGGAAGCCTGACTCCTATTCCTTAAGTGTGGGTTGCGCACAGTGACCTCCTTGCAGGGGTGCAGTGTGGACGGGGGAGGCAGCAAGAATAACTTTACCGTGGAGAGATCTGATAAACAGTACCTCAGCCAGGTGGTCAAGGTCAACAGCAACATAAATCATGTTGTCAGTTTGTGCCCTTGATATGATGTAATGAGACTGGCACTGTATCTCTGTGGTCTTCCTCCTAAAACCCAGACCCCTATCTAACCATGGAAAAAACAAAACAAAACAAAACAAAAAAAACAGCAGACCAAGTCAAAAAAAAAAAAAAAAAAAAAGAGCACTCTTTAAAATACTTGACCTGTACTCTTCGAAACTGTCAAGATCATCCCAAACAAGGAATGTCCGGCAAATATCCCAGTCAGCAGCGGTCGCCGTAGACATAACTAAGAAATATGATTTGGTATCTTGGATGGGATCCTGGAACAGAAAGAGGACTTTAGGTAAAGACTAAAGAAATCTGATTAAACCTGGACTTCAGCTAATGATGGAACAACACTGTTCACTGATGGTGACAAATGTTAACAATTAGGTAAACTGGGTATGGACGTATGGGGCCGTGTATTATTTTGCAATGTTTCTAGAACTCTAAAAACTTAAAAGCTTTTCTTTTTTTTAAAGCAATAATACAGTTTATCAATTTCTCTTTTCAAAATGCAGAAATCCATCTACCTGCTCCTTTCCTTTAACGTTGCCAACAGGTTCATGGCCCCCAAGAGGCCTGGTTGGTTTCGGCCATTCCTTTCTTTCCCGAATTTCTCCTTTTAGCCTGCAAATCTGCAGTACCCCTATTCAATTGCAAATGACCTTTGTTCTATGAATTTCAGAGCTTTTTCACAGCACAAAGTGTCTTCTGACTGAGTCATCTGTGGGGTGTCCATGGGTGCCCCACCCCCACTCTGTCCTCATCTCATGGCCAAGGCCACCACGACCTCACTGACTGGTCCTTCATGGCCCAGCAGGCAGAGCACACCACTGCCACGCACCACACCCCCCAGAGGATTGTTCCACATTCTGTACAATGGCCTGATTCTTCTAAACGAATGATCATAAAAATATTCTTTGGGGGAAGTTTGATTATTGGGATTCTCATGATGTTTTAACTGTTTGGACCTTCCTAGGACTGCAAATGATGTCCTCTTTCATCTAAGGGGGGGCCTGGACAAGACCCACCTTGCTGAGGGACTTATGGACACTGACCACCAGGCCTGCAGAAGGCACACACGGCTCTTCACACACACACAGACTTGCAGTCAATACCGCCCTCCCCTCTCTTCTCATCCTGCTGAGGGGCCAGGTAGCCAGTGCCGGGTTTCCCTGCTTGTGTCCCATGCATCAGTAGGAGCCTGTGTGGTAACGGGGGTGCTGTGAACACACACATTTGGGAAATCCTATATACCATACACGCCACGCATCTCTTGAAGATCTAACACATAAATTAGGTGGTTGGAGGCTCAGAGAGCCTTGTGGGAAAGAAAGGCTTGATTCCATTGACCTGAAATTCCCCACACCCGCTGAACTCTTTGTTATTGTGTCTGAAGCCTCTACCGCTGAGCCAGCAGGAACCCTTAAATGTAGCAGTAGGGCCAGAGGCCGGCTAGAAAGTGGGAGGATGTGCAAGTCTGAAGACTAAAGATCTAAAAAGGAGATGAAAAGGTTGGCCACCAGCTCTCCTTGGGATTTGGAAGACTGGGTTGGACAGAAACCTCTGCAGGGCTCCCCTAGGTCCCCGGCTGGTGGAGTCATTTTTGCCCTGGAAGGTTGAGGGCGAGAGGTGGGAAGGGGCCGTGGGGAACCACAGAAGCACGTTCTCCAGCTACGCATGGGGACCGACATTGCGGTTCGCTCCAATTCTTCTGCTATGAGGGAGAGTAGAAACAGTCCCCGAGGAGCCCTCCTAGTAATCCCAGTGGCACTGGCTGATACACGCAGCCCAGAACCTCTCGGGATGCTCCAGCTGTGTGCTGTTTACTGGGTGGGGGAGGCCTGGAAGGCCTTCTTTTTCTCCTCTGAGGTTTTTCCCAATCTCCTGGGGAGTGATTAGCTGTCCTTCTAGCATCCCTGTGTTTACGGAGATAAATTAATCCTTGAATTATCTGCTAAAGAGGAGATAACGCCAAAGTGTGTGCCTGTCCAAATCCCAAACGCCTCTGAGAAGAAAAGCAGACCTTTTCAAAGCAGCCGCAGGGAGAGGGAAGTGCAAATGCCCGGGGCCCTTCCCGGCAAGAAGGTCAAGCCCAGCCGGGTTTGGTAGGCAGAGTCATAAATAGTTATAATCCCTTTCTTTTCTTGTTTTTTTTTTTTTTTTTTTTTAATCTTTGCTTGTTTTAAAAGCCTTAGGGACAGACAAAACTCCGAGTGAAACACAGAACTGGGCGTTCAAACATGTCTAAGGAAATCCTTCTCCCATGAGACGAGGCATAAAGATCTGCCCTAGCTTCTAGATCTTAAATTCTCTTTCTGTATAAACATCAACACGACACATCCACAGACCCAGCTTTGCGGTTATTTCCATGACCTGCTATGTAGTCATGGAGCTGTTTTCCATCTGTTAGAGTCTAGCGGCTTTGCTGGAACTTTTTTCTCATCTTTGTCCTTGGAACGTGATTATTTCCTTGGAAATAAGTGATTATTGTGGATATTTAGTTTTGAGAGTGCGAGATGGGCAGTGGTTCTTTCAGCCACGGGGCCTTTTCTAAGCCCCAGTTTCTCATCAGTAAAATACTCGATTTTGCATTTCTGGCCCCAAGAACTGCAAGAGAAGAGATTTCTGTCGTGGTAAGCCACCAAGTTTGCGGTCCTGCATGACAGTGGCCCCAGGAAATAAAACAGCCCTGCGGAGGTGAAGATCCAGGTGTATTCAGAGATCTGAGGAGGACCCACGAGCAAGGAGACGAGTGGCCTGAACTGATGGGGAGAGTCAGGGTCCGGGCCTCCCCAGGTCTTAGTGACCTTGGACAGTTGTTGGGATTGTTCTAAGCACAATGAGAAGCCACTGAGAAGTTTAAAGCAGGAATTAGAACAACCTGCTTTGTAGAAGGAGACACTCCGGCATGGAGGGGGAGAATGGGAGCTCGGAAGCTCCTGCAGAAGCGAGAGTGAGGACTAACAGGGGCCTGGGGCGGGGGGTTGCTGGTGGAGGTGAAGGGCCGCAGATCAGGTCAAGACTTTTTTTGGTAGATAAAGTTGACAGGACTCATCGACTGATTGGCTATGGTGGTGGGAAAAAAAGGGAACAACCAAGGATGATGCCTTGGTTTGAGCCAAAGGAATAGACAGTGACGAAGCCAAGAGAGAAAACAGGCTTGGGGGTGAGGTGCGGGGGGGTGAGACTCAAGAGTTCCATCTTGAACGTGGGAAGTCTGAGACGGCTGTGGATTATCCAAACAGAAATGTCAGGTGAGGATCTGAGTGCACAAAGCTGCGGCTCAGGGGAGACATCTAGGCTAGAGATGTAATTAAGGAATCATTACCGAGATTATATAAAATGTCTCTGAGGGAGTGACAGAGAAGACACTCAGAACTAGACCTTGAGAAATACCAACATTTCGAGAAAGGAGGAAAGCCAGCCAACAAAGGAAGCCGGGAAAGGCCAGGAGATGCGGGGAAATGTAGGAAAGTGTTCGGTCCCAGAGGCCGAGGGAGGGAGGTGTTTGAGAAACAACTGTGCTCAACCCCTATCAGTGCTGCTCAGAAAAAAAAAACAAACAAGGCCACTGAGCTGACTTTTCAGTGCTGCAATGTAGAGACTCCTAGAGATCCTGCACAAAGCCACATCAGGTGAACGGTGAGGTGGATGCCAGATTGGGGCGGGTGGCGGCGTGGGTGACGCAGAATGAAATTCCAGGTGGGGTAGAAGTAAAGCCATAAGGACAAAATTATAAAAATATTGTAAGACCATACAGGAGATTCTTTTTATATAATCTTGGGGGGGGGGTAGGAAGGCTATGAAAAGAACCCCCAATCAAAACTAATTATTGATTAATCACACTTCATAAGTAAATTTATTATTCAATAAAAATTAATGAAGTTAAAATTAAAACATCTGTGTGATTAAAAAAAAAAAGACCATATACAAATTTCAGGGGGGAAAGGCACTATAGATTTTGATATGCAAAGATCATATGTTTGCAATATATACAATAGAAAAAGGGTTGATATTGAGAATTTATCATGAATTTCTATGAATCAATAAAAAAGAATAAATAATCCAACAGAAAAGCGAGCAAAAGATACAGAGGCGTTTCACAGGAGAAAACCAAGTGGCCAATAAATACATGAAAAGACGCTTAACCTCATTAGTAATCTCAGATACGTTCATTCAAGTACTGGGAAAGGGTCCGGGGACTGGGCATTCTCAAAAGTGGTTGATCATGGTGGGAGTGTAAAATGGTTCAGCCCTGGAGGGCAATTTGGAATAATATTTATTAACAAAATCCCCTTTGTGTGATAGGCCCTTCAGAAACACTTGCTTCTGTGTAGACAGTGGTTCATTGTGGTTTGTAATAGAGAAATGTAATCGAGGCATCAGCCTGCTGTCCTTTCTGGAGCTCTGGCTCCTCTTCCGAGTTCACACAGAATTCAGTTCCTTGTGGCTGTAGGACTGAAGTCCAGTTTTCTTTTGGCTGTCAGCTGAGGGCTGTTGGCAGTTCTGGAAGCTGCCCATAGTCAGCCGCCATAGGGCTCCCTCCCAACACAGTAGCTGACTTCTTCAAAGCCAGCAGGGACCTCTCTGTCCAGGACATTCTGCGTTCAAGAGATTCATCCCATCAGGTAAAAGTGGATAATACCAAGGAAATTATTTTAAAAGTCATGGAAGTTGTTCAGACCTGGTCTGAAGTAAATAAACCTGTGATGATTTTTTGCTTATAAATTTAGTTTATTTCACAGGAGATTAGAAAATACTCATTTGAGCAGTATTAATTCACTGTGTCCTTTATCTTCAGCTTGTAGAAATTGGCTGCTCAGCCCAAAACTTTACCTTTTGATCAAACCAAAGGGGTGACCAAAATGAACTAATCTCAGCTATAAAAAAAAATTAATAATAATCCCTGAAACACTAAGCCTCCTGCTAACTCTCTGCTCTGCTGCTGCTTGTGCAAACATTTCTGTAGCTTCCTATCTCCTGGAGAGCACTGGGAAATGCTATCAAAAGCAAGCTGTGTGCAGGGTTTTTCTTTTTTTCCATTGTGGAGAAGGTCATTGATGATGTAAGACTTGATTAAGACTAAATAGGGTCAGCAGTAGAAATATATTTATTCCTCCTATTTTATATATCTATTTCTTCTAATATATATATATATATATATATATGCATGCTGCTGGTGCATATATATATATATGAGACCCAGGATTTCCTGTAGAACTTGTCATCTTTGGAGCATTCACAGTGGAAAATAAAAAGTATCCTTAGCCCTCTTGTTCCCCGTGGCTATGATAACACAAAGCTGTGTTCTTTGGACACTTTTTGCTGCTCCAGCAGTCCATAAGAGATTTCCTCTTTGTCATTAAGCCACCATCATGAGCAAATTGTTTTGTCAGTTGGCCAGGACCTCCAGATACTCAAGGATCACGTTAGCAGGAAACTCCAGCTGCGTGTGTGGCGGTGCGGTGGCCGTGCCTTAAAGAAAGCTTCATTTTTGTTTCAAGTTGTCATAATCTTTCATTGGGCTCAACAACATTAGATGAAAACACACCCAGGGGTGTTTCTACATCTGGAAGTTAGCTGTCCCGCTGAGGATAGTCAGGGCGACTCCAGGGAGTAACCAATGGAAAATGATGAGGAAATCACTCTGAAAGCCAGAGAAAGAACTCTTCATTGCACTAAGATGCTCAAAAACTATTAGATCCTGTGTCAGGCCCACATGTACCCTGGGAGTAATCAGACTCACCCAAGGCCCCGGGTCTATTCACCTCATGCAGCTGTAGTTCATCTACTCTTCATTTCTTTAGAGCGGAGCCAGCGTGTGCCCTACCCAGCATCTGCTCTGCCGGGAAGTATATATGAAGTCTCTAACCAAGACTGCTGATTCATTTACTCAGTTAATTGGTGCTGCCTGTGGCTTAATTTGCTTAACTCGCTGGACTCCCTGTGTGTCCTCGGCCAATGCTAACCACCTAGTCCTTGGTTTTAGTTCAGCCTTCTTTATTCTGGTTCAACCATATTCAAGTTCATCTGTACTCTAGTACTCTAGATCTTGGTTCGATCACCTACACTTTAGCCTGTGATTTGATCTTTAGTTTCCACACTCTTCTTAACCCTAAATTTTCCCTTTTAGAGCCTAGACTGTGGTCGTCTCCCAGTCCTGGTGTCCACTGACGCCCAAAGCCCACCTGCTCCCTGATGTCAGCTGTTCAGTCAAGATACCCTGAAGCCATCTTTGACTCTGCTCCACTTTCCCTCGGGTGAAGCTCAAGTTCAGGGAAAAGGTAGGGTGAAGGGTAAGGTTAGACTCCCGAATAGGATGAGCAATAGGATGGGGATGGGAGAAGGGGAGTGTCTGTTGTGTACATTTCCTAGTAGCTTACAATACTGCACATTTAGTGGTGTGATTAGGGTTATGCAGTAAGTATGAATGTCAAAATAAACTCATCAAGATGGCAGAGTCAAAATGGCATCATAAAAATACGCACTTGTGCTGCCATCTCCTACCTGACAATAAGTGTTACAAGGCAGCATTAATAACTCTTACTCTGTAGCATTTCTGAGTTTAAAAAACTGCCATTACCTCTCATATTTAATAGATTTCATAATTGTAAGATACATTATATATATATATAAAATCATTTCTCAAAATATATGCATCTTAAAGTCAATGTTTATCATCACTGTAAGCCAAGTTTCAGTTGTTACCTTGCTGTCTTTGCCGACTTTTTAAATAATTAATTCTTTTATTGAAATATAATTAACTTACAATGTTATACTAGTTTCTAGTGTATAGCAAATTGATTCAACAATTCTGTGCATGATACAATGTTCATTATGATTAAGTGTAGTCATTTAAGTGTATCTGTTACAACGTTATTACAATATTATTGACTATATTCCTTAGGCTGTAATTTTCATCTCTGTGACTTATTTATTTTATAACTGGGAGTTTGTATCTCTTAATTCCTTTTATCTATTTCACCCATTTCCCCAACCACCACCTCTCTTATAACCACCACTTTGTTCTCTATATTTAAGAGTCTATTTTTTGTTTATTCATTTGTTTTGTTTTTTTAAAATTCCACATGTAGGTGAAATCACATGCTGTTTGTCTTTCTCTGTCTGACTTATTTCATTTAGTCTAGCATCTTCTAGGTCTATCCATGTTGTTGAAAATGGCAAGAATTCATTTATTTTTATGAATGAGTCATATTCCATTATATTTTATACCATATCTTCTTTATCCATTCATCTGTCAATGGACACTTGGGATCCTTCCATGTCTTGGCTATTGTAAATAATGCTGCAGTAAGCATAAGAGTGCATGTATCTTTTTTGAATTAGTGTTTTTGTATTCTTTGGGTAAATACTCAGTAGTGGGATTTCTGGATCATATGGTATTCCTATTTTTAAGTTTTTGAGAGACATCCAAACTGTTTTCCACAGTTGCATTTGAAATTTAAAATTTATTTTCAAATTGAAATTGAAATGCAAATCAAGACCACAATGAGATATTATGTTATACCTGTAAGAATGGTTAGAATGAAAAAGACAAGAAATAACAAGGGTTGGTGAGGAGGTGGAGAAAAAGGAACCTTCATGCGCTGTTGGTGGGAATGTAAATTGGTGTCATTGCCTAATTTTTTTTCAATATTTAAAAAAATATTTATTGATTGATTAGAGAGAGAGAGGGAGCAGGATTGGGGGGGGTGGGGGCAGGTCAGGGGAGAGGGAGAAGCAGACTCCCTGCTGAGCAAGGAACCTGTGAAGAGTGGTGGTGGGGATGGGGAGGTGGAGATAGTGGGATGGTGGGGGGATGGGCGTTGGGGGAGTAGAGGGTGGGGGAAGGCTTGATCCGAGGACTCCGGGATCATGACCAGAGCTGAGGGCAGACACTTAACCAACTGAGCCACCCAAGTGCCCTTCAGTATTTCTTTTCCCTTTTTTTTTTTTTTTCATTATGACCACCTCTCCTCCTCTTCCTCCTCCTCCTCCATCTTCTTCTTCTTCCTCTTCCTCCTCTTCTCCTCCCCCTCCCCCTCCCCCCTTCTTCTTTTTCTTCTTCTTCTTTAACATATAATGTATTATTTTCCCCAGGGATACTGATCTGTGAATCATCAGGCTTACACATTTCACAGCACTCCCCAATGTCCATAACCCAGCCACCCTATCCCTCCCCAATTCCCCCAGCAACCCTCAGTTTTTTCCCTGAAATTAAGAGTTCTTATGGCTTGTCTCCCTTACAATCCCATCTTGTTTTATTTTTTTCCTTCCCTACCCCCTACAACCCCCCACATTGGCTCTCAAATTCCTCATATCAGAGAGATCATATGATAATTGTCTTTTTATGATTGACTTATTTTGCTTAGCATAATACCCTCCAGTTCCATCCACATCATTGCAAATGGCAAGATTTCATTTCTTTTGATGGCTGCATAGTATTCCATTGTATGTATATCCCACATCTTCTTTATCCATTCATCTGTTGATGGACATCTAGGTTCTTTCCATTGTTTGGCCATTGTAGACATTGCTGCCATAAACATTCGGGTGCACATGCCCCTTCAGATCACTACATTTGTATCTTCAGGGTAAATACCCAGTAGTGTGATTGCTAGGTCATAGGGTAGCTCTATTTTCAACTTTCTGAGGAACCTCCATACTGTTTTCCATAGTGGCTATACCAGCTTGTGTTCCCACTGACAGTGTAGGAGGGTTTCCCTTTCTCTGCATCCTCGCCAACATCTGCCATTTCCTGACTTGTTAATTTTAGCCATTCTGACTGGTGTGAGATGGTATCTCACTGTGGTTTTGATTTGTATTTCCCTGACAGTGAGTGATGTTGAGCACTTTTTCATGTGTCTTTTGGCCATTTGGATATCTTCTTTGCAGGAATGTCTGTTCATGTTTTCTGCCCATTTCTTGATTGGATTATTTGTTCTTTGGGTGTTGAGTTTGATAAGTTCTTTGTAGATTTTGGATACTAGCCCTTTATCTGATATGTCATTTGCAAATATCTTCTCCCGTTCTGTCAGTTGTCTTTTGGTTTTGTTGACTGATTCCTTTGCTGTGCAAAAGCTTTTGATCTTGAATAAATCTGAAGAGTTCATTTTTGCCCTTTCTTTCTTTGCTTTTAGTGATGTCTGGCCCTGGGCTCTTGTTTGTTGGGAGATTTTTGATGACTGCTTCAATCTCCTTACTGGTTATGGGTCTGTTCAGGTTTCCTATTTCTTCCTGGTTCAGTTTTGATAGTTTATATGTCTCTAGGAATGCATTCATTTCTTTCAGATTGTCAACTTTGCTGGTGTATAATTGCTCATAATATGATCCTATAATTGTTTGTATTTCTTTGGTGTTGGTTGTGATCTCTCTTCTTTCATTCATGATTTTATTAATTTGGGTCCTTTCTCTTTTCTTTTGGATAAGTCTGGCCAGGGGGTTCATCAATCTTATTAATTCTTTCAAAGAACCAGCTCCTATTTTGGTTGATACATTCTGTTGTTCTTTTGGTTTCTATTTCATTGATATCTGCTCGATCTTTATTATTTCTCTTCTCCTTTTGATCTTAGGCTTTCTTTGCTGTTCTTTCTCCAGCTTCTTTAGGTGCAGGGTTAGGTTGTGTACTTGAGGCCTTTCTTATTTCTTGAAAAAGGCTTGTATTGCTATATACTTTCCTCTCAGGACTGCCTTTGCTGTGTCCCAGAAATTTTGAACAGTTGTGTTTTCATTTTCATTTGTTACCATGAATTTTTAAAATTCTTCTTTCATTTCCTGGTTGACCCATCCATTCTTTAGTAGGATGCTCTTTATCCTCTATGTATTAGAGTTCTTTCCAACTTTCCTCTTGTGATTGAATTCTAGTTTCAAAGCATTGTGGTCTGAAAATATGCAGGGAATGATCCCAGTCTTTTAGTACCAGTTGAGACCTGATTTGTGACCCAGGATGTGATCTATTCTAGAGAATGCTCCATGTGCACTAGAGAAGAATGTGAATTCTGCTGTCTTGAGATGGAATGTTCTAAATAGATCTATGATGTCCATCTGGTCCAGTGTGTCATTTAAAACCTTTATTTCCTTGCTTATCTTTTCCTTAGATGATCTGTCCATTTCATTGAGGGGGGGGGGTGTTAAAGTCCCCTACTGTAATTGTATTATTGTTGATGTGTTTCTTTGATTTTGTTTTTAATTGGTTTATATAATTGGCTGCTCCCATGTAGGGACATAGATATTTAAAATTATTCAATCTTCTTGTTGGACAGACCCTTTAAGTATATATAGTGTCCTTCCTCATCTCTTATTGTAGTCTTCGGCTTAAAATCTAATTGATCTGATATAAGGATTGCCACCCCAGCTTTCTTTTGACATCCATTAGCATGGTAAATGCTTTTCCACACCCTTTCTTTAAATCTGGAGATGTCTTTGGATCTAAAGTGAGTTTCTTGTAGACAGCATATTGATGGGTCTTTTTTTAATCCATTCTGATACCCTGTGTCTTTTGATTGGAACATTTAACCCATTTACATTCAGGATAACTATTGAAGGATATGAATTTAGTGCCATTGTATTGCCTGTAAGGTAACTGTTACTGTATATTATCTCTGTTCCTTTCTGGTCTGTTACTTTTAGGCTCTCTCTTTGCTTGGAGGACACCTTTTAATATTTCCTGTAGTGCTGGTTTGGTGTTTGCAAATTCTTTTAATTTCTGTTTGTCCTGGAAACTTTTTATCTCTCCTTCTATTTTTAGTGACAGCCTAGCTGGATATAGTGTTCTAGGCTGCATATTTTTCTCATTTAGTGCTCTGAATATATCATGCCAGTTCCTTCGGGCCTGCCAGGTCTCCATGGAGAGGTCTGCTGCCAATCTAATATTTCTACTGTTGTATGTTACAGACTTCTTATCCTGAGTTGCTTTCAGGATTATCTCTTTGTCACTGAGACTTTTAAGTTTTACTATTAGATGATGGGATCTGGACTGATATTTACTGATTTTGAAGGGGGGGTTCTCTGTGGCTCTGGATTCTGATGCTTGTTCCCTTTGCTAAATTAAAGAAATTCTCTGCTATAATTTGCTCCAATAAACCTTCTGCCCCTCTCTCTCTTTCTTCTTCTTCTGGAATACCAATTATTCTAATATCGTCTCATTGTATGGTATCACTTTTCTCTTGACTTTTTCCCTTGTGGTCCAGTAGTTGTTTGTCTTTCTTTTTCTCAGCTTCTTTATTCTCCATAATTTGGTCTTCTATATCACTAATTCTCTCTTTTGCCTCATTTATCCTACCAGTAAGAGCCTCCATTTTTGATTGCACCTCATTAATAGCTTTTTAAATTTCAACTTGTTTAGATTTTAGTTATTTTATTTATCCAAAAGGGATTTTATTTCTCCAGAAAAGGATTCTCTAATATCTTCCATTATTTTTTCAACCCCAGCTTGCACCTCACTAATTGTCATTCTGAACTCTAGTTCTGACCTATTACTAAGTCCATATTGATTGGGTCTCTAGCTGTTGGTACTGCCTCTTGTTCTTTTTTTGTGGTGAGTTTTTCTGCCTTGCAATTTTATCTAGATAAGAATAGATGAATGAGAGAACAAATTACTAGAAGGGTAGCAACAACCCCAGAAAAATATATACTAACCATCTCAGAAGAGACCCAAAACTGGGGGGAGAAGAAAGAGGGAAAAAAATGAAAAAAATAAAAAGGCATATATTAGACTGGTGAATAGAACAGAGCCAAACACTTGATTTTGGGTGCATTTTGGTCTGTTAGAAGAAACAACCTACCAAAATTTTAAAGAAAGAAAAACTTATGTATATACAAAAATAAGGGTAAACTCAATGAAGGGATAGAATATGACTGTAAAGATGAAAATTTAAAAAGATTCTAAAAAAGGAATTGGTAAGATAAGTTGGTCAAAAAATGAAAAGGGAAAAAAAAGAGGAAAGAATGTGACCAGGTTGGCGAGTAGGAAAAAGTCATGTGCTAGATTTAGGGTATATTTTGATGTATTAGGAGAAATTTTACACCAAAATTTTAACAACAAAAAAAAAACCTATATGTATCCAAAAATAAGGTTAAGTACAATGAAGAATTAAAATATGAGTAGAACAATGAAAATTTAAAAAAATTTTTAAAGGTATTGATAAGACAAAATAAATTAAAATAGTAAAGGGAAGAAATTTTAAAAATAGAATAACAAAAAATAAAATTAAAAAATTTAACTTTGAAAGACTTAAGAATCATGGGGGGAAAAGCCATGAATTCTATGAGTTTAGCTCTGGAGTTCCACAGTTCTCATCGATCGGCTGGATGTTCTTGCTGATCATCTGGGGGAGGGGACCGTTGCCGTGATTTTCAAATGTCTTTGCCCAAGGCAGAATTGCACCGCCCTTGCCAGGGGCCAGGCTAAGCAATCTGCTCAGGTTCACTCTCAAGAGCTTTTGTTCCCTGAACGCTTTCCATAGAGTTTTGGAGGACGGGAATGAAAATGGTGGCCTCCCAATCTCCAGCAGGAGGAGCTGAGAGCTTGGCCCCCACTCCTCAGTGCTCCCTCGGAGAAAAGCATTCAATCCCTCCTATCAGCCTGGTCTCTGACTGCAGGGACCTTGCTCACCTGGCCTGTGACCAAGCATTTCTATGTCTGGCACATGGCCCCATTTGGAGTCTCCAAACCCAGCCGATCCCTGCAACATGCTCCCTCACCACTCCTCTTGGAGAAGGAAGGTGCATCTCCCCAGATCCGCCACTTGTGGGGTCCCTGCCCTTTGAGATCATGGTTTAAGGTAACCCTAAGCTGAGAGCCCCTCCTCAGCTCTGTCTCTATCGCGGGCTTCCCTGCTCTGATACCTGCAGCTCTACCACACTCAGACACCCCTGGCCTTTCTGTGACCTGGTGGGTCCTGAGACCACACTGTCCTCACAAGTCTTCCCCCACCTGCTTGGCCTCTGGAGTGACATCCCTCAGTGGAGAAGACTTCTAAACATTCCTATTTTCTGCTACGATGCTCCACTGCTTCCTGGAACCAGCCCCTCTCCCTGGGGTCTCTCTTCCCATATATCGCCTTGGATTTACTTCTCTGCACGTCCTACCTTCTGGAAAGTGGTCGATTTTCTGTTCCAAGAATTGGGGCTCTTCTTCTCTTCGATGTTCTATTGAGTTTGTAGGTGTTCAAAATGGTCTCATAACCATCCAGCTGAACTCCTGGGACCTGAAGAAATTTAGTTCTCCTACTCCTCTGCCATCTTGCTCCTCTCCACCATTGCCTAATTTTTAAAAATGCCAGCATCAAAGACTGCAGCATGGGTGGCAGCAACCTGGAAAATCCCAGGGACAATCATTTTATAATCCCTAGGGGCCACATACTTTGGTGGGGGAGGAAGGGAGGGAAAGATGGTGAATCAAATGGATTTGGCAATTCTTTAAGAGTAAGTTCAAAAGAAGGCAAAATCTAAATAATTGCAAAGCCAGCTTAGGAGATCAGTACAGTTGGCTTCTAGCTCTTTGATGGATTCCTTTAGAATGCACTGTGGCATTAAAACTCTTCATGACACAGAGGATAGTTTATGTAGAAAAACAACAGCTTTTAGTGATGCTGAGTCAAAAAGCTGTTTGGAAGAGTTACAGTAAGAATGTGAAGATGTTTGTAATGTATTTTTCTTGTGTTTTCCTCTTTTATGTATGCATTTTAGTATAAAACCTAAGTCTAAATAAGACTAAAACCATCCTTTCAATACATATAAATAAAAACTCTCCATGATACAAAGAAGTTGTCTCATAGTTTGACGGGGTTTTTTCTTTCTCAGTAATGGTGCATCTTATGAACAGCAGCTCTGAGATCATGAAATGAGAGTGCCATTTGGTGACCGAGACGTCGATGACACTTTGTAGTGTTGTGACCCCCTGGTCCTCCCTTTGACATGGATTCTTAGTTGTTAGGATTCATCTGGATCGTGTCAGTTTCCTTCTGCTCTGGCAGACTGATTCAGCATGGCCAAGGAACATTCCTTAGTTCTCTGTGTCGAGACACTCCTAGTAGCTGCCTACATCAAGATCTAAGTTGATAAATGCCTTTAAAATCTCTGTGCCTTCTAAGAAGCCAGACTCGGAGATGGAATAGTGAAAGACATGGCAGAGGACAAAATATGTGCCAATATTTGCAGGGCAGCCTGGAGAATATAGGGGAGGACTTTCAAGCAGTTCCTGGCTCAGCCAGGAAAGGGTGTGATGAGGAAATGTTGCAATCAAAGTGCATGGAACTCAAACTTAATGGGACCAAGGCTACACTTCAGGAGTTTACCATGCTCCTGCCAGGATTTGATTATAACTACAATTTCAATGCTTACATTCCTTTTGGGGGAAAGACAGATACCTTAGTGTTATGGGCTATAATGTATCCATTTTCCTTCCCAACAGCCACCAGTTTCCTTAATGGAAATTACATTTCCTTGTTGAGAATTTTCTTGGCCAGAAAGCCATCCTGATTGCTGCCTCTCTTTGCTTTTCCCCCACAGTAGAGCCCAAGGAGATCAAATACTTTCCCATCTGCCTTCTGCTATAGACAGAGTGTCAGCTTGGGTCAGTGACTGACCCAGGCTTGACCAATCAGATGCTTTCTCTTGGGGACTCTGGATTTAACATGTGACACATAGAAAAAAGAGACGTTTCAGAAGTTAAGAGTCATCACAGTGGTGCCAATTACTATCACAGTGATGTCTTGATCACACTGTACCTGAAACAAGGATAGTGTCTTATTTTATACAATATGACCCTGCTCTCCAGGTCTTTTATGATTCCTTCTGTCCTGAGACTATTCTTTTAGCTTCCCTCCAATTCTGAGAGCACCAAATAAAATCTCCTTAATCCCTCATTGCTTCAGAGAGCCAGAGCCCATCTCTATTACTTGCTACTAAGAACCCTGACTGATTCAACAACATCCCATATAGGATAAGTGGTGTCACAAAGGAGAGAAGAACTGCATGATTTTCCAGGTGTCCTCTTTTGTGTCATTAGAAGGAAGAGATGGAGGAATGGAATCTTTTTCTGGAGATCTCAAAGAACACAATGATGCTGTATCATCATGGGCAGTGGTTCTGCTAAAAGGATAATAGATAAGGCTTTTTATGGTTTCTTTTCCTCAGGATTAGATGACTGGTCTGTACCACAGATGTTCAGTAGGAGAGTGTTGGACACAGTCCCTGTGTCCAATAGCCTTCGTCCTATCTTTTCTTCCTTATGGTGCCCAAGGAGAGAAAACCAGATTTGCTTAATATTTTAAAATTAAGCATAATACTTTAGCCTTGCTAGACCAAGAACTGCCACCTCCCTCTCCAACAGAATCATATAAAGCAATTTGTGGAGAGGGGCAATAATTTTGATGACAGATAGCTTTGCATCCTGGCAGAAGGTAGTGGGTAAATATATGCATTTATTTGGCGTTCAAAAATGGTTCCCTTGTTGATAAAATTATCCTGGACATTTCTCTACATACTTGAGGGCATGAAACAAAACAGAAGTGGTGGGGCTTCTGGGTGACTCAGTGGGTTAAGGTCTCTGCCTTCGGCTCAGGTCGTGGTCTCAGGGTCCTAGGATTGAGCCCCGCATTAGGCTCTCTGCTCGGCGGGGTGCCTGCTTCCCTCATCTCTCTCTGCCTGCCTCTCTTCTTGCTTGTGAGCTCTCTTTCTGTGTCAAATTTAAAAAAAAAAAAAAAACTCTTAAAAAAAAAAAAAAAAACAGAAGTGGCAACCAATGGCACACCTTAGAAGAAAGATTAGTCTCCGAAGTTAAGTCTTGCTTGGTGCCCTCAGTGAACTATACCAGCAGCATCCCTCAGTGCAGGATCATTCAGAATTGCCCATATCTGGAGGCGGTTTGGAGGTCCTCAGCGGTATTACCCTTGTGTCTGTGCAGTGCTAGTGAGGTGGAGTTGAAGACTGTGGCCATGGTTTCTTGAGTTCCAATCCATGTGGCTCTCTAAGCCAGTGCTGTGCTTCCTGTGGGAGTTAGACTTCTCATTCCCTCCCCAAAAGGAGAACCCAAAATGTGAATTATTCTTCTAGTAGAGGCAATGCATTTGACTGGCTGGTCATATTTTTTCTTATGCAGCCAACTAGGCTTAGCAGCTCTGCCCCAGATGCTGAATTAGCCTCAGAAGCAAGTTGACAACTTGGTCCTAGCCTAGAGAACCCAACAGGCTGGCCACTAAGCTCCTTGTCCTTTTCCTCAGGGTTACAAGAAGTGAATACAAAGGGATCTTTTCTGCAACTCTTGCTCTAAAATTGGCAAGAGAAATTAAAGCAACAGTGCAAGATTCACTTGCCCAGTCAGGAATATTTCTGTTAGTTATGCATAGGCTGAAGAGAGATTAAAGATGAATACTCGTGCAAAGAGGAAAAAAACCATGAAAGGGCTGGAACTTCAAGGTAAGTATCACAGATAAAGAGCAAAGCTAAGGTAGTCAGTCTCTGACTCAGCGCTTCTGAGTTTCTCACTCAGAGGTTTCTTTCCTTAATGAAATGAGAGTTGGTGCTTTAAACCTTATGTGCTCACATTTCAGTTTGGGAAGGGTTGGCAGGGAGATGAAAATCATCCTGTCCTAGTGTGAAGGAGGAAAGATAGCTAGAGTTGAAGAGCACAACTAGGAAAAGGATAAGCTGCCCTGAAGTGGGTGGGAGGTGTCCGAGATGAGCCTAACCCCCTTCCCTTGGTGGTTTAGAACTGTGGTCCTCAAATCTGATGTGCATCAGAGTTACCTGGGGACTCGTTCCAACACCGACCGCCAGAGTCTACTCTCAGGGTGGAATCAGGAAGTCTGGGTTGCAGACCAAGAATTTGTACTCCCCATGAGTTCCCAGGTAAGCTGGATGCTGCTGGTCTAGGAACCACACTTAGAGAACCACTGATCCAGAACCCTGTGCTGGTGACAGCAGGTTGAGGCAGAATATGGAGCCTCATGATGCCTGTTGTTGGCTAATACCCATGGCGGTCACCGCATCTGGTTTGCAGACCTATTTAGTTCTGCACTTGGGCCCAATCTATATTATAGGTACTGGTGAAAGTCTCAAGGGGTACATCGTAGAAGGGAGTCACGTACCTTTCTTGGCTCTCTAAAGTACTCTAGAATTTATTCCCTGTCTCAGACACTATTTTTGTACATAGGAGATGTTAGAACTTTTCTCCTGGAGGCTAGAGTAGCAAGCATATCAGGAGAAAGGCCAGGCCCAGTTGTCCATGGCATTATGTAAAAATGAGGAAATGTGACTTTAAGAAAAGAGATGATAGAACAGATTCTATAATTCAGAGCAATCTTGATATTGTGAAGGTGCTGGCAGCATCCATCCTTTGAATCACAAACTCCTGCTCTTGGACATGCTCTTCTGGGCTGCCCTGGCAGACTGCTGGTGGCCGCTGTGGAGATGAGGATGTCATTCTGGCTCTCATTAGTGCAGATGGATTCTATAGTTCAAGGACTTCTGCTTCTTAGTGAATCAGGCAAGATTTTCTTTGGCCTGCTAAGAACAGAGGAAAGTATATGTGTGTGCATCTTAGAGCATAAATTTTCAACTGTTCTGTTCTAAGGACCCCATTATACTCTTAGAAATGACTGAGTACCCCCAAAAGCTTGTGTTTTCCAAAATAAAAATAATTAGGAGGAGAGTAGCGTTGTTTTACGTTTTTGCAAACCTCCTTTATGTCTGGCTTATTTGCTGGATATTTGCTACAGTAGCCTGAAAAGGGAAGAACATTTGACTAGCCTTTTCAGATAATTGTGGATATTCTTCTTTGTAACTATGTCAAAATTTAACCAATGGCAGTTTCTTAAAGATCAGTTGCAGTGTAGAATCCAAAACCATATCAATGATCTATTAATATTCTGTTGTATTCGAACACGAAGCATGAAGAAAGATCTGTCCAGGGTGTAAGAAAATTAGAAATTTTACTGCTTCATCTAGGGTGTCCTTAATTGAGGCTCTTTTTCCCCCTCTGAGTTTTTGATGAGGAGGAATTTAATGACTAATGACTGGTTTGTGCTAAGACATCAACAGTTGTACCCACCATTGCTTCCGTACGAATGTCAAGAGAGTGGAGAAGGTAAATAGCATTTTAGTATCATTAGGAAGATCGTTTTGGCTCCATGGACTCCTGGAAGGGTCTCAGCAACCCTCAGAGGTTCATCAACCACAGCTTGAGAACCACTATGCTAGGAGAATGAGGTAACAATTATATCCTATATTTTTATCCTACTGGCTCTTTGATCCTTTCATCTTTCAGTGTTATTAATGAAGAAGACCCCAAGATCACATTAAAACTCTTCTAATTTATTCACGACATCTAATTATAAGGCAAAACAAGTCACCAAAAAAAAAAAAAAAGAAAGAAAGAAAATTACGAAGTCTCTTGAATGCAATAAAAATAGTAATTAGTAACCCAGTGGGAAGTTAGCCTCTTAGCAGTCAGATAATGAATACAGTATAGTCTAGAATACGTGGGAAAATATAAGATTGAACTTGCTGTAAATTTATGGGAACCATCATGATAAACTTAAGAAAAATGGAATACAATCATGTCCATTATTTTTTTGGTCCTTCTATTTGGTAGAAATAATGGGTATGACTGGGACCTCTGAAAATCCCATGGTGCTATGGGGGAGAGGTCAACCACAGAGCTAGGGCTTTGGGGATGACCTCTAAGGAAGGTGTGGGTATGAGGACTACTGAAATGTAAAAAGCCCTTACACCAAACCTAGGCATCCCAATCCTGAGCTGTGCCCAGCGTCCTGTTGACCTGCGTGTAGCCACTCCAGATTCATGAGAGATCAAAGAGCAGCAGAGTCTGGCTTCTCAGTCAATGTCAAGGTAACAGCCACTTTGGCTCCATGCCCTATATCATCCTGGATCCTCGTCTTCCCCTCACATAGAGGTTTAGAATTCCTCATCTTGATGCCTTGTCCTATAGACCTCCAACTTGACCTTGACTCTACAGCTTTGTATAAAGCATTCCCCAGGTTTGGGTCTTAGGGCTTCTGGCACTTTTCTCACCCCATACCCCACATAAGCCTGGTCCGTGGTCTCCGATTTGAATTGAGAGCTGGAGTTTCCTTGGCCTTGACCCCTGAACTTCCTGAACTGTTGGTATTTTGGTATAGATATATGGTTAACAAATTTCCAAGGCCAGTGGGATTCCTTTGGAAACTCAGAGGACGATTTGTGGTACAGGTATGGCCATGATGGTTAATGAATTGTAATGAGGAATCACAAAACATACTTCAAAAAAAGTAAATCTCTTCTCAGAGAGTCTGTTGGCACTGCCCGTGCTTTTGACATATAGAACAAAGGCAACCCACGCCATCCAACAAAAGTAGGCATTGGGAGTCTTTCTGAGGATTAAATTCGGAGTTTGACCCTTCACACGAAGACTGAAGTGATCTGAAACGAATCAGTCAACAGCCAAAGGAAACTTCTGTAGGAACATCAAAATTATTCATAATGGAAGCATGGCTTGTGAAGGAACCCCAGAGACTGCTGAATGCAGCTCCAAGTGACAGAAATGTTGCTTGTCCACCGCTTTATCTTCAGAGCCCATCCAAATGTTGAGCACATAGTAAATGCTCAATAAAGATCTGATGGGTAAAGCAATGAATTAATGGATCATCTGGGCAAGAGTAAAGGGATCTTCGGACATGTCTCTCTAGATCTTCGTCCCATGAGTTTGGATTTTAAGGTGCCTGAGTGCAATCAGTGATAATTCTCGGCAACAAAGATAATCTCAGCCCTTTGGAGACAGGCAGGAAGCAGGAAAAAGAAGTAGGCATCCTACGAAGGATGAGATGACAGTATTTTAATGCCGCATGGTCTGGTTGTATGTTAGTTTCTTTGTTTATTTCTCTTTTGTCATCCAAAAACTTTTTACTTTTTTTTTTTTTTTTTTTTTTTTTTACTATTTACTGGTTTTTTACTGTTTATTATTCCAGCATTATTGCAAATGAACTGTAAGAAATGAATGAAAAGACTATATCCACACTTGGGCCAAAGCTTTAAAAAAGAGCAGGTCCTTTTAGGCTGGCATAAGTAGCTCTGAAAGAGAAGGCTCACCAGGGAGGCGGGCATCACAATTACAAGGGCCCAGCTGCACCTCCTTGGTGATTCTTACTTCATTGATTCCTTTTTTTTTTTTTTTAAAGAAAGTCAAATTTTTGCCTTCAGTATTATCTCTGGTCTACTGGGCCCTGTTACTGTATACAGCTTGGCACAAACTGAGGGCTTGTAGGAGGCAGAGTCTAGAACACATGCACGTGGCATGAACCCAAGACTACTTCTAACGTCTGACTGCGATAGGTCACAGGGCCATCTGCACTGGATCACCCATCTCAGCATGGGGGTGAGAGAGGGGGAGCCACCCAAGTGACAGGAGCAAATGACTGCCACCTCTTTGGAAGCATCACATGAGTACATTCTATTGATACCAACATCGTTGGGTGACACACTAATAATACAGAGTATCAGTGAAGGGCAAGATGGCGGCATGGGCAGCTTTTGGCCATGACTGGTTTTAAGTTTTAATGTTGTCGGCTCTTCAACAACTAGATATTTTTCAGACAAATGGCCCTCACAAAGGGAGGGCGAGCTCTTTCTAGCTCCTGACTAAAAGAGCAGCGAGGAGCTCTGTCTGGAGTTCATTCAGTTCTACAGTTGGGTCTCTACATTTAGAGATTACAAGGGCAGCTTGATGTGAAAACCCTCTGAGAAACTGGTGGCTGTGGCTGGCATTGGGAAACTTTCTTTATTTTGCAACTCGGTGTATGATAATATATTTTTAAAAATCTGCACCAGATTTAATTAGAAACAAATTTGACACCACATCCATTGGCTTGATCTCACTCCCTAGACTCCCTGATACATTTTGTCATAGAGCTTTTTCTCAAGGGCAGTCAGAATCACCCAGAACAATAGCCGTATGGTTCCGAGGTACAGAACTTGAGCTCTGAAAGTGGGCAGAGGCGCCCAAGATGTGGTACATACAGTAGAAGCAGGACTTGAACATGTCTGTCCACTTCCAGAGCTCAAGTTCTGTACCTCGGAACCAGCAGGGGGCACGCTGAGGGCAGGGGGTCTGCCTGTTGTTGAAGCCCTTCCATGTGGAGCACTTTGTTTCCCCAGAGTGGGCCTCGGACTACGTGTGCGTGTGGTGTGGTATCGGCGTGTGGTGCATGAGCCTGTGGTGTGTCAGTGTGTGGTGTGTGTGTCTGTGGTGTGGAATGCGTGTGACGTGCGTGTGTTGTGTGTGTGGTATGTATGCATCTGTGGTGTGTAGGAGATCTGCGTATGTGGTGTGCCTGTGAGGGTGTGTGTGTGTGTCTGTGTAAGCACGTGTGTACGCATGTGATGTTCTTGGCTTTGTAAGGAAGGGGCCTTTCCTGAGTTTCTTACCCCGGGCCGCAGCCGGCAGTCTCGCCATGTCGGCATCCGGCCAGCCTCGCCTGAGTGCTTCAGGCCCTGGCACCTGCGGCTTTTGGATCTTCGACCCGCTTCCCAGGGAAAAGCAAGACTTTGCCCCGAGATGGGAAGATGCCAGCTCTTCAAAGCGAACCAGCCTTTCCTGAGCTCCACAATGAGAAGCCCCACCTTTTTCCTGGCCTGAATGTTTACTCCTTTTCCTCAAGCGTCTAGAGACTGGGCTTGAGCTCTCCCCACTTCAGCCTCTTTCCAGCCGCCTGGGTCAGGGGCATTCCCATCTGCGGCCTCCCTGGCCTTCTCGGCTCCCAGAGATCAGGTGGGACCCGCTGTGCAGGCTCAGGGGGGATCTGCCAATGAACTTGCCCCCCATTCCTTGCCTGCTGCCTCAGAGTCTCCAGGTTAAACCTCCTCAGTCTGCCCGGGATCAACAGAGCTTTCGTAAATGCTCTCTACACAGTGTGGTTTGCCACGTGGGAGGGCCCTCCGGGCCACCAGCTGGAATATTTCGAGTCAGATTTCCTCTGGGTGGGGGGTGGGGGGGGGACCCAGAATGATCATCCTGCAGTGACCTGTGTCCATCCTGGGACAAGGGTCTGGGGCCGCGCTGGCTGCCGTGAGGTCCCTCTGTTCTCCCTCCTAGGCAGGGCATTTTGTCCCACGGTGACTTTCAAGGGAAGGAAAAAGCAGATTTGGAATGAAGTCTCCAGGACTCGCTGCCGTTCTGAGGGATTATTCTCCTCCTTAATTACTTCTGAGCCATATGCCTTCCGCCCCTCCCGGTGAGTGACCTGCGCGCCGCCCCGCTGGGGGCGCCTTCCCCGGGCCCTGACTTTGGCACCAGCCGGGCTCAGCCGTGTCCCATTCCTGCTGGCAGCAGGGAGGAAAGGCTTTGCTCAGGAGAAGACAGATTAGTTTGATTCCAGCCTGCAATTGTTTCCTAAGTCCCCACGGGCTGGGCGGATCAGCGCTGGATCCGCATCTAGGGAACCACAGGAGCAAAATCTCAACTACCCCGGAACTCGGAGAGCAAACATTACGCACCCTGCAGAGTGGGAGGGAGGGGTGCCCCCTGCCTCCTGTCCTTCCGCAAGGTCCCCTCCAGCTCCTGCCCCTCCTCCGTCGTCCTCCGCCCTCCCCTCCCGGTTCTCTTCACCCTTTGGCGTTTGGTCGTCTTAAATACAAAGAGCGGATGGGAGAAACGTGGCTCGTTCCAATGGATGCTGTCAGGGAGATACTCCAAAATGGGACACCGTGAGTTGTGCCCCTGGAAACGGCCTTAGTCCCTTGACCTGGAAATTCCTGGGTGCCTAAGCTTTCGTGATGATCCCCGGGAGCCACGCAGGAAGGTGGCCCTGGGGAATGCAGTTACTGAAAGGCTGAGACGTCTCCTTGCACATTTTCCCTTTTTGTTTGTTTTCGCAGCAAGTGCAGAGCGAGGCTGCAGCGAGGTTCCCAAGCATTTCGACTGCATCACCGTGTGCTTGACTGGTCCAATAGCGGGGTTCTGTGGTGCTCACGCTTCCCAGGAGTGTAGAATTGCCCCAAGATCCTAGATTTCCGTATATGGCCCCAACTCAGCCTCCCCAGAGGCCATGGGTCCCTTCTTTGCCCCTCCTGTCCCCTCACAAAACAGCATACAGAGGTTGTGGCCTATCCTGAGCGCAAGTCTGGTGGCTCCTGTCACGTCTGGGGACTGCCAATGACAGCATCCCATGATCTCAAGCCCAGACCATTTCATGGTCACTTTATGGGTGGTGGGATTTTGACTGGACCAGATTCTAGCTAGTACCTTCTGAGCTCTTGGTCTGCTAAATCATCTTCTCATTTAACCTTCAAACAATCCGGGGCGTCTGGGTGGCTCAGTCAGTTAAGTGGCTGCCTTCGGCTCAGGTCATAGTACTGAGCTTTTGGGATCAAGCTCCGCATCAGGCTCCCTGCTCAGTGGGGAGCTGCTGCTTCTCCCTCTGCCTGCCGCTCTCCCTGCCTGTGTTCTCTCTCTCTATGTCAAATAAATAAATAAAATATTTTTTAAAAAACCTTCAAACAACCCCACACTGTAAGTATTACCATGATCCCCATTTTTCAGATGACAGAACTAAGGTTCCACTAAGTTAAGTACCTTGGCTGACATCATACAGCTTGTTCACTGAGCTGGAACGCAGGCCAGATCTGTCACCAGAACCAGAGTATTCTATTACCCCTAGGACTCTAAGACTGAACAGCAAGCATTTTGGAAGGAAGGCTGACAGAGCCAGCCCCCAAACTCTACCTGGCTTCACAGAGATAGTGTGTCTGACCCTACGGGCAGGGATTCCTTCCTGGGGCTCATGTTCATGTCCAAAGCTGGGCTTCAGGATGCCGCTGAAAGCCCCCATGGAACTGTGTGCAAGGTGCTGTGGGTATGTGTGGTATATTTTTTTGTGAAGAAAGAATGCATGATTTCAGTGATTCTTGAAAGGCTGGTGCCCCCCTAAGGTTTAAGAACCTCAGACATTGTGACACAAGGTCACATCAGTTCCCTCCATTGTCTGTCCCTCTTTTAGGCTTTCTCTTGCCTACACCATCTGTGCTGATCACTCTGTTTTTTTTCATCGCTGGGAATCCAACCCAGGGCCTGTTTGACGGTAACAGGAGGTGAATGGCCACAAAGGCAATGGACCTTTACTCTCACACCGCTAGCGGACGTCTATATGCTGCTGGATCCTTCTGACCTGCTGCCCAAACTCCACAGATTCGGCACCATCTCCGGGGGGACCCAGTGGACACAGAGCCCGAGGAGGCTCCTGGCCAGTCTACTCTGAGGTGTTACAATAGGGTATGAGGGTCTGATCTTACTGGTGTGAGGCGCGGTGGACCAGCCAAGCTGGTGTCCCTGCCTCCCTCTGCTGGGTTCTCACTGGCAGCTTCACTCAGAATCACAGGTGGCCTCACCCATCCTTTAGGCAGGATCTTGAACTTGAGCACAGGGACGTTCTGAGAGTCGCGAGTCCGACCCTAGCCCTTTTGACTCATTTTCCTGAAGTAGGAACTGAAAGATGAATTCCCTATGGAGCAAATTTGAGCAGGGCGAGGGGTACAGAAATGAAAACCCCAAATACCAAACGTTCCTAAATGATAGTTTTCTTCTGAATAGAGGTCATTTTAGAAATAAAACCCTGTGAATTATGGGCAATCATTAGCACGCTGGACCCCGATTAGGGTGGTCCAAGTTAAGAGGAGGCATGATGAAAATCTGGCCTTCGTTTCTCGTGCTCTCTTTTTCTGAAATTGGCCAGAAGGCCATGACACTTTCCATCAGTTTTCCCATTTGTCTCTCATTGAGGACAACTGGCCTTCATAATCAGGAACAAAGTCCTCTTTAATCATTCTTCCTTCATCCGCACCCCGTTCCCCAACCTGAAAACAGCCTGGCTTTGATGGGTGGAGACCCCGTCTCACTCCTCAAAAATGCCCACAGTAAGAGAACTTCGTTCTTTACCTTAACTTGTCTGATCTTACCTGACACTGGATGCCAACAGAGCCTCCCATAGAGTCTGCTTAACAATAGGTCATTCTATCTGAAAGTCCTTTGGGAATTGGTTTGCTTGAAACTGAGAATTGATTTTAGCCCTGAGCTGACTTACATAATTTTTGGAGGAAGGCACGTGGAGGTAAATTCATACAGGACTTGGACCCCAGTTTGCAGCCATCAGTGGACCCCAGGCTGGATCAGGGGGTGAGCCACGTGTTGTGGGTCACACCATTGTTGCATGTTCACTGTTTGGATAGAAGAGAAATGTCCAGGGGAAAGGCCTGGTCTTAAAAGAATTTCTTTCCTCAATCACAAGTTTTAACAATTCATAGAGAACAGAATACAGTGCAATTAAAGCACTTCTTATTCTGGGCTTTTGGGAGAACTGAGTCAGAGATTTGAAAGGGGGGTGGCTTGTTTGGAGCCACAGGGGAGATACAGATCTCCAGGATGGGTTAACATTCCTCATTCAGAAACTGACTTCCGGGCCCTTGACCTGGTTCTGCCCCTCCCAACCTGTGACCTTGAACAAGCAGCTTAATTTCGTGTGCCCGGTTCCCTACAATGTAATATGGGGGAAGTAACTTGCCTTGTAGGGCTGTCTTGAGGATTATGGGAGTTAACGTATATACTGCCAGAGTTGAAACTGGCTCGTGGAAAGCACTAGATAAAAATGACCCATGATTGAAGCCACTGCTGCGGTTGTGGTAAATACCACCTTCATTCTCGAGGATGCCAGAGTCTAAACCTCCATGCTTTTAAGGGTGCGGTCCCTACCAGCTCATCTTTCCCTGGCCAGAGTCCCATCACTCCAGAGAAAAGTCTGGTTCTCCTAATCTTAAAGGTCTCTTGGAAGGGAGAGTCCATCAAAGCCTCCGTTATCTGATCTGTAACCATCCTTCAAGTCAGGGAGTTTTCCTTATAAGTAAATTAGCTTCTCTTCTTGAAATTAAAGCCATTTCCTCTCATTTAAACCACTTTAAGATGGAGAAGTGTTCTTGCCTTAAAATAACTCTCCTATATTTAAATGCTTGATTAAATCCCTTTTCTGCCTTTTCTTCTCCTGAAAAGAGTCAGAGTCACTTAACTTTTCCCTGGGGTTCATTTCTATTACCTACTTGAATTGTTCATGTTCTTGCCTTCCTGTTTTCCATCCCTGCCTCTTAAAAACCAAAGCCATGGCTGAAAAGAGTCAGTTATGACAGTCATTGCTGATGCAGCGGGCGAGGGAGAAATTTCTTCAAAACTCTTGCCCATTCTATTCCTGTTGTCTTGGTATCTGCCTCGCTTCCATGGCCAAAGTCAAACATACCAGTGAATGGTGCCCAAACTTCAGCCGAGGGGACCCTTCTTGACCATGTTTGGTGTCTTATCCCTTTCTTCCACTTATTGTTCTCCATCTTCAGTTCTTCTGGTCTTTCTGAGCCTGTCAAGGTTGCTAGACTCACATCCAAATACAGAATTAAATCTAATGAGCAAGAAAGTGAGCTCCCCAAGGTAGAACCTTTTACTCTCCATCCCAGGACTCATCATGATGACTAGCCCACAGTAGAGCTTCAGCAAACTTTGCGAAACACATTTCCTAAGCCACCACCAGCAGCATGAGGTCTCATTAGGACTGAAGTAGGCCCTGAGGACTAACGTGACATTCAGCGATAGATGTCCTTTCCCCCATATTCCCATGTGGAAATGGCTGGGCAGATGTGACATCTCTTAAGCAGGGTGTACCCACGTGGAAATGTGGTTTGTAGAATTTTTTTTTTTTTTTTTTTTTTTTTTTTACCAGAGTGCTATTTCATCTTGGAGTTGGGCAATTTCAAGAAGCATTTACAAAGCCTCACAAAAAGAAAACTTGATCTACTTCAGGAGTGGATTCCATTCTGATGAGCTCTTCGGAGAGATATGGAAGGGAAAAGTAGGACATTGTGAAATCAAACCAACAATTACAATGTCTTATAACTCCAACTTGGTTGGCAGTTATTGGTTCAAGTCACACTTTCCACAGGGTCAGTGTCTCAGAACAGTGTTCTTCAAAAATTACACGGTCACTTGTTAAATATGCATAAACCAGATTTATTTCCATCTACCCCAGTATGTGTGCCCTCCCCCCCAATCAGCTGGCCCTACTCCCTTCTCCTGGCTCTTTCTCTTTCCATGGCTTTGTTATTTCTGTGTTTTTGTTTTTGCCAGGGATGCCCTGCCCCTTATCTAGTCCAGGGACATCCTGAGAAGCATTTAAGTCCACCTTGAGGTCCCCTTTCTCACTGTCAGTATCCTCTCTTTGTTCATATGTGCAAGTTTTGTCTTCCCAATTACTCGTCATTGAAGGTGGGCCAGCGGCAACAGTCTTATCCCAATTTTATAGCCCCCAGCAAAGGGTAGTACAAAGGACAGAGCTCCTGGTCAGTGGACTGCAAACCCAGTCAATTTCCAGAATCACCTGAGCTGTTCTTAAAAATATCTACTAAGTCAAAATCTCTGGAGGGGAGGTCCAAGAATCAGCTTTTCACATTTTTTTTAAATGTTTAAATTTTTTTTTAATGTCACAGGTGTTAAGTCTGATGATAGGTCAGATTTGAGAATGACCAATGATGTGAAAGGACTCTGTGTCAAGTTTTTGGCAGTTCAGTGATAGAGCTTCTGAGCCTTTGACTTGTTCTAACAAAACCAAAAAGCTTTCTTCTGAAGAGGTGCTCCGTGAGTCCTGACCACTGGAGTCCATGGAAACATTTGGCTGCTATGATGCTACACGCATGGAGATATTGGCTTTCTCTTCCCCAGAGATATTTATGTCTTTCCTTACTTCGCATCACATCCACCTCCAAACTAAACACCACTGGTCTTACTAGCCAGTCGATTTTGCATCCAGATGAATGGGCTTTGCTCGGCAACTATCATTTTCCATCTCTCCTGCTATAAAAGATGGCTTTTCCTTGGACAACATACAGGACAAGTTCTCTTCAGCTTTAGTGCTTAGTAATGGTTTTGTTCATGACATGCTTGTCCATTCTCAGAAGGGACAATCCCAGCCACTGTCATTACCACTTTACCATGCTCTCTTAGACAGTGCCCCCTTAAATGTGGTGCTGGGCCATTCATCTGTTCCAGTACAGCTCAGGCTGAAGACTAACCTGTAGACACATGCAGCCAGCTTTTGCTCAGAGGTTTGCCTGCAGTCTTTCTAATCTGTGGTTTGGACTCTCCTATAAGCCTCTAACCTTGGGCCTAGGATATTCTTTAATATGTTGACATGAAAAATTTTCTGAATTTGAAGCCATCAAATTTCACTTCTCATGTGCTATCCATTTCTTGTCTTATAGCTTACCATAAGGACATAATATCAATATTAATAAAACCATTTATTGAGAACCTAATATGTGTGAGACAATGTACTAGGTAGGTTCTGGGACTGCAAAGATTCATAAGATAAGGTTCTTGCTCGAGAGAGGACCACACTCTGATGAGAAATAAAGGATTCCATTCATAAAAAAGCAATTTACAAAGACACACAGCAGATATCAAGCCTAAGGTAAATGGCTCAGGCACTAACCACACTTAGGATTAGAAGGAGGATTTGACCATGCAGTGCTTGAAAGCCTGGGGGCAGAGAGGGAACTTGGTGTATATAACATGCAGGCTGGCATACAGCAGGTACTCAGTAAATGCCTGCCAAACTAATAAATGAATGACCAGCTGGATGGTGGTAAGATAGGAAGAGGGCCTTGGAATATAGGTGGAACATATTCAGGAGAAGGACACACACACACACACACACACACACACACACACACACACCCCACAGCTGCTTTATCAATGAAGCATGAACCTGTTTCATCAGGGAGTAACATGAGTGAGAAATTTAGGAAAATATAGCTCTGTTAAGGTCGATCTTTTTATTGTTGGGAATCATTAACTGGGCAATAACTAAATTAATAACACTAAATATTGTTTATTTAATAAGTAAATTATTAGTGAGCAATTTATTAGTAATTCAGGAAGTAAATTCTTTTCACTAGATGAACTCTCACTGTGTAAATTCATTGGTTCGCCATCTCACAGGGACTCAAAGGACATGCCTTTGTATAGATGCCTTTGCTGAGCTACGTTTGGTCACTACCTGATTTACTTTATAAGCAATTAATTTCTATTCCACCTTCCCCCAAAACAGATTGAATATTAAACAATTTATGAGACCTAAGCTAGGAAGTAAGATACAAAGAGGCAGAGAGATGGAGCAGAAAGGACTGAAAAGCCGCTGGACTCATTGGGTCTTCTTGCAGCTTGGGCAAGAAAGAAAGCACACAAGTGACTGAGAACGATGAATCAAAGAAGTATCTGGGAGAAGAAAGGAACAAAACCTTTCTCCTAATTCCTGAAGAAAACCTTGTCATGGGGCTGTTTTTAACCCCGATGCCTAGTTAATTGCTGCTTTTGCCATTTTTACTACCAGTGAGACTCTTAGTACCGGGTAGCTAGTCAACTTTCTCTGTGCCCGGCACTGCGCTAAATCTAATACATGCATTTAAAAAAAAATTTAATCCTACAACTGCCCTGTGAGTAGGTCCTGACCCTCCCCGCTCTTGCCAGAAGTTCTCTGATAACACGCATCCCTTCCTAAGAGCAGCTGGCTGCTCTCCCTGAGCTGGTCCTCTCCAGCCTAGGAACCCACTTGCAGAGAGCAAGCGGACTGCAGCCAACAGGACCCCTGCCCAGTGGGAGCTAAGAAGATCCCACCGCAGAGACCACTTTGATCCAGACAGTGGAGCAGGCACAAAAGCTATGTCCCAGCCATACAGCTCAAGGAGACTCAGGAGGAGGTCTTCAGGCTACACAAGAGAAGAAGCAGCTCTGGTCGATGGCGACACTGGATGGTCGACCACCATCTTAGTCATTTGGAAGAAACCATGTGCCCTGAACTCAGAGTCAAAGAAGATGTTTCCAGCCATGAACACTAGAGCAGGTCACTCCACATCTCTCAGATCCAGATTCCCCTGTGAACAGCGGCAGGAAAGGAGGTCTGCCCCCTCCAGTGCGGATTCCGGGGGACCGGACTCGAAAGTGTGTGTGACACATTGAACGTGAAAGCTACAGCATATGATTCTGCTCCAATATAAAATCGTGCATGTTCTTGTGTCTACATGGGACCTGAGAGTCACTAAGAGTTCCTCTTATCTGTGCCTCAGTATGTCTTCTTTTATTCTTTCTGCTACCTTCGTGGCCCCTTCAACCTGCCCCAGGTCCTGGTGACTGGCTGCTTCTCTCCCCTTCCTGTCCTTTTCCTGTTTTCACTTTGGGTGGCAGGACTAACTGTAGATAGGAAAGGAACAGAAAAGGGAAAAAAAGAAAAGTGAAGAGAAGAATATTATTTATAAACATCCTTATTAAAAAAAAAAAAAAGGACAATTGTGGAACAAATGCTCTGCTTCTGCGGTGTCACCTACCTACCAACTCACGCTTCCCCACACCCTCTAGTTTCTTTATACGTGGTCGTGATTTTCAAATGTCTGTGATCACAGAGAAGCTACGTGATGTGGCTCTGTGAGTTCTTATTGAACACTGCCTTGAACGGTTCCCAAGTTGCTATGTCACCGTCATAATTATTTTCGCTACTGGCTGTGAACTAGCCCATGCAGTAAAGTATCTCACGATGAAGATCTGAATTTTATAATTGTTGGACATTTAGGTTTATTTTAATAAGTACTTCCATCACAAATACCTTGTGTATGTAGTCTTCCTTCCCCTTGTGAATTAAAGGAAAAAGTGTTTATAATTTTTTTTTTCTAAAAGCCAGGCAGAATTTTCTAAATTCCCCCCACACTGAGGATTTATCAGCCTTTGCTGATCTATTCTGCCTTATCTTGCTTTATCCTCCTGGGATCTTCTGGTCAGTGAGGCAAGGAATTAGCTGCTGTTCCTAATCATGACTTTACTCTATCAACAAATCTGTTTGAATGTTGTTTCTTGTACTCTCAAAAGGCCAGAAGAAGGGGCGCCTGGGTGGCTCAGTGGGTTAAGCCTCTGCCTTGGGCTTAGGTCATGATCTCAGGATCCTGGGATCGAGCCCTGCATCGGGCTCTCTGCTCAGCAGGGAGCCTGCTTCCTCCTCTCTCTCTGCTTGCCTCTCTGCCTACTTGTGATCTCTCTGTCAAATAAATAAACAAAATCTTAAAAAAAAAAAAAAAAAGAAAAAAAGGGCCGGAAGAATTAGGTAGCTAGCCAGATAGCACTTGCGTCATGGTTGTCAACTTTGGAGACTTGATCCTGTCCAAAGCACCAAGAGGAAGTCTACCCAACAGAATGACCATGTTGCGCAGCAGTGTCCCACTCAAGCTCTGGGGAAGGTGTTGGTTCTTTGACCCTAAAGCAGATGGATAGATAGCTATAGTCATTGGGGTCCAATCAGAAAAATGAGAACTACTCTAAGAATTTAATATAGCAAGACAGGGGCATAGATAATGGAAAAGCCAAGAAACCAATTGGGAGTGGTGAGGCAGCTGAGTGATCAGCGGAGGCGGGAAGTCACTTCTATCCCCAGGCTGAAGGACAGAGCCAGGGTCATCTGGTAGAAGCTGGGCCCAGGGGACCTGCTCCAATAGCACTAAAGTTATGGCAGAAGAGATGCAGACCTGCTGGAGATGCCATCCAAGACACAGAGAGACAGGGAGAAATGCCCCGGCTTCTCCTCCCTCCAGCCTGTCAGTCTCCCCACAACGCCTCTCCTTGGTGGACTCAGCTGGACACCCTGCGTCTCAAGAGTCTGGGATACACAGCTTGCAGGGGTGCAGCACCCCTTTCCCTGCTGCCGTGATAGCAAGTGAAGTAGGGAAGGGATGAGGAGGGAGCCCCAGGGCAAACAAAGAATAAGCACAAAATCATAGGGCCAAATAGTCATTCAAAATGGCACCGAGGCAAGAGAGGAAAATCCTGCGACGTGCTGGCCAAGAAAGCAAAAGAGAACGAAATGGTTTGGTCTTAAGTACCTCGATCAGCCATATGCGAGTGCATTGTTAGTTGCAAATGGTGCCTCTAGCACCAGAAAATGACTTACTGTTTCCTACAGAACGTTATCTGGTCTTGCCACCCTTGTGACCACGAAAAAGGACACAAATAAGAGGGTTGGTGCACAGCTGCTGAGACGGTACCGTGCCCACGCCCCTGCCCCATGAGAAAGATGGTTCCTTTTGTGCCCCAGACCTGCTGGGGGCAGATCTGCATCCCTTGGCCATGTGCTAACTCTGTCTTCTGATGGGGTCACACCACGGAAAGTAGGCTTTATCAAACCTTAGCATGAGAAAGGGAGCTTAGAGAATATACTGCCTCTACTGCCTCTTTTCCACCCAGTGCCAGATTCTTCCAAGTCTTCTAATAGCTCTAGTTGTTACAAGGGTAGTCTTTTTTTCTTATTTTATTTTATTTGTCAGGAAGAGAGAGAGAGTGGGAGCACAAGCAGAGAGAGTAGCAGGCAGAAGAAGCAGGCTCCTTACTAAGCAAGGAGCCAGATGGCAGGACTCAATCCAGAGCGCTGGGATCATGACCTGAGCTATAGGCAGATGCTTAACCGACTGAGCCACCCAGGCATCTCAAAGATTGTCTTTTTCTAACTGCTACTTATATTTCTGCAAGGAGGCTCTTCTTCCACAAACTCAAAATTAAAAGAACAAGTAACAAAGAAGGTAAAAGAGTCGTCCCCACTCAGGGACGAGAAGGACAGAGCCAGGATCATCCCTGGGAAGGTTATTTCAAGAACATCTCATTTTCAGGGAGTATCAGACAATCTTCTACTCATTTCCTTTGAGATTAGGTTCCAGTAGAGTAAGACTGCCTGGGTTATTTTTGTAGTAGCCACTAATGGAGTGTCCACTGATGTGTCTTTTACAGCATTAGGTTCTGGGAATAAACAGTTGAATAAGATATCATCCTTACTCTCAGAAAATGCACAGTGTGGTAAGAAAGGCAAGCATCAAGATCACTGGCTTGCAAATATAAGAAATACAAGAGAAAAATGAACAAAACCTGATGACGCCTGTAGGAGGGAGAAATTGACTGTGTTTGGAGAGACCCTGAGCGGGTTTCAAAGACAAAGGGCATTTGGGGATGATGGAGAGAGCCTGAGCGTGCGTCCAAGGCTTCTATTTGAGAGAACGGTTGGACACAGCCACTGTGGTTTCCTGGGGATGAGGTTAGGTAAGCTGGGGCGGTGTGCCTAGGTAATGCCTGAGTAAGAGTTTCTCTGATAACGGAATAATTAAAATGGAGACTCGGGGCCTGAATCTGGGGTTGAGTAGGTGTATTTTCCCTAGGCTCATCTTTAGAGATTATTGAAAGAGACTCCTTTTTCCTTTCTTCCACCTCAAAAACAAACACCTAACCTACAATCTCTGCCACATCCCCTCCACGCCACTACTGTAGTACCAAAACAGCCATAGCTGGTCCATAGATGAGTCAGTGTGGCTGTGGACCAATAAAGCTTTATTTATAAAGCATCTGGATTTGGCCCAATGGGTCATGCTTTGCCAACTCCAGCTCTACAGGAGCAGATCTGAAAATACAGTCATCATGTACTCTTGGTTTGTGATTTTAAGGTCTGTTTTGAGGTTGTATCTGCAGGTACTGGAGAAGAGCACGGGGGCAGGGGGGGGGCGCTTAGGAAGGAAAGTGAGGGCAGATCGGAGAGGTCTTAGCTCTAGGGAGGAAAGGGCCAAGGTGGAAGGCAGATCCCAGTCATTCTTCCTCTTGGAGTGCCTCCTGGCCGCCAGCCGGCTGTCTCACTGCGGCTCCGACTGTGTGTGTTTGGGCCAGCTGCCGCCGGGCAGGAGCTGAGTTCATCCCCGAGGTGACTGTGCACGGGATAATTTATATTTTGGTGTAAACCCACCTCGAGCTCCTTTGAGATGAAAGAGTCTATATAAAACTGAGTTATGACCCAGCTTCATGGGAGCACTGCTGAGTTTTTCCAAAAGTGGAGTTAAACCCCTCTGGCATCTGGGAAGGGCTGGCTGTAAAGGACGGTTGGCCATGTCGGCGGCTCTAGCTTTCGCTGTTGATCTGTGTGCGATAAATCATTCTCCTCCTCCAAGTCCAAGGCGGCATTTATATTTGCCAAGACGCTCAGGAGGAAGATCTCCAACTGGTCTAAGCTGAGGCAGATCTTTGCTTTTTAAGTTGTTTGGGAAGTGAGAACACATACACACATTTGCACTTGCTCACATACACACACGTGCGCGCGTGCGCGCACACACACGTTAAGCTCCCATAATGACGTATTCCAGAATAGCTCTTCCCTAACCCTATAACTTCATAGGGATTGTCGTGACACTGGTTTTGTTTTTATGAGAAAGATGTGAGTTGGTCATGCTCCTTTGACATCCTGTCCTTTTTAACGCCCGGAAGACTCGGTTTTGGGGGAGCAAAGCTGTCTCCTGGTGTCCCCATCGCTAACAGAGGCCCAGGGCTTCCCAGGTCAGCTTGGTGCCGGGCTGCCCCTCGACAGTATCGGACAGGGCATACCAACGTGCCTTTTTTTAGAAAAGACCGTAAGTGTCTTATCTTACTTCTTTGGAATTTTCCACGGTTATTTAACCTCTAGTTTAGGAAAAGTGGGTTTGAGGGTTCTTCAAATTGTCGCCGAGCGCTTACATCAGATCTGCGAGCTCATTTCTCTTGAGGTGGATGGCGCTCCTGCTTGCCAACCTACCTCATTTCCATCTCTCCTCCCCACTGACTAGAAACCTTGTGGTTAAAATAACACACAGCCTCTGTTCGCAGCTCCAACTTAGAGCTGCTATCGGAGGCAGATTGGGGATTTAAGGAAGTCTCAGAAGATGCTCTCGAGTTGCTTTCTCAGTGTTCAATGTTAGACTCTCGTGAAGAAATCAGGGAGCTGGTCAGGTAAAGAACTTCTTTTCTTTTTCATTGTTTTGTTGGGGGGCAATGATGAAGAACACTGTGTCCATCGCTTTGGAAGCAGTCGGCTGCTTTCTCGCTCTTGACTCTTGAACGGGGCTTGTGTCTGTGTCTCTGACAGGGGAGTAAAGCGTGACACGGGAATCGCGTGGAGAAACTGCAGTGGCGAGTCTCTGTCAGCAGAGAGAGAGGGCTGGGGGCTCAGGGGGGACAGATGTGGCTCCCCAGGGGAGCAACAAACCGCCTTTGGGGGTGTGCAGTTTAGAAAAATAGGAAACAGTAGTTGGGTTGGTCTGTCTTGGTGCAGCGTCTGGAGTTCGGTGGCGTGAGCAGCGTGCCCGGTGGCGGTGCCCAGCCCTATCTGGGCATCACGTCTTCTTCCCGAAGAGATCTAAGCCCATTCCTTTCCCCTGCTACTTCCCCCTCCAATAGCTGGGTGTCATCATTACTTGTCTGTCTGTCTGTCTGTCTATCTCCCACCTCTAAATTGTTGTGAAGCGTCGCTCTGCTATCTCATTTTTTTTATAGATTTTATTTATTTATTTGACAGACAGAGATCACAAGTAGGCAGAGAGGCAGGCAGAGAGAGAGAGAGAGAGGGAAGCAGGCTCCCTGCGGAGCAGAGAGCCCGATGCGGGGCTCAATCCCAGGACCCTGAGATCAGGACCCGAGCCGAAGGCAGCAGCCCAACCCACTGAGCCACCCAGGCGCCCCATGCTATCTCATTTTTAAATATGTTTAAACTCGTGCCTTTCTTCAGTGGTAGAACATTGAAGATCTGTCTTACATCTCTTTGTCAAATATATTAACACTTTCCTTGAACACCTGTAACTATGGCTTCTTGAAATAAAATAACACTCGTTTGTAGACTGAGCCATTTTTTTCAGAAGAATTTGCCACCGCCCCTCTGGGTCTTTCTTCAATTATACTTTATCATTTTTTTTTTTTGCAAACATTTATGCCTCTGAAGTATTTCGATATATCTCACCCCGGCTAAACCAGGTGTTTACTTACTTGGTGATCTTCTCTCCCTCTCCTTCTCTCTCTCCTTCTCTTCCTGTCTAACCCTCCCTCCCAGATCATGTTCCCTTTTATGTCTTAATTTGAAGAAAATTCTATTCCTATTTGGTGTTAGAGCCAAATAAGTCAGCCAATTAGCCAATCAATCAATCAATCAGTCACTCAATCCCTGGTCAGTCAACCATTTGTTCGAGTGTGACCTGCACGCTCTGTATTAGGATATTATTGTATTGTATTCCCAACCAGGGTTGGGGGAAGATCTGTGCCATCACCACATTTATCGTGTGTTTGGGATCCTCCATAGGGTCAATAATTAGCAAATACCATCGGTACAAAAGGAAGGGCTAAATTTCTAACTTCGGATTATGGGACACATTGCAGTAATGATGCGGCCTCCATTCCCAAGAGCTCACTACGCACCAGGTACGAAGCTCAGCACTTTGCCGTCATCTAGCTTGAGGATTCTCTCGACAGTCCTCCTATTACAGGGCAGGAAACTGAAGCCTGGAGAGAGGCTGATGCCCAGCCTCATACGACGAATAGCAGGAGACTGGATGCGCAAAGCTTCAGTCCCGCAAGGACGCAGGCTCCAGCAGGTGTCAGAAATTATGTGCAAGAAGTGGTCCGTGGGCTGGGCCCCAAACTGTTGCCCAGCCTCCAAGCAGTGAGAAGGAGCAGTTCTGTGGGCGAGGGTGGGCAGGGCAGGGAGGAGGGTCAAGTGTGGCTGGGGGCTCGCGCCGCAGTGCTGGCGGGGAGGGGAGGCACAGGGAGGAGCTGGGGCGCGAGAGGCAGCGGTGTGGGTGCAGAAGGAGCCTTGTGCTGTTGGGCTGAGGCACGAAACGGGGAAGAGGGTGGGATCCCGAGGGATACTGCTCAGAGCCCAGCGCAGGCTTTGCGGCTCCCTGCCTTTCCCAGGTACTGCAGGGCTCAACCCCTCCGCCTCTGCTCTCAGAGAGAGTGCTCCCTCATCGGACAGGCTTTCTGGACTCTCCTATTCAAGGAGCCGCCTGCAACCGCCCCTATTTGCTTCTTGTTGTGGTAAAATAGACATCACATAAAATACACTTTTTCAAGCATTTTCCAAGGTACAATGACGTGGTATTTAGTACCTTCCCAACATTGTGCAACAATCACTGCCGTCCAGTTCCAGATAACACTGCCGTCAACCCAAAGGGACATCCTACACCCTTTAAATCCTATATCTACTCCCCATTCCGCCAGCTCCCCAGGCCCTGACCACCAAACCACTGATCTGCTCTCTGTCTGTTCTGGACATTCCATAGAGACAGAATGGTGCAGTATGGCCTTTGGTATCTGGCTTCTTCCTCACAGTGTAATGTTTGCAAGGTGCATCCCTGACGGAGCCTGAATGGTCTGTCATGCCTTTTCCTGGCTCAGTGGTACTCCCTGGTATGCACAGTCACATGCTGTCCGCCCACTCAGCATCTGGTGGGCACATGAGTTTCAGCTACTGTGAACGGTGCCGCTGTGACGTTCATGGGCAAGGCTTTGTCAGGACATGTGTTTTCCGTTCTCCTGGGCGTGTATGCAGGGGCGGAACTGCTGGGTCATATGTAACTCTATGTTAAGCTTTGCAAGTTGCTGCCAACCCCCAGCAGCTGTGCCATTTCACGTTCCCACCGCCACGGACGAGGGCTGCAGTGTCTTCGCATCCTCGCCAACATGGGTTACTTTCTATTTTTATTTCCTTACAGCCGATCTGGTGGGTGTGAAGTGCTATGCCGTTGTGGTTTTGATTTGCATTTTCCTGATGACACCGAGCATTTTTTTTTTTTATGTGTTTGTTGGCCATTTGTCCTATTCAATTTTTATTCCCTTTATTTGGATCTATTCTTCTTTTTTAAAGATTTTATTTATTTATTTAACAGAGGGAGAGAGAGAGAGAGCATGAATAGGAGGAGGGGCAGAGGGAGAGGGAGAAGCAGACTCCCTGTTAGCAGGGAAGCCAATCCGGGGCTCGATCCCAGGACCCCGAGATCATGACCTGAGCCAAAGGCCAGTGCTTACCTGACTGAGCCACCCAGGTGCCCCCTGGCTCTATTCTTGATACATAAGTCCTAGGTTTACCTCTTCTTGTTACATTACATGTTCATTTACTTTCTATCTCTCCTGTGACTAAGTAACCTTCATGAGGTAGGGACTCTGACTGTTTTTGTCTCAGTATCTCAGTATCTAGGACAGGCTTGGGTATCACAGTAAAAAAAACTCAGTATGTATTTTCAGAATAACTGAATATCCAACTATGGCTATTGCCCCCAGCCCTGGGCCTAGGGCTTCTCCACCCTGCTGGGGGGGTCAACGGATGGGCAGCACAGTGAGGGGAGAGCCAGAGCTGGTGCCTACACCACTCCTGACCGCGTTCCCACCCTCCCTGCCCCCAGCCCACGTGGCCAGAGTGATAGTGGCCTTCCACACCCAGCCAGCCCTTGGACTGTGAGAAGTGGGAGCAGCCAAGTAGTTACAGAGATATTCAAGGTTGAGGTCGTGAGAGCCAGAGCTAAGGCAGCAGCAAGGAGAACAGAGTGGGAGGAATCCATAGGAGGGGAATATTTAAGGAAAAATCAGTAGAACTGGATGACGGGCTGAAGTGTCCATCAAGGTAACTTCAAATTTTGAACTTGGAAGGTTTGGGAAATCGGGGGCACGATTCTCGGGGAAAGGAAGTTGGAGAAAAGCGTCTCTGGGAGCAGGGAAAGGAGGATTGCCTTACACTGAGTTTGAGAAGGCAAGAGATCAGGGGGCGGCAGACACAGCCCCGTCGCTGAAAGGGAGCGGGGAGACAGACACAGAAAGGGAGGCAGACCCGCAAGTGTCGCTATGGTGAAGATGGGGGGAAGAAGGGGGGTGAGCACAGGGAAGAGGGGCAGGGGGAAGAGCATGGAGAGAGAACCAGAGTCTGGAGATGCTGGAGCAGGAAAGACAAAAGGAGGGGATGTAGAGCACAGCAAAGGAAATGGGTCGGGGGGTGGCGGTGAGAGGTGGTGAGGAAGAGGAAGAAGCAGTGAGGGGTTGGCATTCCAGAATATTTCCCATCTGTTCAGAAGCAAGTAAGAGGGAGGGCTGGGGAACAGGGAGATTTGGCAATTGACCTTGGGGGGGGTCCATGTTCTTTCCCTGCCCCTCCTTTGCCCCCATCCAGTCTCCCCAAACACCCCAAAACTAGCCTCTCCTAATGACCTACAGCCCAGAACCTTCCAGGTGAAAGGCCGTTACTGAGTCAAGTCCAGACTTTCACTGAGAGAGTTTGCAAGGATATCCTGAGACAGGAAGACTTTGAAGCCTAACATGGCTTCTTTGTCCCACGGAGCGCAAGTCCTGCTGTGCCCATGGGTGTGCTCTGCACTTTGCAGAGCGGTGGCAGAGCGAGACCTCAGTGCACATGACGGGAGGTATCTAAAGATCCCCAAGCGTGGGAGCATGTGAGAGAGGCAGCCTGGGGAGGAAGGAAGGTGCTCGGTCCCTGGAGGGGGGCACCGAGCTGGGAGAGCCGCTCTGAGATCCTCTGTCTACGGCTCTGGCTCAGGCATTTCATTTGGCCGAGTTGGACCAAGGACTCTAAGCTCGGCTTCATCCAGAGTCAGGGTGAGAAAAACACCTCCCCAAGTGTCCAGTGGGGAGCAGGTTTATGGGAACTTGCCAAAAGCATGTGCAAGCTCACTCCCTTTTTTAATGTTAAGGACATGGGAGTTTTCTCTTCCATCCAAATGTAGGCTGAAATGTATTCATGAAGACGGCACTAACTCCCCAGCATGGAAAACTCTGATTTGGGGAAGAGCGTTTAGTGGCAGAAATCTAATCTCCTCTCGCAGACTCAGTGGAAACTCCAGTGAGGGGAGGATCCCCGCCATCTTCCCTGCTGGCGAAGGACCCCGAGGAGGGTGCCCATGTGTGACGCACTGAATGCTGGGGACAATGGTGTAGCTTTGTGTCTTTGTGAGCCTCTCACTTTAAGTGTATAATATTGTTCCGTGCCTGGAGTCCTGCTGATAGAATTTTCACGTTTCTGTTGCAAGTTCGCGTTTGCTAATCATAAGGCTGGATGCCTACACTTCCCCAGCTCTGAGCCCAAATAAAGAGGAAACTTCTGAAAGTCAAGTGCACTGTACAGAGACTCCGTGACAGCCACCGTGTATGTGACACCCTTATCACAGAATAGGGCTCCTGACGTTTTTCTGGAACATGACCTTCTGACTAGGCTATAGAAGACCTGCCAGGATAGGGTACATATTTTATTAGACGGTACTGCCAAACATTTTTTAGACTTTGCAAGTAGTTGTCCCTTAGGCAATTAAAAAGCAAATAAGAGTTTCACTTCCTTCTGAAATGCTGGGGCTTCAGGACTGGTGTCCTTGGATGTGTTTTCTGATGTCATTCAATCATTCCCTCATTTATATACTTACTCAACTAACAGATATTTGTGTAAGCTCACCATAAGTCCCACTGGGAGAAAGAGGCAAGACCCTGTCCCTGTTCTCAAGTCTTTTTTTTTTTTTTTTTTTTTTTTTTAAAGATTTTATTTATTTATTTGACAGAGAGAAATCACAAGTAGATGGAGAGGCAGGCAGAGAGAGAGGAAGGGAAGCAGGCTCCCTGCTGAGCAGAGAGCCCGATGCGGGACTCGATCCCAGGACCCTGAGATCATGACCTGAGCCGAAGGCAGCGGCTTAACCCACTGAGCCACCCAGGCGCCCACCTGTTCTCAAGTCTTAAGAAGCAGTCCAGGGCTGCTAGGAGGATGAAAAGAGATCATGGAAAAGAAATGTACAGAAACCAGGTTCTGGGGGGGCCAGTGAGTAGGGCTCCTTCATACAGCTCTGACCTCCCCGCATTTGAGCTGAGGGGCACCTCCCTAGCAGGTCCAGCCAGGAGGATGATAAGTGAGAAATTAAATGGGAGAATGCACGTCATCCAAGCTCAAAGATCTACGGCCCATTGGGTTCATCCCAACGACCCTTTGTGCTGCTGCAGACCTCGCAGTGACCAAACTCCACACAATGCACTGCTTTTATCTGGGACACCCTTCCCTGCTGGAAAACATCTGTTCAAAATCATAGATGGTGTTTAAAGCATCATCTGGAATAACGGTTTTTAATGTTCCAGAATGGTGTTGGAACAGAAATACCAGCTGGGGTCTTAGAGCCCTGGAATGCTGTGTCCTAAAGGGAGGGACGTGTTCCTTCCTGGATGCCGCGTCGTCACAGGGACATAAGTAAGGAGAAGGACTAGCACAGTTGGGTTGATGCTGGGTCTGAGCCGTTGGAAGACCCTTAGTGGACGTAAGCACATAAATTGTAAACAGCCTTTGACCTTTTATATGTATCAGAAGCAGTAAGGCCAATGAAGGCCAATGCTCATTTATAATGGCAGATGAGGGGCGCCTGGGTGGCTCAGTGGGTTAAGGCCTCTGCCTGCAGCTCAGGTCATGATCTCGGGGTCCTGGGATTGAACCCCGCATCGGTCTCTCTGCTGGGTGGGGAGCCTGCTTCTGCCTCTCTCTCTGCCTACGTGTGATCTCTGTCAAATAAATGAACAAAATCTTTAAAAAATATATATATAGGGACGCCTGGGTGGCTCAGTTGGTTAAGCAAGCAGCTGCCTTCGGCTCAGGTCATGATCCCAGCGTCCTGGGATCAAGTCCCACATCGGGCTCCTTGCTCGGCAGGGAGCCTGCTTCTCCCTCTGTCTCTGCCTGTGCTCACTCTTGCTCCCTCTCTCTCTCTGACAAATAAATAAAAAAAAAAATCTTAAAAAAAAATATATATATATAATGACAGATGATTAGCATAAAACAACCACCTCACAGGCTTTGAAAAACATCATGTGAATTACTTTATAATAGTCTTACCTTCCTGATTTTTAATTTTCTTAAATTAATATTAAGATTCTATTTATGATTTCAGCACATACAAATGAAGGTGAAGAATTGGGCCAGAAAACTGGCAGAAGGGCCCCCTTAGGGGTTAGACTTCCCCCACAATAAGGGGCTGGTGATAGGCGTAGTGAAGTTCAGCTTTTGTCTTCTTGTCAACCTTTTTGATACCAGCCATAAAAGGGTGTCTCAAAGTTATTTTCACCTCTCCCCTGGGTACTCCTCAACAAAATCATTGCCAGGTAGAGTTAGCAAGCCAGAGCAATCCCGCCCCGTCAGTAAGAGGGTGGATTTAGAAACAGAACCCACTTGGTTGGTTCTCCAACCTGCCTCTTCCTAGCCCATTGACTTCCCTAAGCTTCGGTTTCCTGATCTGTAAAAATCAAAATAATAAAAGCTCCTAGCCCTCAGGAATGTTATGACAACGAAGTAAGCTAATGTATGCAAAGCTCTTAGCGCATCCCATCAATGTTAACTCTTACCATCGCAGGTAACCCATGAATAACAGAATGAGCCGCCATCTTTAGCCAGCTCCCAGCCTGCCTCTCTTCCCTCCCGTGAGCTTAGCCAGAAAGCTCAGTTCTGATGAAGTTATTCCTCTGCTTGAAACCGGGGATGGAATCAAGTCCCAACCACCATAGTGTGCCCGGGGGTGGGGGTGGGGGGGTCATGGTGGGGGGTGCTTAGGAAGGTGCTTCCCCCTCTTTTCCCAGCAGCAGCCCTCTCCAGCCCTGTGAGCCCTACACTCCAGCACCCCCTAAAGTCACAGCCCTTTCCTGAAGGAGCCCTGCGCTCCGAGGCCTCTGTGGCTTAGCTTCACGTTCCCTCAATCCTGGTGCCCGTTCCTCCCCATCTCTGCCCGCGCAGGGGCACCCATCAGAACCAGTCAAGCAGGAGTTCATTCCTTCCAGCGCGTTTCCGGGATACCTCCTGCCTCCGCCGTAGCACCAGCCACTCTCACTTGGAATTTATGTCTCCTGCGGTACACCGTGAGCTCCTTGAAACCTGGAACGAGGTCTTGCTCATTGATATGCCTCCCGTGGTTCTTTGTGTGGTATCTTGCACATAACCGATAGCAGAAAATGTTGGCTGAATCAAATTGAAACATTGATTCTCTGATTGTAGGTCATTCCAGGAACAATAGGGAAGCTTGCTTGGGATCAAAAGAACGGGATACTTAAGTCTGTGTGTGTGCACGTGTGTATGTGTGTGATGTACATACAGACACATCTCCTCATCTGCGAAATAAACACACGACGTGTGGCGTTCCTCCCAACTCGGAATCTATGAATCTGAGTTACGGGCTTTCCTCACCTTACCCCACAACTCTAAATATTAAGGCAAAAGCTAAGCTGGGGCTCTGCCCTCTAGAGCCACGGGAAGTTGACTAGGCAAGAGGTAAGTCACTGAGAGTGGTCTGAAGGGCAGCGTGCCTGCCTCCCCTGCAGCCCAGCTGGCCTTCCCTGGCCAGTAGACTTAGCTCATGATTTCAGTCCTACTTTTGATGTCAGAATGTGGTAGATTTTGTCTTCTCCCTTGTAGCACCTCACAAGCATGTGATTACCTTGCCCACAGATAGACACCCCATAAATGTCTCTTGAGTGAATGAGCAAATAATCTTTCCTGACATCCAGTAACAATAATAATGATCATTCTAAATACATTTATTACCGGAGTCTGTGCTTAAAAACAAAGCCACGGTTTCTGCCGAGTGATGAGTCTTCCTCTATGCGTTATACATAAATTAGCTCACTTCATTGTTGCGACATTCCTGTGGGTGAGGGGGCTACAAAGTCAGACTTCTTGTCATTGTATGTAGCAATGATCATGTAACATTATTTGTTGAGCTTATCACTATGTAAAAGCATTTTGTGCTCATGATTATTATACGTCTCTTTGTAAAATGTCATCTCCATGAAGATAGGGAGTTTCTCCCTCATTTTACTCATCGCTTTTTCCTTAGCACAATTCCTGGCACATAGGAGAAGCTCAATAAATGCTTCCTAAAGACAATTGTAATTTTTATCAAGAATTTGGTACTAAATAAGCTTTATGAAAAAGAGAAAATCATTTAATCGTTGAAGGAAGCTCATTCTGAAAAAGAGAATGAAGCCTGAAATTGATTGGGTTTAGGGAGGCGGGGTTAAGACTAACGGAAGTTTTTGTTTGTTTGTTTGTTTGTTTTTGCCTCTGATTTGTTGGTGGGGGCAGGAATGAGACAAAAAATGGGAAGATGGGAATCCCCCTGAAGGTTTTGGAAATGATTATCTAAGACCTTTCTTTTATGATATTGTTTCCCCTTCTGAAGGGAGGGAGAAAGAAGAATTGGGGATAACTGCAGCTTTCATTTTCCCCACTTTTTAAAACTCTGAAGGACAAGAATAAAAACTAGGCAGATTGGAAATTCAGAGGAAGTCTACAGAAGAGATCACAGAAGAAGTCCGGGTGGAAAATAAACTAAAAATCGCAAAGGACAACGCAGCTCTCCTGGCAGAAAGTCAGCAAATGGGGAGTCCAGAGGCTACCAGTGAAATCAAGTGAAGGAAACAGTGGGAGGAAAAATCCAGAAAATGCATCGTTAAGGAAAGCAGCACAGATGAAGTTAGGCTCTGCCAGCACGAGTGCTAACTGTTTAAAGGAAACGGGAAGCTTTGGGGGCGAAGGTAGTAAGTGGAGCAAATAGCGGGGCGGTGGGTGGAATTTTTAGGCTGGAGATTTCACGGCAAAATGTCACGGACAGTAAGAGCCTTGGCATGGCAGGTAAAGGGAAGAGCCATTCCAGAGACTAAAGGGGCTTTATAAAAAAGACATGAACATGTTAGGAGTTGGAGGACTGTTTCCCACTAAACACCCAGACAAACAAACCAGAATTCATAATTCATTCATTTGGCATTTATGAAGCCTCAGCCAGCTACTGGGGGAAATGGGGGTACAAAGGTGGGTGAATCAGGCCAAACACAAGCCCTGCTTCTTCGAGTTTACAAATGAATACATCAGAGAGTCTCACGGATGAACATATATGTTCAAGTTGGTGTTCTGGGCAATGGAGTTCAGACGGAAGCGTGGCTAACAAAGGAGCCAGGTCTACACGGCCTGCGGAGGGGGTGGAGGCGTAAGCGGGCTTTCAAAGGAGTGGCGTTTGAACTGGGATCTGGAACAGGAGAGGAAGGAGGATGGGTGGAAGACTCCTTCTGGATAGAGGGAACAGCGTGTGCAAAGCAAGTGAGGTGGGAGGGGCTGACAAAGTCACGTCCGGCAGCCCAGGGAGTCATGGACCTTGACTGGAGTTTCATCCCAAGAGCGGGAGGACGTCATAGGGAACTATGACTTCTTCCTCCTGGGAGGAACAAGGTGCCCCCAGCAGCTGGACTTTTCAGATAACCCAAACTCACGCATTGCTGTGCCAAAACCACCTGTATTTTTCCCACCTTTGATGGACAAAGGTCTTGGATGAAGCTCGCCAATGTATTTCCTATCCTTCCCGAGGCTTACTCCCTGAACTCTGAGCATTTTCTTCATGGAGCAACGCAGCAAAACCTGTACTTTTGAGGCACAGAAGCTGCTTGTCCTTATGCTCGGGAAGCCTAGACTGCTTTTCTCTTTGAGTCCTGGTCTGTTTTTTGACCTTTTTCAATTCCAGCGGCTGCCGCTGCGTCTGCCTCATTCTCTAGTTGAGTGCCCCAGTCTGTTGCAGAGGGAAGAATCAGAGAACCAAATCAGGAGGCTTCAGTTCAGCTGGAGTACGTGGGGTTCGTGGCTCCCTGGGCGCATTTTGGGTGTCCTTCAGTGTGCACTGACGCTCTGAACGACAGGGCGGCTGGAGCGGGCTTCAGCTGGTGCCCTAGGGCTGTGCTGTACAATAGAGCAGCCATGGCCACACGTGGATTTAAGTGGAATTAGTTACCACTGACTAAAGTTAAGAATTCAGGCCTTTGTCTCATTAGGCACATTTCAGGTGGTTGATGGCCACATGTGGCCAGTGGCCACCATACCAGACAACACATATCCAAACACTTCTATTATCACAGAAAGTCGAATGGGGCCGTAGTGTCCCAAGATGTTGGTGGAGACCAGGAACCAGATCATCTACACTATTGTCATCAATATTTTTAAACCTCTCTCTGACAGTGACTCTAGACATGGACCAAATGCAGAACTGAATGTGGCCTTTCCTATGCCTCCAAGCTGACAAAAATACAACCCACAAATTATTCCTTTAGAATTGTTATAATTACTGTAATGCTATTGAAGAAATGCTTAGAGATCTGCTATTTCCAGCAGAGCAATGGACTCAAAGCTCATTAAAATTCTACAGTTGCTCCCTGGAAAATCTGAGCTCTTGCTCAGTTCACCTTCCCACAGTGTCTCCAAATAGACACACGTCGCATACATGCCATGCAGCCTTAATGATGTGTTTGAGAAATTCCATGACACCCCCCCACACGATCCTCAGTCCGTTTATACCCCGGCCTCAGGAAACCAGGTACATTCAGGAACCTGAGACCTTGGCACAAGCAGATGCTCATTAAAAAAAAAAAAAAAAAAAAAAATCAGCTTGTTGAACTGATGAGCTAGTTATCCTATGTTCTGAGCTCAGAATAGCAAATGAAGAAGAAATAGATCGAAGATATTCTGGCTGAATGTTATATGAAAGTCATGTCAAGGTGTGATGAATAATGCATTAGAGAGTCCTTGATTTTCATTATGTGGCAGCTTGAGAATGTGGTCTGTGCCCAGAGGTTTCCATAACCAGCACAGTCATTAGGACATGTATACAGGATCGCTAATCCCTGTGATGACTTCTGTAGGCGAGGTAGCCTTCTCATGGAACAGATGAGGGAACGGATTCGGAGAGATGGGGCTGGTGGCAAGCAGGAGTCTGGCTCTCGGCTGGTATGACTCGTATCCTCTCAGGGCTAGCCCCCCACACCCCCCTGCTGCTCTCAGGTGCACGCTCCCCTGTCTGCTGGGAGGTGGGCTAGGAAAATGCATGCACCAAGGCCAAGGGACAGGGAAAGGAGCTCTTTCTTGTCCTGGTGGCTCAAATCTTTCTGGAAGCTTCTCCTCATTGTAGCTCCTCAGATGACAGTATGACTTGTATGCCCTGAACCCTAGCTTTAACTGACAGGGGAAGAAAAAAGTGGAATGCAGCATTCTTTCTCTGACTGTTCTAGTCAGCTGACCCAACATGACATGAGTTTCAGAGAGAAGTCCCACTTTGTTTAAAGGCGAACAAATAAGCAAACAGAAACAAACCAACCTGCAAAAAAGTTCTCCAGGATGAATGCGAGCAGCCTATCTCTTGCTGATTTGGTCATGTGTCATTACCATTGCTGCCGGGAGAATGCACCGTTCAGGGCAAGGCTGGGGTTTCGGAGTTTTGTAAGGGTTCTCCGCTAGAGAATCTCAGCTCCTAACCTGAGTGGCCCATAGATATTTTCTGAGCAACTGTCCTATGTCGGGCTCTCAGGATCCAAGGATGAATAAGATGCAGTCCTTGCCAAGAGGGGGCTGTGGTCTGCCCTGGGAGAGCCACAGGTCAGCAAATAATTAAAACACCGCAGGATAAATGTTATGATACCAGGACGTAGGAAGTGCAAAAGATACATGAGTACTAAATGCCTACTTTCAACCCCAAATCCCAGGTTAGGGCAGTTGGATGGGGATGTAAGCTTAGAGATGGGACAAGCTAGGAGCGGGCTCTAGGCCACGATTAGCGCTGAGCCATCCAGACAAGGCACCGGGGACACAGGTGCCCATTCCTGAGGCCACAGAGGAGCTGGCCAGGACCTCACTTAGAATGATGGTCTTACAATCCACGGTTCACTCAGGGATAGAATCAACCTTAATAACTGACTGGTAAGTATCTATCAGCGATACTGAACTAGAAGTGGAGAAATGGGTCTGGGACCAGATAGTAATTTCAAGAGATGAGAGTCATGGGTTCATCCATTGGGCAACACTGGGAACTGCAAGTTCGAACGGGAGAGAAAAAAGGGGGGCGTGGACCCTGGAAAGACCCAGAGTTGTGGGGCACGAAGAATGTACGTAAAGTTTGCCCCAAGGCCACAGGGAAAAGGATGAAATGATCAGAGGGACTCGGCGTCACAGCCCAGTCTATAAGGCACCGGCCCGAGCCCACCCCGGACTGAAGTCTGGAGCACCGGGTCCAAGGTCCTCCTCAGACAATCGGAACGGGCCTTGCCTCTGCTGAGAGCCAGATGCTCTCCTCAATGAGGGACTCTGGAGGCTCGTTTTCAGAGGGAGTGTGGGAGGAGGAAAAGATGGGAAACCACCCCACACCTCAGCGAGATCGGGGAGGGAGAAATCCGTGGGGAAAAGGAGAGGCCAGGCAGGCTACATCTGCGCCGCGTGGGCCAGAAGGAAGGGGGGTGGGAGTGGGTGGCCGGCCTTTACGAAGGCCAGGATGGTGCTCTAGCTTTCAGCTGCCAGAAACCCAGTTTCTTCCCGTGAGGCTGCCCTCCTCCTCCCCCGGCACTGCGCGAGGGAGGGCGCAGGCCGTGCAAAGCTCCTGCGCTTTTAGCCAAAAGGCGGCGTTCTACACAGACGCTGGGGCAGCGACACCAACCCCAGCGGTGGTCGGACTCGTCCCAGTATGTCCCATATTTCTCAGCAGCCTCCCCCCCACACACTTCATGAGTTTTCCCCTCGGCTTCCATACAAGGGGTGACGAGGCAGGAAGGCCCGTCCCCGATGACTTCCTCACGTGCCTCCCTTTCGTCCCTCAAGGGGCCGCCTCCCCCTCCCTGAGTCCCTGTGGGCCCGGTGAAGTGCTGTGGGAGACAGACGGCACCAGGGAAGTCCCCTCCCTCTATAAGGGGATGCCCAGCTCTCAGCCTCGGGCCTCGGGATGGCAAGCAGTAGCCAATAAACCTATATCCGACACGGCCATCGGGTTAGAGCTTCCTTCCGAGATGCTTGTGGAAGAACCTTGACCTTCAAGTAGTCGCTGTGTCCTGAAGCCATCCTCAGTCCCTGGGGGTCCCTTGGCTCTATTGCTGTCACCTGACTGAAGGCCCGAGGGGCCGAGTACTGCCCTGACCATCCACCAGCGTCACATACCAGGGGCTGGAGCTCAGCAGGAGTTCGGGGGTGCCGGGTCCTGAGTCCCCCCAACTGGCAGATACATATATTCCTCATGGACTCAGCAGCCCTGACCAGCCCTTTTCTCCATGCGTCCTGCTGTCCAGAAGGGACCAGCTGCGGGCCGTATGTCCATCTCACACCTCTCCATAGGCAGCTCGTATGCCCCAATGATTTTGCTGAGTCGCCAATTCCAAATGACCCAAACAGACGTGGGTGTCCAGATGTGGCCAGCAACGGGCTTGTGAGCAGCATTAATGCTGGGCACCCAAAGTCGGGCTAGAATGAGCACGCCGTTGGGGTCCGCACGGAGAAATTAGGAGACCAACTGTGGCCTTTGTCAACATTTAAACCATGCCCAGCATGAGCGACACCTTGGTTTCGGCTGAAGACCCATTCCTGTTGTTATTAAGTCTCGGGATAGCAGAGCACAGGCCTTTCGCAGCTCAAAACGGGAAAGCGCAGCAGACTCAACATCTGGGACCTTGGATATCTGCATGTTGAATTCCTTCTACAGTGTATCCTTCCCATTATTTTTTAATTTCTCAAAAATGCCTATTTTCTGGCTGAAACCCGTGGCTTACTTAGGGCATTTTGCATTCTTTCCACTTTCAGAATCAGCGTATGTAGTTGGCTTTTTTTTACAGACCATTTTCCGTAGCAGAATATTTTCTGGGATATTCATAAGCGTCGCTGAGCTGGGGGCAGGTGCCGTGGGCTGAGCTTCCAACTCCTGGCTGTGGCTCAGGTCATGATCTCGGGGCCGTGAGTGCAGAGTCTGCTTGAGATTCTCTCTCTCTCTCTCTCTCTCCCTCTACTCGTGCTCCCTCTCTCCCTAAAAGAAATCATTAAAAGAAAAAAAAAGGGGGGGGTTACTGAGCAGAAACACGGGGAAACCTGTGTCGAAATGCAGACAGATGCTAAGACGAAGGCCGAGCTCATCGCCAGCTAAATGGCTCGCCCTCACCCCACGCAATCGCTCTCAGACCCTTCTAGCGCCTCAGCCGAAGAACAGAATAGTAAATGTCACAGATTTTCGGGGTCATTCACAGAGAGTCAAAACCAGGAACAGTCAGCGGCCAGTGCACGCCAGCTCTGGCCCTGCCATTAATTCTGCCCTCGGGAAGGGAGAGGCTTCTTTTCTGGAAACCTTGGGCCACTCCCAGTGGGACACACAGCGCCGAGCTCTGTGTGCAGAACCGAGGCCTTCCCTCAGGATGTTGGCCATGGGTGCAGGTGCCCGTGAGGAGAGCCCTCGGGTTGGCCTGTTGGCTCCCGTTGGCAGGGCCCAGGGGGAAGACCGGGGGAGTGAGGGCTGCCGGTGATGGTTTTAGCAGCTACGGAGGCTCCCAGCTGCTCTGCTCCGCCTGCCACCAGAAGCCAGGAGCTGCGGATGGGCATTGCCAGGCCTGTGTGGGGCCCTGCCTCCTTGTCACGGCCCCGCTCAGATCCCCACAGCCCACAACCCGTTCCCCAACCCCTGCCCTGCCCTTGTTTCCACTCTCCACTTGCCTCGCTCCTTCCAGAACCTCCCTCTGTGTCATAGAAAATGGACTCTGTGATTTTCGACAGAAAGGAGGTGGAGGGGCACTTGAATAGAGTTTAGAATCTGGTTATTGCCATCATGAGGAAATTCAACTAGTTTTCTATGCCTTTCCACCTCCTTAACTCCTACACCCGTCCGAGACAATTTGACGTCAGTTCCCATGTGTGAGCACCCCCTCCTTCTGACAGGAACTTCCTTGAAAGATAAATTTAAACAGAAATCCCATTATGCCATTAGACTCTCATCCAGAATCGCATTTATTTTTGAGAAGTTTTTTCTTAGCGCTGTTTAGTGATCTTTTAATTATGCCAAACAACTGTCAGAAATCATATTGCTGGGCTTCTCGAAAATGTACCCGTCGTCTTAAGTCACCATATTGCTCTTCCTCCGGAGTTCCGCTGCTTTTGTTCAGCCACGAAGAGGAAGACCAGCCTCTGGCCCCCCTGAGGCCCCGAAGGAGATGAATGCGCGTGGCTTGGAGGGCCCAGGCTGGCTGGGACTACGTCTTCGCCACGCCAGGCGGCCATTTCTAATCTTGCCTGGGGCCTGGCTCCAATTCCCTCTCGTGCCCCCGATCTTATTTATCAATAGTATGTGAATTAGAGCAGAAGCTACCAGACAGTGAGCTAATCACGGCCCACCCTTCCGCCTGGTGAGGACAGCTGTGTCCCAGAGGCCCGGATATACCCCAGACCCCGCGGTGACTGGATTTCCAATTTTAAGGGTCCTGCGTCTCAAGAGTGGACAGGACTTTTGATTGAGGACGGAAAGGGATTAAGGAGTAGACAAGGATAAGATCTAGAATGTTCACATTTTCTTCCCTTAACTCTGACTTCTATCCACCCGTGCCTCTGTGGCTGCCTACCACCCGTGCAAATACTTCTCCTAAGAAACTCCTCAAGCCGTCCGCAAGTAAGCCAGGTGGTGTCCAGGCTGAGTTTGGGACCTTGGTGTGTTCTTAGAGTATTTTTAGTCGTCCTTGGCTTTGGAAACAGAAGGAATTTACCGAACACCATTTATCACACTGCTGGACTAGCAGCTTTTTGGCTAAATTCAACCCCTAAATTAGTTAAATAGGTGCCCATTAGATTGAGAAGAAAAATATCAACAAATTCTCCAGTTGTTCGTAAAAGTTAACTGGGTTGTGGACCCTTGATGTTCGCTACTGGGACCCAGACATTCTTCTGACCATTTTCATAAACGTAACGGCGAATGAAGCAAACTAGTCGTTTTAGATTTATCTGGAAACAATTGTGTTTTCATGTATTGCAAATAACATTTATACAGTGGAGTTGATGTGTGTGTGTGTGTACTTTAAGAGTCCCCGAATACAGAAAAGTCTTGCTGTCTGCTAGACAGCAAGCACCTGCTGTCCTATTCCAAGTGATTAACTCATCTACAGTGACTTCTCTTTTGATAAATCAGACAGCGTCCCTGGCTACAAACACGGTGGTGGCTGGCCTATATTCTATGAAATGATTACCCAGGGACCTCTAGATATTTTGATGCATTTCAGAAGGGACTTCCACAAAGGTCTTCCAACATTGCTGTCACTGTCCCTGGATAGCCATTAGCAGCAACTTAAAAAAAAAAAAAAAAAAAAGAAAAGGAAGGAGCATTCCCATTTCACACCCCTTCTCCCGATGTTCCGCTGAGATCCGACAGATGGAAACACAGCAGTAGTTTCGCAAGTGGCTGCCAAATAGGGCAGCCAAACGAGGCAGGGAGAGAAGGGGTGCTATTCAAGATGCTGAGAGCCGGATACTCCTCCTGCTCTCTCGCAGGTAGCCGCTCAGCCATGCCACGGCGGTTGCGCTCCGCTCGCCAGACCGAGGCAGCTGGAGGCGGGAGGCCCACCCTCACCACCAAAGGAAGAAAGCCACCCAGCCCTTCACTTCACAGATGGGGAGACCTTGATGCAGACGGGCAAAGTGACTTATCAAGGACATGGAATGATTCAGGAAAATTCCAGTCTCTCGACTCCTGTTCCAGGGGTCAGGCTATCACAGAGGCGAAACAGGGCTTGAGGAACCAAAGACCTTATGCTATCCATGGCTTCTAAAGTTTGTCCTAAAGGCGGGGTGGGGGAGCCTTCTTGATTTTGGTTCACGAGCTTTATTGTTTGTACCTCTCCGCCCTCCTTGGGATAGAGATCAAGGGCTTGGAACCAAATGAACTTTGTCTAGTTCCTGCTTTTGAATCACTGTGTTTTTGAACCTGATCAGCTTTTTTGTTTGGTTTGGTTTTTAAAGAGAAAGAAACTGAATTACAGCCTTTATCTTACTATCTTCCACACTATTTGATTTAAAGCCTGAACCCTGAGCTGCCAGATCTGTCCACTC